>NC_061870.1:26975097-27575565 GCF_907164915.1 Impatiens glandulifera
TGATGGGTTTAATGCACAGTTCTTCAAAGATAATTGGTCGGTTGTGGGTAAAGATATTACTGATGGGGTTCTGGAGTTTTTCAAAAACAGGAAGATGTTAAAGCAATGGAATACAGCGGTCCTAACCTTGATCCCCAAAACTGCGGTACCTGAGAAAGTACAAGATTTCAGACCAATTTCCTGCTGCAATGTGATTTATAAAATAATTTCCAAAATCATTTCTAAACGTTTTAAAAATGTTATAGGAAAAATAATAAATCTTAATCAATCTGCATTCATCCCCGGTAGGACAATCTCTCATAATATTCTTCTCATGCAAAGCCTATTAAAAGGCTACGGGAAAAAGAAAATATCCCCGAGAGTGGCTTTCAAAATAGATATCAAGAAAGCTTTTGACTCTGTTAGATGGGAAGCCATTCGAGACTTTCTGGTTGTTTCTGCTTTTCCTATGATTTTTATCGATTGGATTATGCAATGCGTTTCATCATCCTGCTTTGTTGTTAGCGTCAATGGAGTCCACAGAGGCTATTTCAAAGGTGAAAACGGGGTAAGGCAAGGGGACCCCCTCTCTTCTTACCTTTTCGTAGCTATCATGGCGATCTTTGAGAGCATCTTCGCGATGTTCCGAAAGAATCGTCCATACATCTTTCACCCATTCTGTGAGGTAGAGGAGGTAACACATTTATGCTTTGCTGACGATTTGTTCATTCTAGCGCACGCGGACGTTGATTCCATTAAAACTATTAGGGCTGCACTAACGTTCTTTTCTGAGGTAACAGGTTTAACTATTAATGAAAGCAAAAGTGTGGCATTTTATGGAGGCGTGAAGGACGAAACAAAACAGGACATCTTCAACATCATGGGCATCAAGGAAGGCAGATTTCCCATAAGGTACTTAGGAATTCCGTTAACTGCAAAACAGATCGAGATCTCACACTGCAAGCCGCTGATTGAAAAGGTAAAAAACACGATATCTAGCTGGGCAGCGAAAAAACTTTCTTATGCAGGGAGGATCGAACTTATCAAAACCGTGGTTATGGGCATAGTTGGCTATTGGGCGCAGCAAATGGTCATTCCGAAGAAGGTAATGAAGGAACTCGACACACTGATGAGAAACTTTATCTGGGGAAATAGTGGAAGAGGAGGAAAGAAAGTCAAATGGACCGCTCTCTGCAAACCGAATGACGAGGGAGGCATCGACTTAAAGAACTGTATCGAGTGGAACAAGGCTCTAACCTTCAAGCATCTGTGGGCTTTAGAGCGCAATCAGGAGTCACTATGGATCAAATGGGTGCATACGAGATTTATGAAACACGAAACCAGCATCTGGACCTGCAAAATTCACGAAGGTATGAGCTGGTCTCTAAAAAAGATTCTTAAACTAAGAAGCGATATTGCAGATCTTTATGACATCCGACTAGGGGACGGGAAAGGCACTCTATTCTGGCACGACCCTTGGTTTGAAAACCAGCCCATCATCGACAAGGAGCAGTTTCAAAATACTCGTATCAGAAGGGACTGCGCAAAAGCGAAAATCAGAGACATCAAATACGGGAATTGGAACTTGCTCTTGAGAAGAATTCCAGAAGGAAAAAGGATACTTGATCATATAAGTAACATACAACTACACGATAGACCGGATATTCATGAATGGAAAGCTGAGGACAATGGGAAGCTGGTATTGAAGAAAATATGGGAGGTAATCCGGGAAAAAGCGCAGAAAGTAGAATGGGCTCCTCTTGTATGGTCAACGAAGATTATCCCTCGACACCAGTTCATCCTATGGCTCGCCTTCTGGGAAAGACTCAACACACGTGATCGTATCAGTAAGTATATGAGCATCCCGGACGCGAGCTGTCTTCTATGCATAGGAAATGAAGAAACCATAGATCACCTATTCGGGAGCTGTTGTATTGCTTCGGAGCTTTGGGACAGATTCTATAAAAGCCTGGAGCTGATCAGTTTCCCGAGCGAATGGAATGAAATCAAAGAAGCGGCACTACTCAAAGCCAAGGGAAATAGATTTGCAACAAGCGTGTTCAAGTGCGGCTTTGGAGCAGTGGTGTATAACATTTGGCAAGAACGGAATGCAAGGGTATATGACAGAACCCGCAGGAGCATTGACGAGTTATGGAAAGATATTGTATCGGATTGCAGCGCCCTCGCGGGAACGTGGAGAGGAATTCCAAGCACGGAACAGAACTGGAATATCTGCAGGAACTGGAATTTACCGTTTTTTAAACTCACTAGAATTAAAAGCATTGTAAACAGATAATTCATTTACGTTTTTAGCTTTTATTCAGAATGTTACAACTTCAAAATCATTCTAGGCCTGTCTAGAATGATCTCTTAAACTCGTGGTTTTTTTTCCCGTTTTTGGGAATTTTTAATGAAATGACGCTAAGTCGTTTTCCCAAAAAAAAAAAAAAAAAAAAAAAAAAAAAAAAAAAAAAAAAAAAAAAAAAAAAAAAAAAAAAAAAAAAAAAAAAAAGTAATAATTTAAATAAATAGAAATTTTATTTGTTGCACTTCTATTATTCATTTTCTCTCTCATCGATTTTTTAAACCCTAGGAACATGTCTCCAAGTCTTATTATTATGATAAAAATGTGAAATAGTACTACAAGCTTCAGACACCACAACAAAAACGATAATTCTAAGACAAATTAATTTGAAAATAACTACTAAGTCTTATTCGTAGTAGCAACAACAACATTGTGCACTTATTGTAGAAAATCTCTTGAAGTAGTAACGAAACTAGTCATATCCGATATCTTTAACCGAGAGAGCCTTGTAGTTTTTCCTTGTCTAAATTGGGACGCTGGACCAATCGGAGGCAGTCATGTCAGAATCAAGAACACAAATAGCAGACGATTACTGTTTTAGACCTACACGACCATCATATCAGACATACGCAACCAACTGCACTTAGAATACCAGCAAAACTGCACCTACACCAGTACGAACTTGCAGCTTACACAAAAAGCTAGCAACCGCACAATCTTTGACTACAATCTTCAACCACATTGAGGCAACCAACCGTAAACTGCAGCTAAAATTAGACTATAAGTAGACTTGCACTTGCACTAGAAAGCCTGCAGCCTACATAATACCAACAGCCGCACGGCCTGCAACCGCACCTGCACAGTCTCACATAGTATATCAGTAGGTACTTCCATAAGTAGATGAAGAACCAACACCTACAACAGACCACAAATAGTAGGGATGAACTACGATTGCATCAGCAAAGTATACGACCTGCACAATACACAACAACTGCACAACCTGCAACCTACATGAGCAAACAACAGATATCAGGGATGAACTACACCTGCACATATTCAATGAGGGACTACTCCAGCACCAAGACGCCAGCACCTGAAACAAAACTCGACCAGCTGTAGTAGGCGAAATCTACATCTCTAGGAAAGGCAGTCGGATTGTAGGCTACACCCTCTAAAGATTTGTACCTGCACAGCACCAAAGTACAGACCGCACATGCACTAGGGCAAGACATAGACTATCACAATAAATTGTAAGAGGAAAGGCGACAAACAGACGGGTGTAGGAGTCTTTCGACCGCGCTAGAGGTAGGGCGACGAACCTGATGTGTCAAATGTGCAAGACCTGCGAATACGTAAAGAAATAATTGTTAAAGAAAACCGACATTGTAACTGTTAAGAAATATGAGAAGATCTTTTAGGGTTTTACCTGGTTAACAAACGGCTTCATCCGGACACTTTGTGAAGACGATTAAAATCAGAAAAGAAGATGAACACTCTCTTGCAGATCTGATTAACCCGAATCTCCAAAAGAAGACAAAAACTCGACTGACAATTTCTAATAGAGTAATCGTAGATGTATAACAACAAATCGCTACACACTTCAAGGGGTCTAATATTGCATTAACGTCATCCTAAATACCACAAAGAACTTTAGACGCCGCCCCATCAAATGCTATTTTCGCGAGAAGATGGTAGAGTAGAAGATTCGTTATAAAGTTTGAAAAATCGATGAGAGAGAAAATGAATAAGGAAGTGCAACAGGAATTTTTTTTTTTTTAATTATTATTTCAGTGAAGTTAGTTTCATTTTTATTACCAATGTAAATAAAAGTGAGAAAATACCATTCCGGCACAATATAAGGCGGAAGCAAGCTTAAATGAGTGATTGATTAATGTAAATACCTAATGAAAGTTGCTTCACTAGGTAACGTTTGCTTCACTCTTATCAGCGCTGTAAATACCTAGTGAAGCACCAGTGATTGATTATCAGGTAGTGTTTGTTTCACTCATTTGAGCGTTGTAAATACCAAGTGAAGCAAGTCTCACCAGTAAGCGTTTGTTTCACTCATTTGAGCGCTATAAATACTTTGTGAAGCAACCCTCACTAGGTAGCACTTGTTTTATCTTTTTTTTATTCTCTTGTAGGGTTACATTAATGTATAAATACTTTTACATTAAAGTATAAATATTTTCATATGAATGTGTTAGTGATTTTACATGAATGTTTATATATATTTAATATATAATTATATAAAATATAAATACCTAGTGAAACAAGTCTCACTAAGTAGCGATTGTTTCACTTATTTGAGCGTTATAAATACCTTATGAAACAACCATCACCAGATAGCGCTTGTTTCGCCTTTTTTTATTCTCTTGCAGGATTTATATGAAGGTATAAATACTTTTACATTAACGTATAAATGTTTCACATGTATTAGTGATTTTAATGAACGTTTATATATATTTAATATATAATTATATAAAATATAAAATATAAAATATAAAATAATTAAAATAAATTTATTTAAATATCTTGTAAATAAATTTTAACATATTTTGTTTTATAAATTTATTTAAATATTTTAAACATAATTTTTTTTAATATATTGTTATATATATATATATATAATATATAATTATATAAATTATAAAATAATTAAAACAAATTCACTAAAATATCTTACCAATAACATTAAAAAAATATATATATATATATTTAATATATAATTATATATTATTTATTTATATATATATATTTATATATATATAAAGTATGACATAATTAATACAAATTAATTTAAAATATTTTATTTACGATGTCAAATAAAGCCAACTACATATTAATTATTTATATGAACAAATGAAGCAAGCCTCATTCAGTATTACAATCAAATTTTGTTCAGTATTACGTTGTAAAATTTATATAAAAACAGAATTGTAATGTAAAATGGAGTGAATCAAAAGAACTTGAATTCTTTGTACTTCTCATTGACCCGGACATAAATCCGGATTCCGAATATCTCTAGCTTCTTTTCCACTGCTATTTAATTTAATAATAAAATAATAACATGTTCTGGTTTGATATATTTTCCTTTTATTACATAAATATTTTTTTCTCAATAATTATATAAAAAATATATATTATCTCATAATAATTTTTATATTGATATACATATTTAATTATTTTAATACATAAATATTTATATTTATAAATAATAATATATAATATTTAAATCAAATGTTTTAAATTAATAATAATCACTAATTCCATATGCACTCAACGGGAAATTTGATGAAATGGCCCCCATAACAGGGGAAATTCCAAAAAGGGCCCCCGCCTACTAAAGTTGGCAAAAAGGGCCCTTTTGCCCTGCGAAATGTCGGAAATACCCCTTCGGCGCCAGTTTTTACGCTCAAAGACGCGAATTACCAATCACGCGATTTAATCTAAATCGCGTGAGTTCATCACCGCGATTTAGAAGAAACGCGTGATTGGTAATTCGCGTTTTTAAATGTACGTGAATTACCAGCCACGCGTTTCATCTAAATCGCGGTGATGAACTCACGCGATTCAGATTAAATCGCGTGCATGGTAAATCGCGTCTTTAGTCGTATATATAATTTTTCGGCCCTAATTTTAAACAAAACCACCCCGATTCTCCCTCCCACTCCGACTGCGGCCGACTTTCCATTCCCACATCCATCAAGATCATCGTTCATCAACATCAGCGTTCCTCAACATCATTGTTCCTCAACATCATCGTTCCTCAACATCATCGGGATCCTTCCAACATCATCGTTCTTCAACATCATCAGGTCAGTTTAGGGCTTAAGGTTTAGACTTAGGTTTTGATGTATATTTACCGTTTATATTCATGTATATGGATGTATTTAGGGTTAAAGGTTTGTTTTTGATGTATATTATGCCGTTTCCTATGTATATCGAAGTTTTTGGGTTTATGGTTAGGTTTCGATGTATATTATACCGTTTATATTCATGGATATTGGTGTATTTAGGGTTAAAGGTTTGTTTTTGATGTATATTATGCTGTTTCCTATGTATATCTAAGTATTTGGGTTTAGGGTTAGATTTCGATGTATATTCTGCCATTTATATGGATGTATTTAGGTTTAGGGTTTGGTTTTGATGTATATTATGCCGTTTATAATGGATATTGATGTATTTAGGTTTAGGGTTAGGTTTCGATGTATATTTTGCCTTTTATATTGATAGATATTATAGTATTTATGTTTAGGGTTAGGTTTCGATGTATATTCTGCCATTTATATTCATGGATATTGTTGTATTTAGGGTTAAAGGTTTGGTTTTGATGTATATTATGACGTTTCATATATACTGATTGATTGTTGGTTTTCCTATATATACTGATTGATTGTTGATTTTCAATTACATGAATATTGTATGGTTAGCTATTGATGTATATTCTGCTGTTTGTAATGATGGATATTGTAATATTTAGATCAGGAGCTGCCGTTGTGGTTTTCTCAGTTCGTTCAACAAAATGGTATGTAATAAAATGGTTGTTAATAAAATGGTTTTCTCAGTTCGTTCAACTCCTTTTTTTTATAATATGCAGGCAACAAACACTGTTATGACCTTATGTCCCAATCAATTATCACCTGAAAATAATGTATGTTCTATTCTCTCTACTATGTCCATATTAACTAGTTTTGTATGTAATAACCATTATATTATTGTTTTACACAGTTGTTGATAGTTGAATTTGCTCGCACTTTTGGTGCAAGGGTGTCTCCGAAGTGGAGAGAAGATGTAACTCATGTTATTGCTTACACTGATCCCAATGGTGCATGCGGCCGAACTCAAAAAGTATTGAAGGCAATTCTGAACGGGAAATGGGTCCTTACTATTGATTGTGAGTCTCTGTTAACACGATTATTTTCATACATATGTCTGTTAAATTAGTTTAAAAATTGTTTTGTTTAGGGATAAAATCATCATTGAAAACCGAAAACTGTGTTGATGAGGAACCTTATGAGGTTAAACATGATAATCATGGAGCCCAAGGGGTCCTAGAAAAGGCAGACTTCTGTTGTTGAATAATGTGAGTTTGGTATTATTCCTCCTATCTGTACTTTTTCTTATTTTGCATGATAACTGAAATTATCTTCTTTGTTGGTTTTTCAGCGTTCGAAACTGTTCGACGGTTACATTTTTATATTTGTAGGGAATTTCAACACACTTTACAAACAGGATCTCATTGAGTTAATAGTTGCTGGAGGTGGTAGTATTAAAGAATCGGATAATCCAGATTATCCATTTGCTGAGCCAAGGGATGCGAAAACTATAATAGTATACTTCGAGATAGACAGTAGGTATCGATCAATTGAAAAGGATTTTGATGTTCTCCCCGACAATTGGCTTTTTGAGACAGCGGCTGCTATGTCATGCATATTGGATGAACATGTTGTTCCTCATACAAAGTTGCTTCAATCTGTTGCTGCTTGTGATTTGCAGCATTTGCTTACTTAATTTGGAGTTGTTTAGACTTATTGTTCTTCTTCTATTTATGGGTTATTTATGATATTTATGATATTTATGGTTTATAACAATACTTAATTTGGATATTTATGATTTATGGTGGTTTATATTACTGAATATTCTTCTATTTATGCTTTATTACTTATGTTAACAATATCATAACTTATCCTCATAACTCACGCGTATTGTGTATAATCAAACAACAAGGAACAAGGAACAATGTTGTTATTCGCCACATAACTCAAACAACAAGGAACAATGTTGTTATTCACGCATATTCGCCACATAACTCAAACAACAAGGAACAATGTTGTTATTCACGCATATTCACGAATAAACTCACGCGTTTTAGATGAAACGCGTGAATGCATTTCACATTAAAACGCGTGAGTTTATTCACGTGTTTTAGATGAAACACGTGAATAACAATTCACGTCTTTCATCGTATATATTATTTTTGTGCCCTAATTTATAACAAAACCACGAATCCTTAATTTCCCCTTCTCTCTTCTCTCGCTTTCGCCACTCCGACTCGACCCTCCCCTGAAGAACTCGACCACGAGCAGCAGCAGCGGACGACTACGACGACACCACGATACCCTGAAGAACTCGACCACGAGCAGCAGCAGCTTACCCACTACTCTTCGTTCTCAAAATGGGTATGTTTATTTAATATTTAAAATGCTATTCAAATAAAGTAAGGGTAATTTGTGGATGATTGAAATGATTTGATTAAATCTAAATAACCCTTCCTCAAACGAGGCCTTGATTTGGGTATTAGCTTTGCTTTAGTTCATAGAAAGTCTTATTGAGTTATTGTCTTGGAATTTGTTTATCAGTACGTTGTTTAAGTTCCACAGTTCTTATAGTTACAAGACCTTTTTGTTTAAGTTCCACAGTTCTTGAGTTATCTTGTTATTCTAGTATTAAGGTTTAGGGTTTGCATGCTGGCATAGTGTAGCTGATTTCACTCAATACTATCTTGTTATTCTAGTATTGAGGTAGAGTTTACTGGTATGTTTCGTGGAGATACAATGTTCCAAGAATTAACCACAAGTTTGCTTCAATGGACCTATTGGATAGGGAGCTCTTATCCCATTAGATTCATTGAAGCAAACTTATGGTAAAAAGTTGCGGCATTGGATTTCCTGAAACTCTACGAGCAAACTCTCCTCGGTTATGGTAATGTTGTTGAACTTTTTTCAATTCTTGTGATGTTGTTGAACTGTTTTCAATTCTTGTGATGTTGTTGGACTGTTTTCAATTGCAGCTCAAGTACCTGTACTTCTTTACTTTGATGGAGAGTGGAAAACTACGGATGATCTTACTCATTTTTCTGCAAAGTCAAACAGCGGTATGATTGTTCCCCAAAATTCTACTTATGCCCAATTAGTTGATCAAATTTATTCTGCTACCGATGTTGACAAATCTAGATATGATTTATTGCTTCAAGCCAAGTATAATGCTCCTGGCATGATTGCCAAATTTTCTTATATAACTGATATAAAAAAAGATGTGGATGTGGAGTTCTTTTTACATGAAGCAGTTTCAGTCCACAACCGCACTCCATTGTGTGTATCCTTAGTAGAGAAGTCACTACCAACTCAAGAAAGTGTAGCGGTTCCAGAAATTGATGACCCCGACGTCTTCCCGATGCAGCGTGAGGTTTTCTTTGAAAATGACATTGAAGATGAACATTTGCGTCTGAATGTGGGGGATGATGCTGATGATGATTGGGTTCCTATTACCCAACCTAGTAGTTCTGATTGGGTTCCTAGTACCAATCCAAATCCAAGCGGTTCTTGGGTTCCTAGTACACAACAAAACAATGTTGTTGTTCGTACTCAACCAAGCTGCAGTGAATGGGTTGCTAGTAGCATACCAAGTAGTGAAAATCCTTTACATGAGGCAGTAAGTACCGGAATCGGATTGGAAGTCGGTTCTTTGTTTGAGAATAAAAAAGAACTTCAGCTGAGGTTATATAAATATGCCATGACTAATCATTTTGAATTCAAAGTGGTGAAGTCAAAAAAAGAACTTTGGGTTGTGAAATGTTTGGATAAGAATTGCAAGTGGAGACTGCGTGCTGTCAGAGTAAATTCCTCGGAAATGTTTGAGATTCGTAAATTCGTAAAAGATCATACCTGTTCAATTGTGACGAGGCAAGAGAATCAAAGGCCAGCACCAGCATGGGTGTTTGGCGAATGCATGAAGAGCAAGTACATGGACCATCACCATGACCACATGCCCAAGAAAATAATGGAAGACATACAGACTACTTATGGAATAAAGTTGTCTTATAATAAGGCTTGGCGGTCTAGAGAAAAGGCCCTAATGGCGGTGCGAGGAACTGTAGAAGATTCTTACGGTAAATTGCCATCATACCTGTACATGTTGGAGAAGAACAATCCGGGTACCATAACAGACATCCAGACGGATGAGCACGGTCATTTCAGGTATATGTTCATGTCCTTAGGCTGCTCAATTAGGGGTTTCAAAAACTGTTGTCGTCCAGTATTGTGCGTCGATGCCAGTTTTCTTAAGCACAAGGTTGGAGGTCAACTATTGGTGGCGATAGCATTAGATGCGAATGAACAACTCTATCCTGTTGCATTCGGCGTTGTTGATTCTGAAAATAACAACTCCTGGACTTATTTCATGCAAAAACTTAGAGATGCAATTAGATTGGTTGATGATCTCGTGTTTGTATCTGATAGACACCCAAGCATCACCAATGCCTTGTGTGCTGTTTTTCCAGAAGCTGACCACGGTGCGTGCACATATCACATCAAGATGAATATTATGGCCAAATTCAAAACCGATCACTGCCACGCCGAGTTTGGTTTGGCTTCTCAAGCATACACAATCTTGAAGTTTAATCAGCATTTTGACAAGATCAATGCTAAGGACCCTCGTATTGCTATGTATTTGGCAGATATTGGGTTTGAGAGATGGAGTCGTGCATTTTTTTCCGGGTAAACGATACAATCAAATGACAAGCAATTACGCTGAGAGCTTCAATAGTCAAAGTAGGGAAGCTAGAAAGTATCCCATATCAATCTTAGCTGATTATTTAAGATTCACATTACAAGATTGGTTTAACAGTCGAAGAGAAAAAGCTTCCAATCACAATGAACGTTTATCTTCTTATTATGAAAAGTTCTTACGTGATCAAGCTGAGAAGGCCAGATTATATAACGTTCATCCACTTAACCGTTTCGAGTTTTATGTCCATGACGGTGAATCTGATTATAAAGTTGACTTGAGAGGAATGAGTTGTAGTTGTAGGGTATTTGATGTATCTGGTCTTCCTTGCACTCATGCCCTGGCTGCTTCCCGTACCCATAGATTGGATGCCTATGAGTTCTGCTCAAGGTTTACTTTAGATTATTTGCTATTGAATTGTTCTAACTTTATTTCTCACATGTTCAATTGTTATCTTTCAGGTATTACTCAAGTGAAATGTGGGTCAATGCTTATGCGGAAACAATATATCCAGTTTGTCATGAAGAGTATTGGGATATTCCAGAACATATCAAGCAACGAGTGTGCCTTAAACCACCTGTTAAGGTTAAGAAAGGGCGACCTCAAACAAAGCGTAGGTCATCCCAAGGTGAAATTCGTAAGGTGCCGAGAAGATGTAGCTCATGTGGTGGTCAGGGTCACAACAGGGCAACATGCAAATCAGTAATGCCTGCACCCTCTACTGCAAGAGCTGCAAGAGCATCATCATCTCAGCCGCCATCATCTCAGCCACAAACATGAATATTGTCTGTGCAATTTTGAATATTGTATACTGATTATTGTTGTTGGTTTTCGAATATTGTATGCTGATTGATTGTTGTTGGTTTTCGAATATTGTATGCTGATTGATTGTTGTTGGTTTCGAATATTGTATGCTGATTGAAAGTTGTATACAGATATTTCCATACAGGTTGGCCATACAGTGAGTGACTCACACATATATATTGCACAATGCTAATTCACGTGTATTGTAATATAATTCACGTGTATTGTAATATAATTCACGTGTATTGTAATATTACAATACGCGTGAGTCATATTGTAATACACGTGAGTTATGAATCACGCGTATTACAATACACGTGAATTATATTACAACCACGTGAATTATATTGGGATATTCCAGAACATAATACACGTAATACACGTGTTTACATAATTCACGTGAATTATATTACAATACACGTGAATTTCATGATACCTATTACAACCACGTGAATTATATAAACACGTGAATTTTATGATACCTATTACCACGTGAATTATATTACAATACACGTGAAATAATTCAGTGTTTACAAAACAATATACAACAATAATTCAGTGTTTACAAAACATGTTACAACAATAATTCAGTGTTTACAAAACAATATACAACAATAATTCAGTGTTTACAAACAACTTCATGGCTCTAAAATCTGGTGGTACAACCTGACTGTCCACTTTTCTCTATATACTTGCATATTCTTTGATATGCAATTTTCTAGACCAAGTTTAGCAGTCAGGTACTCTAAATACATTAATACAAAAACGCCACAGTCCCCACTCCATTCTGCTTTTGGTACTTCAGGGTGTGGGATTCTCTGAAATCTAAAAGTTTCATTTATCATGTTAGGATACCTGGCCATTTCAACTTCAGACATTGCTTTATGAAGGAAGGGCGGCAACATCTCACAAATGACTTTCATGTATTTTCCTAATTCTTCATCATTGAAAATTGTCTGATCGCAATCATAAACATCAATTCTCCATTCTTGCAATCGAATAACACATAGTACCCAGTGTAGGTTGTTGAGGTTGAGGGGGAAGTAAATAACATCAACACTGCTCCAACCGGGCATATGTTTATCTTCTCTACCCCAGTGGTAGTGGTAAATGACTTCAGAGAAAGTATGGCCAGCTGGTTTTTCTGGATCAACCGAGTCAGCAACAAAATCGTCATAGTATGAAGTAATCAAAGGGCCAAACTGGCAATCTAAGATGGTGAAATCCGCCGGGTACGACTTAGGGTAGGCGAATGCTCTTGCTCTTAGCAGACAAATTGCTGCATTCATCTCCACATCAGTTAGCCACTTATTTAACCTCAGAATTGTAGTGAAGAACTTAAGGTCTCCAATGCCATCAGAGAGTTGAACATTTTTAAATCTAGCCCCTTTCGCAAATTCTTTCTTGAACTCTTTCCTCAGTTGCTCATTACAAGTCGACATAGGATCGAGAACAATCGTCTTCTTTCTTGGACGAGGGACGATGTAGGGACTAAATAAAGCTTTCGACGTCGTCCTCTTTCTCTTAAATAGGATGTGGGATGCATCTTCCAGTACCACCACATCCTCATCTATCCGCTTGTCCTCCTTCTTCTCTTCCTTCTTCTGCACAACGAAATGATCGTCCACCTTCTTCTGCACCACCCTCCTACCCCTCTGCACCCCCTTCCTACCCCTCTGCACCCCCCTCCTACCCCTCTGCACCCCCTTCCTACCCCTCTGCACAACGAAATCATCGTCCACCTACAAAGAAATCATTGAATTAGGCAACAAAAGCCCTTCAATTAGTCCAAATGCAAGAATTGCATACCTCATCTTCATTATCCTCCACCCTCTGCACCCCCCTCCTACCCCTCTGCACCCCCTTCCTACCCCTCTGCACAACGAAATCATCGTCCACCTACAAAGAAATCATTGAATTAGGCAACAAAAGCCCTTCAATTAGTCCAAATTCAAGAATTACCTCATCTTCATTATCCTCCACCTTCTCTTCCACCTTCTCTTCCACCTTCTCTTCAACCTTCTCTTCCACCTCCTCTTCCACCTCCTCTTCCACCTCCTCTTCCACCTTCTCTTCAACCTTCTCTTCAACATCATCTTCATTATCTTCCACCTGCTTCTCCACCTGCTTCTCCACCTGCTCCTCCACCTGCTCCTCCACCTGCTCCTCCACCTTCTCCTCCAAATTCCCAACATTCTCCATTTCCTACAAAAACCAGAAAAGCACTTCAATTAGTCCAAATGCAAGAAATAGGCAAAGTGCGCGAATTGCACCAAATGCAAGAAATGCATACCTCAGTATTGTTTTCCCCATCTTGAACTGTCTTCTCCATTTCCAACAAAAGCCCATCCTACAAAAACCAGAAAAGCACTTCAATTAGTCCAAAAGCAAGAAATGAGCAAAGTGCGCGAATTGCACCAAATGCATGAAATGCATACCTCAGTATTGTTTTCCCCGTCTTGAACTGTCTTCTCCATTTCCAAATTGCCAACATTCTCCATTTCCTACAAAAACCAGAAAAGCCTTTCAATTAGTCCAAAAGCAAGAAATAGGCAAAGTGCGCGAATTGCACCAAATGCAAGAAATGCATACCTCGAAATTTTTTTCCCCATCTTGAACTGTCTTCTCCATCTCCATCAAAAGCCCATCCTACAAAAACCAGAAAAGCACTTCAATTAGTCCAAATGCAAGAAATAGGAAAAGTGCGCGAATTGCACCAAATGCAAGAAATGCATACCTCGAAATTTTTTTGCCCATCTTCAACTGTCTTCTCCTCCAAATTCCCAACATTCTCCATCTCCAACAACGGCCCATCCTACAAAAACCAGAAAAACCCTTCAATTAGTCCAAATGCAAGAAATAGGAAAAGTGCGCGAATTGCACCAAATGCAAGAAATGCATACCTCGAAATTTTTTTCCCCATTTTCAACTGTCTGCTCTTCATTTTCATTGTCCTCCCCAACAGTGGTTTTCTCCAAGAGCCCAACAATGTCTTTTTCCTGTCCATCCTACAATAAACAGAAAAGCCCTTCAATTAGTCCAAATGCAAGAATTAGGAAAAGTGCGCGAATTACACCAAATGCAAGAAATGCATACCTCAGTATTTTTAACACCATCTTCAACTGTCTTCTCTTCATTTTCATTGTCCTCCTCAACATTATTTTTCTCCACAAGCCCAACATTGTCTTCCTCTTGTCCATCCTACAATAAACAGAAAAGCCTTCAATAAGTCGAAATGCAAGAAATGCACCAATTATACAAATGCAAGGAAATGCAAGAAATACATACCTCAACTTCATTATCCTCCACAAGCCCAACATTGTCTTTCTCCAAAATCAGCACATCATTGTCTTCCTCCTGTCCATCCTACAATAAACAGAAAAGCCTTCAATTAGTCGAAATGCAAGAAATGCACCAATTATCCAAATTCAAGGAAATACAAGAAATACATACCTCAACTTCATTCTCCTCCACAAGCACAGCATTGTCTTTCTCCAAAATCACCACATCATTGTCCTCAGTGTTCACCTCAAAATCCCCCTCGTCCTTTTCTTCTTCATTCTCCTTCTTTTTCTCCCCTTGCTGTAGTTGCTTTAACATCCGTTTAATGAGAATTATGTCATCTCTCATTTCGGTTTTGATGAGACTTATTTCATTTCTCATTTCAGTTTTGAAGAGAGTCATTTCGTTTCTCATTACAGTTTTGAATTCATTTAGCTCCTTCGAAAGTTGATCCAATCTACATCTATCGTGGGGAGTTGTTGCTGTTGGAGTTGGGGGAGAGGATTCTTCGTCTTCGTCTTCGTCTTCGTCTTCTTCTTCTTCTTCGTCTTTTCTACTCGTGGCGCTCTCGACAGAATAAGAGCTGCTGGTGCTGGTGCTGGTGCTGGGGGTAGGGTTGCGGGTTCTTCTTCTTGTGGAAGGTTTGACTTTGGCTGGAGTAATTTGTCTTTTCTTCCTCATGACAGTTTTTTTATGAGGAACTCCATCGTCAATATCTCCAAATTTCCTCTTTCTGCAGTCAAGATCAAAAAGGACATCATAAACATTACCTCCCATATCTTCAAAGTCATCCCCAGCATATAAGATCTTCTCTTCTTCAGACAATTCCATTTTCTTAACAATCGTGCCTTGCAGGGCAGTGTGAAGATCAGAGGCAGTGCTCTTCCTCTTTGATTTGTACTGTATTATTCTTGGGCAGACAGGCTCTTCAGTTTGAAGCGTCGTTTTAATTGCAAGATTGGGGACAAACGTTTGGATCACCTCATAAGTCCACACTTGTAAGGCTAGTGCGAACCCATATACGGTATAAGAAACATCGACATCTTTGTCTTTGTCTTTGTTCTTCTTCCCCGAGGCGGCATCCTTCTTCTGCAGATACAGCTTCCTGTAGCGATCAAGGTCTTTGGTCAAACCCTTCATGGTTGCTCTAAAGGCCACCTTTCCCCATGGAAAATTGAGGAAGGTGTCGATGTCATCGACCATGCTGAAGAGTTTCATATTTATTATCCTCCTCGGGTCAAGGGCAAAGAGATAATGGGAAACAAGGTATACCAGCCCCAATTTCCATGCATCTTCCCTATCAGAGCAGGACAGGAATTTTGAATGAATGTCTCCTATTCTAATAAGTGGAATACGTTTAAAATATTTAAGAACCAAAGTTGGAGATGCTTCAACCTGGTTGAAAATTGTTTGCTCAGTAGGGAATCTCCCAAAATTGAGACCTGTAACCAATGCAAACTCCCTCATCCCGAAGCACAGCTCTTCTCCATTCACAAGGAACTTCATCTCCATAGAATTTGAGCTGGACTTCCTGAGGAGCATGTGGTGTATAATCATTCCTGAGAAACGCAGTAACGGGTGCCCTTTGAATAAGAATCTGAATTGGGTTTCCTCTACCCTTTCAGTTAGATTCATCTTGGCAAACTTGGCAGCAATATTTCCCATATTGGTTTTCCAGGATACCCTCCCAGCAAACTCGGGTATTGTAGTGGACTCCATCTACAAAACAAGGAAGAAGATGGGAATAAGCAAATCGAATTAACCATTGAGAAATGCTTGCAAATTTCTTAATAGATTAAGGTGCAGTAAAGGTGCAGTAATACATTAAGGTGCAGTAATGGACAGTTCTAAAGACATTAAGCATATGATGTGTCATTTCTTAGATCAACAACTCATCCTGTCTCATTGGCATTCAATTAAACGTAAAGCAGTAAAGCAGAATAAGAACAGACGAAAATGAAGCAGTAAAGCAACAAAACAGATAAACCCTAAGCCTACACAGTCAAAGAAAACACAGAAATACCATTTCTTCACAAGAACATAACAAACACGGAAATGTCATTTCTTAAACGAGAAATGAATGAATAAGCGTGAAATGCATGCATGCAGAATAAGAACATTCATACAATACTCGTCATATACACACTAAAAGCATTTACACACATCAACGAAACGAGAACCAAACCCTAAACCCTAAATACATCAATATAAATCAATATAGACGGCATAATACACTTATAAACCCTAAACCCTAACACTGAAAGCCCTAAACTTACCGGAATATGTCGAATAGACGGCGGAAAAAGACGATGATGTCGAATAGAGTGGAAAGTCGATGACGTTGAACGAGGAACGATGTTGAGTGAACGATGATCTTGATCGATGTTGAAGGAAGTCGGCAGTTGAGAAGACGTGGTTTTGGAAGTCGGAGTGGGAGGGAGAATCGGGGTGGTTTTGTTTAAAATTAGGGCCGAAAAATTATATATACGACTAAAGACGCGATTTACCATGCACGCGATTTAATCTGAATCGCGTGAGTTCATCACCGCGATTTAGATGAAACGCGTGGCTGGTAATTCACGTACATTTAAAAACGCGAATTACCAATCACGCGATTTAATCTAAATCGCGTGAGTTCATCACCGCAATTTAGAAGAAACGCGTGATTGGTAATTCGCGTCTTTGAGCGTAAAAACTGGCGCCGAAGGGGTATTTCCGACATTTCGCAGGGCAAAAGGGCCCTTTTTGCCAACTTTAGTAGGCGGGGGCCCTTTTTGGAATTTCCCCTGTTATGGGGGCCATTTCATCAAATTTCCCTACTCAACGGGTTCTCTTCCCCCTCAATTTATTTTTTTTATTCTCTTATTATGTATATTTTTTATTTTTCTTAATTAATATATTTTTTATTTTATCTCTTATGTACTTCTCTTTATCATTAATTTTATATAAATATTTATTAGTTTTTTTAATTAAATTTTTTTTAATATTATAGTATATTCTCTTTTATTATTAATTTTATATAAATATATATAATTTTTTCCATTTTCTATCTAATCATATATATATATATATATATATATATATATATATATATATATATATATATATATATATATATATATATATATATATATATATATATATATATATATATATATAATAACTCTTAAGATTAAAATGAAGAATTGATACAAGTTATTAGCATATTGATTCTTTCTCATAAATATATTACTAATTATTTTTATTTAATTTCTTTTTCATTATATATATATATATATATATTTCTTAATTAATATATTTTTTTATTTTATCTCTTAAATATATATATATATATTTCTTTTACATTATTAATTTTATATAAATATATTTTTTCTCAATAATGATATAAAAATATATATTTATCTAACTATTTATATTTATAAATAATAATTATATTATATAATAT
This sequence comes from Impatiens glandulifera, assembly GCF_907164915.1. NCBI lineage: Eukaryota > Viridiplantae > Streptophyta > Magnoliopsida > Ericales > Balsaminaceae > Impatiens > Impatiens glandulifera. The sequence goes on from NC_061870.1 coordinate 26,993,421, forward strand.
TTTTTATAAATCACGTACATATCTTATAATTACCTTTCACCTATATGAGTCTCTCTAAATCTATTTTTAATTAATTATTTTATTATTTTCCTTTTTTAAATATAAATTTTTTATTTTTCTTAATTAATATATTTTATTTTATTTCTCATCATATATATATATAATATTACATATTTAATTATTTTAATATACAATATTTATATTTATAAATAATAACATTATATAATTTCTTTTCTATGTTCTATCTCTTTTTATATATATATATATATATATATATATATATATATATATATATATATATATATATATATATATATATATATATATATATATATATATATATATTCTATCCCTCTTAAATAAGTTTTTTTATATATATTATAATATATTTTTATTATTAATTTTATATAAATATATATATTATTTTCCATTTTCTATCTAATCATATATATATATATATATATATATATATATATATATATATATATATATATATATATATATTCATTTTCATCATTCATTTTATATATAATTTTTTTTCACTAATAATACAATATAATTAAAAAAAAAAACTTTTTATAACTTATTAAACACTTATTATCTTATCTTAGAAGATGAATAATAATCATTAATTTTCATTTCCAATACTTTTTTTTTCTTTTTTATTTAAATATATATATATATATATATATATATTATATAATTATTTTTTTCTCTTCTTTTTTTATTATTTTATTTTTCTACCGTATATTATGTATTTATATATATTTATTTATTTTAATAAAATACCTTACTTTTATTTAATCATATAATATATATTATGTTCAAATATGTCATATAAATATATATAATGATATAATTTTAAATTTCATGTACCAAAGTTTTTTTTCTACCTAAATATATATATTTTCTAGATTTAACTATGGTTTAAATTTGATGGTACAATGGAAATGAAAGGGAGAGTGGGGGGATGCAAGATCTAAGTAGACATGATAACAAGGGGTTCCAGGGAACGAAGAATGCATTTCTGTTTTTATTTTGGAAAATTTTTTAATATATCTTTGTTCCGTTTAATTTTGGGAAATTCCCACAAAGCACCGTTTATAAAATATTTAAAAATAAATTATATAATAAAATTATATAAACAATTTTTTTTAATATAATACATTGAAACTTTACATTGTTATAAAGAAATTAACTTTTCACTCTTATAAAATATAATGAATAAATATATTAAAATATAATGAATAAATATATTAGTGATTTTATATATTTAATTGTGTTTTTTTTGTGTTTAAGGTTGAATTAGAGTAAGATCAAGACGAAGACACTATCCCGCAACGTCCCTGTTCAGTTTCCGAGAAAAACCGCCTCAACCGGGACAAGTTACTACGGGTGGTTTTAAATTGTCGTCCTTAGACCTAAGTCTTTGAGAGTGGTAACTAAAATGACAATGATGATTATATAAATGAGGATGTGAGACAAGATAATTAGAAACATTAAACAAATAAAATTCTAGTTTATTAATATAACATAATTCATTTATAACACTTATTTTGAATTAAATATTTATTATTTATTTATATAAACACTTATTTTAGATTGAATATTTACAGTAATATTTAATTATAGTAAATTTTTTAAACTATATCAATTTTTTAATATAGTATAATTAAATATAAACAAAATAAAACTATTAATATTTATTAAATTAAAATCAAAATATTAAAAAACTTTATAAATAAATAATAAAAATTGAAATTAGAATTAGAAACTCATATAATATATTTTATTTAAATATTATAATTTTATATAAAATAATATTTAATATAAAATTAATTTAATTTTTTTATAATATAAAAAAAAAATATGATTTAAAATGACATAACTTTTATTTAATTATGTATATACATATTATTTTTAAACAATTGTCATATATATATATATATATATATATATATATATATATATATATATATATATATATATATATATATATAAATATAAAAGATGCAATTTTAAAAATCGCATCAAATTTTTTTTTGTCTCAAAATAAAAATATTTTAATTTGTTTTAGTTTTTTTGTTATTAATTTTTATGCACATTTTCTATTTTCTTAATAATTTAGTTATCTTTCTGATATTATATATATATATATATATATAATTCTCATATTATTTTTCTTTATATATAAATATAATTAATAAAAAAATCTTCCTTAATAATTTAATTATTTCTTTCTCCTTATTTTTCTTTATATATAAAAACACATCTGTAACATATATTAAAAACATTTTATATTATAAAACAAATAATGATATGAAATTATATAACTTCTATTTAATTATATATATATATATATATATATATATATATATATATATATATATTATGTTTAAATATTTTCAAACATTTGTCATATAAATATATATAATAATAATGCAATATTAAATTTAATACACTAAATTTTATTATTCTCTCTAATTAAAATTACACAAAATATTATAATATTAAATTATTATAATGCTATAAAAATAAAAATTAATGTTAATGATACATTTTAATATATATATACAAATTTGAGATTTAGTGAAATGTGATTTAAATGAAGAATGATAATGTAGTATTATATATGTGTTATGAATTTTGAGATATGCAAATTATGATTTGAAAAATTAAAAAAGCAGTAAGAATATATTTTATTGTCTTCAAATTTTAATATTTTAAAATTATTAAATACTTATATATATATATATATATATATATATATATATATATATATATATATATATATATATATATATATAATAAATAGGTAATATATATTTAAAACATAAAACCAACCAAATATATTTAACATTATATTTTGATATTATTTAAATAATTAATAAATATTTTTTATTTTAATTTATTTATAATGTTTTAATATGATTGGTTCGTGTGTAACTTATTGTTTATATATTTAATTTTTTTCTAAAGTTTTCTAAATAAACAAAATAAATTTTAATCTCAACAAAATAATTTTTTGTAACTTTAAATATTTGATGATTTTAAAATATATGTTAATATTAAATTTTGATTTTTTTTATAAACTAAATTCATTCAAAATTATTAAATTTGAATATAATATTATTTTTATCTAAAATATTTATACTGAAATAATATTTTATTTATATATATATAGGGGTAATTTAAAGTAATATATATATATATTGGAGTATAATAGATTTTTGTCATTTTTTCACAATTTAATTAGATGATAATAATAATAAAAACAAGAATGGAAAGAATCTAAATCACACTATAATCTTCTAAGCAAACTCAAAATAAATATGGATCTTTTAAATAAAAATAGTTAAAAAGAACAAATTATGAAAAATTTTGATATAGAAAAAGTAATAATGAAAGATGGTTATAGATATAGATTAGATTAATCGAAATTTCTAATTAGTCAATTAAGCACAAGAAAAAAAAAGAAGAAAATAGTATATATGATGCTGATGTTAGGCCAAATTCTCTCTTTCTCTCCACCTGTATGTTATTTTTCCATATTTGAATAATCCATTATAAACAGTACTACTGTTTTTTCTGGTCATATTAACACGTTGAATTTATCTTTTTCAAAAAAAGTAACACGTAGAAGTTGATTATTTATTATCATGAATATAAGCCCTTGTTAATTTGGCACTACATTAATTTATCCTTTTTTATATTAATGTCAGGCTAGCATGAGTAAGAATCTTTATATAAGAGATGAAATGTATTTATTTTAGAATCGAAGTATAAAAAACAAATACTAGTTCTTCTATACATTATATATATACCTCCTATTTCTCTAATCATTAGCATAACAAGAGATACAAAAATAATGTATCCTCCTATTTTATTCTCTATATAAACAATAAATAAATAAAACCCTAAATTAATAAATAATATGAACTTGGATGAGTGGTTTCATGCAGGGCCTTCTAACCGAAGATAGTCATACATGAATCCACTGAAAGGATTGTTGCCTATTGACTGAGTAAGATAAAAGGCATTTCTACCGGACCAAAGCTTCCATCCGGGTATCTTAAAACTCAACATCCTGTAAAGTCCATGAATCCCGTGTCTCGCTATCGCGTTATCTCTCCCAATCATTCTCGTCAAATAATCTGCTTGTGTCAACTTCGGATCATTGATTCGAATCTTCAAAATCAAACCATTACCCAATTAATTAATCAAAATTAAATTAACAATTGTCAGTTTTTGTGTTTGTATTGTAATTACCTCCAATCGCGCTAGAGAGGACGCTGCGAGAGCTATACGAAAGTAATAAGTTCCATTCTTATTGACATTCACAAGATCAAATAAAATTGTCCATGTTGTGGGCACATGTGAATTGTCTGCTTTTCTCCTGCATTATAACATATTTTTAAAACAAGACATGATAAGGGTTAATAATATATATTGCTGTTACCTTACCTAGTAACATGAGCATAAAACCAGTCTTTAGAGTAATTACTGGTTCCAACAGTGTAGACGAGATCCTTCTCAGGGTATAAGTCACTATAACGTTCCCATAATCCATAATGTCTAAAACTGTAAACAAAATAACATCAATCAAAATTGATCTTATAAAAAAATTAACCCTCTTAATTTACTTTAATTATATATCTTACTACTCACTTGTCCTTTTGTTGTCCAAAAACAGGGTTGATTCGCTCCGGTCTTGGATCTGGCACGTAGAACTCAGCCGCGGTTCGATCAGGAACACCAATTTCCCACAAGGTCGGCCCTGCCCGAACCGGCCAATACACAATATCTCCAAGCCCGATCATCCCACCTACAAACATTTTTTTAGTTTAGAGCCTCAATATTATATAATTAATTCTTCTTAAACATTTAAGACATAAACATGCCTTGAGTGACATTGACTTGAATTTCGTAACGATAATCTCCTATGACTCCGGGGACCCATGCGAACAAATTGTAGTTCCCTGGTCGGACATTCTTTATTGAGAATTGGCCATTCGAGTCAGCTTCTGTCCAGAACTGATATCCCTGTTAAAACAAAATATGTTTTCTTAATTTAAATAAATAGTTAGAACAACAAATGCATTATTATAAGTCAAATTAACCTTATTTTCTGTCTGCCAGGAAGTAGGTTCCCCTGGTGCAGCCAGACCCACATAAGCATAGCTTCCATTCATGATCCCTTGGCTCATATACCTAAAAATGCCAAGAATAAGATGTCTTAAAAAAACAAAAGCAAAACATTGTTTTGAGATTGAATTAATATGGTACCAATCACGGACGAGTAATCGACCCCAAACCACCCCACGCTCCTTAGAACCGGGAAAACCAGACTCCAACCGCGCGAAATTGTATGGCCAGTTATTACTTTCTTCCATCAACTGATGATGATCATGGATTCATGGTTATAACTTATAATTATACAAAATTAAAATAAAAAGTTATGTTTTAATAAAAATTGCATACCCTGTTTTTGGCGTCCTCCCAAAGGGTCCAACCAGGGTTCTTAATGTCATGCGAAACAGAGTTAAGGTAGATGAAAGTCGGGCCGAAGACCTTCTCCCATGGCTCTCCATCTGCAAACATCATTGACACTTCCCCAGCATAATGCGAACTAAAAAATACCTACACAAACATTAATAATACAAATAATTAAATTTATTCAATTATTTCAAATAAATAAATAAATTAATTTGATTTACTAACTTCTAAGCTAGTTGGTCCAACATGAGAGCTAAGCTCTTGCTTGAGTGGCCCGCCCATTTTGTACTCATTGCTTGGCGTTATGACCCAAAAGCCAACAGCCGGGTTTGAGGATACCCACCCGTGGACCCGGTTATCTTTTATATCACTTGAAAATTGGTATTTGTCATCCACCTAATTAAAAAGAAAAATTATTTAATATGCATTTATTGATTAAATAAATAAATAATAACATACCTTGTCTTTAAAAAATGGGTTAGATGGATCGGTGAGAAGAACAGCCTCTTTATAATCAAGAGAAATTCCACGAATTCGATCTTCTTCAGTTGGCATAATTCCTTGTCTTGTATCCGATACCGCCATGTAACTAAACCTGAATGTCATTATTTAAATCGATACGATTAATTTATTAATTAGGAATTAATCAATTAATCGTGATTAAATTTCGTATACTAACAGTTGTATACTAACATTTGTTGGTTAAGTTTGAAAGCAACCCTTGTTTGGTCAATGCTCATAGATGGCCATCCTTGAAACCTTTCAAATTTTGCATATGTATAAAACCCATCAACTCCTCTCATCATCACATACCTGTAATTAATTAAATTAATTAATCATTAGAAATATTAATTATTAATTAGCATATATATTACAAACTAATTAATTAATTTGCTAGCCTTTTGTCAATATTAAGAGGAAGAGTAACGCCATTGTCATTAGAAGGATCCCATGTCTTAGTAAAAGAAATCTCTATTTGATTGTCGTCTTGAAACACGATTCTATAACTCGTGCATTCCAGCCTGCATGTGTCGTACAATGAAATAAGATTAATTAATTACAAATAATTTAAAGATATATATGTCGGTAAACTTACTGATCGTATTGTCTATGTGATGGTCTATTCCAAACCATATCCCAGTAACTGTAAAAACAAACAATATTAATTATTAATATCGTCGTGAATTATGACTTTGTTATATATAATCATTACGACGTACCCTCTATTAGAGTCGGAGTTATTATTATCATGCAGTAAATTGGAAATGTCATGATACTGAATTCCAATGACTCTTCCACCCGGAGTAGTTAATGTCACTTTAACGTTGCCATTGTCTAATACAATCTACATATATTCAATATATTAATTGATTTAATTTGTATGAAATAATATTTGTAAAGATAGATAAAGAGATTTGATTAATTACTTACGTAATTATTGCCGATGTTGTGATAGCTTAGTGAAGGGTTCCGTGATTCTTTTTCTTCTTGATCATTTGTAATATTTTGACGGCTGGATAGATTCCTGGCTTGATTTATGAGTTAGATAAGATCGAGAAACTGTAAATCGAAAGAGGGAGATCGAAGAAGGAAATAGGTACCTCGATTGGGCGGGCAAGAAGAAACGAGACATAATAAGAACGAAACCAATTATAAAGATACATAATCTTTGTTCTCTCTTCATCTTCTCCATCTACCAAAAGTAGATATTATTGGTGATAGTAATATTCATAAATGAGTTGGCTCTATATATATAATAATAATAATGGGACTAGTGGAAAAAGAGCGGTCCAAATAGGAATTTTAAGTGCTACAAATTAAGTAAATACATAAAAGAAACAATTGCATTAATCGAAGTTTCTAATTAGTCAATTAAGCACAAGAAAATAGTATACATGATGCTGGTGTTACTTGTTAGGCTAACGACTTGTTTAGGTCGTTTGCCCAAATTCTCTCTTTGTCCGTATATATGTTATTTTTCCATATTTGAATAATCCATTATAAACAGTACTGGTCATATTAACACACGTTGAATTTATCTTTTTCAAAAAGGTAACACCGCGTATACGTTGAATATTTATCGTGAATACAAGCCCTTGTTAATTTGGCACTACATTAATTTATCCCTTTTATATTAATTCAAATACATTCGACGTCAAGGATTTTTATGTTTGTATGATATGAATAGTTTATTTTTAAACTTTATGGACATACCTTTACATTAAACTATTAATGTCTACTATATAATATCTCATAACTTTCTTTTTTTAATGGTTTCTTTTTTAATTTTTCAACTTTATTTGAGACTTGAATTTAAGTTATTTATATTAAATTGATCAAGATTAAGTTTTGAATTTTGACATAAGAGACTTGAATTATCATAATTTTAGTTATTTAAAACTTTCTTTTAAATGGATGATTCTTATACGTGATATTTTCTTTCGTTTTTTAATTAATTTATCACGTTTATAAATTAAATAATATTTAGATAAGAAAACAAAGAAAAACTTATTTCTCTATAAATGGTGTAGGTTTGGGGAATGTGATAATGTGGTATGATGGCAATTGGGTAGAAACTCTTCTTCATTTTATTTTTTAATATGAATATTTTTTAATTTATAGATATGACAAATTAATTAAAAGAATAAGGTGACAAGTCAAGAAAAATGATGTATAGTTCGTTTGGAATAAAATCTTAAATGATTAAATTTATGATAAATTAAGGCATATACGATACAATTTAACGTTAACACATATTGTAAGAACAGTGTCGGCCCTGAGATTTGGGCTGCCCCAGTCAACTGAAAGATTTACGTACTTATCTTCCACCACTAAGGTACAACACTTTTTGTTTAAAATTATAACAAATTTAATAAAATATCTTACTAATTTAATAATTGGGTTGCTCTGGGAGTAGGCTGTCCTAGCCCAAGGACTTACCCAGAGCCGGCCCTGGGTAAGAATAATTAAGTTCTATTAAATGGCAAAACATAACAAAAAAAATGAAATCATATAAAGAATCGTATAAATACCTTTATTGTATTCAAGAAGCTATGTATTTGAATTTCTCATATGAAGGAGCTTCAATTTTTCAGATGACATTCTATTTGTCAAAGTAGCAATTTTAAGTAATTGTAGAAAGAAAATGGATCAACAACTTCACCAAAATGTTGATCTAAAATTCAATTTTATGTGGGAATTTAATTTGTATTATGTTAGTGATTTTTATTATGTGTTGTTATTAACATAAGAAGTTAACATAATATTAATTAATGCATAAGCTTACTTCCTCTTTTTAAGGACCTCCAAATATATTACTTAGCAAAATAAATAAATAAAAGAGTCTCAAATCTCAATAGTACTGTTATATAATTTAATTAACATTTTTCTTGAAAAAAAACATTAAAAACAATTGAAATTTATGTGCGACTAAATATGACCTTGATAAAAAACTTATTTTGACTTTGCAAACAGTTATGAAAGAAAGAATGAGCTTTTATTTGACCACAAAAGTTAGGCAAAAGACCAGAAAATTATTGTATTTTACCAGCATGCATATGCTTACAAATAAACTTATTTGTACAAATTAAAGAAAGTTCAATGTGTTTTTTTATCAATTGTTAAATAAATCTAGCAGACAAAAATTGGTGATATGAAGATGAACTACAAATAAGTGATTAAATAGGTGAAATAAAAATATATTTTTGTAAATAAAATATAAAATATATTTTAATTAATAAAGTTTAAAAGAAAAGATGTTGAATTATTATTTGTATAATCAAATCTGAAGAAGGTCTAAAAGTTCCATCATGCATGTTAGTTGGTTCTCCTGATTTATTATGGTTCTATTTGAAACTAATTAATGGAGTTGGATTTGAAAAAAAAATATTTTACTTACAAATTATATATTATTTTTAATAATTTATTGAGTTATTAATTTAAATGAAACAATGTTTTGATTTTTTTTTTAATTTAATTATGTATATATTAATAAAATTAAAAACATTAATGTTCCACCTCCAACTTTAATTGTTTTCAAATGCCATTATTTTTCTTTCATCCTTTATATCTCTTTTGTTTTTAATGTTTTTCTTTAATTTTTTTTTGACATAACTAAAAATAACAAATTTTGATAATATTAAAAAATATTTATTTTAATGGGGAGGAAATATATATATATATACATTAATGATTGATTATATAAAACCCCATAATATGCATTTAGTCATCTAATTAAGTTAATTTTGGCGATAAGCAATATAATTGGCCAAATGATACAATGGCGCCGCCTTGGCCGGATCAAAGCAACCCAGCTCGTCGACGGCCTGCCTAGCCAGCTCTCCGGCGAACTCTCTTGCCCCCTCGATTCCCATCAACTTTGGGTATGTGGCCTTGTCGCTTACCAAATCTTTTCCGGCAGTCTTTCCCAACTCCGATGATGACTTGGTGATGTCCAATATATCATCCACCACTTGAAACATCAACCCCACACACCTTGCATACTTCCTCACACCCTCTACCGCAGCCGCATCCCCACCACCTAAAATCGCCCCGCAAACCACCGCTGCTTCTAATAGCTTTGATGTCTTGTGAATGTGAATGTATTCCAAATCCTTTAAATTCACTTCTTTTCCCTCGCTACCTATATCAACTATTTGCCCAGCCACCAGACCTTCTGACCTACACTTACATATCATAAATTACATCAATATAATTTCAAATTAAGATTTAATAACTTTTTTTATATATATTTTAACTAGGTCACCCGCCCCGAATACTATAAAAATCATGTATAGGTAATATAATTTTGAATTCTAAGTCGACCCATTTAACTTGTTTAATAAACATGTGAAAATTGAATCGAATTGAAATAACTTAAATTAGATCCACTAACCTATTTACAAATTATAGGATTTTGTGTTTAATTTTTCATACTTATTTAAAGGATTTGTAATTTAACTTTATTACTATTTTGTGTTAATGTCATTTTAATCTAAATTAAAGAGACTGATATTATCACTACCGAGTTAAATTAGGTTGAATTCGAGTTTAGTGAAGTTAATCGGATCAATCAAGTCGGACTTGAATCAATTACAAATAAATAGTTCAGTTTCATATTAGAGATTTTAACCCGAATCATTAAACATGTCAAATTGATATTGGTATTGTTTAACCCGCTGCAAACTCGTAATGACCTTATTAGTCGACCCTAGTTCTTAAAGAAAAGAAAAATAAGGATTTGATTCACACTTTTAACCCTTTAATTAAATTGAGGTGGATATTACGATTATGGTTCGTGTATTCTTATATTAAATAAAAAAGAGAACTTAGTTTAAGGAGTTCTTCGGTTTTGTATCATATAAGCTAGGATGAGTGGGTAAATAAGATTTGATTAGAGTACGTACCCAACCGAAGACGCAAGCTCTACGATGGCTTGGACGACCCGTTCGGATGGTACATAGCGGGTGTGTGCCGCCACATGTTGGAAGGCTAGAGATAAAAGAGCGTCGCCGGCGAGAACAGCGGTTTCCTCCCCATAGACTTTATGGTTGGTGGGCTTTCCCCGTCTTAGGTCATCGTTGTCCATGCAGGGGAGGTCATCATGTATTAGAGACATGGTGTGAATCATCTCCAAGGCACATGCCATCGGCATGGAAATGGTTTCGTTTCCTCCGACCAATTCGCAAGCGGCTATGCAGAGGATGGGTCTTATACGTTTCCCTCCGGCAAGAAGGGAGTATCTCATGGCATCGTGAATCTTGAATGGCTCTTGAAGAGGAATTGATAAATCAAGGGCCTTGTTGATTTTTAGTCCTTTGGATTGGATGTAATCTTGAAAATGAAACTCATGATGATCATCTTGAGGTAGATTTAATAATGGCCTCCGTAATTCTTTCAATTTTGAAGTTTGAGAATTCGCAACATGAATGGCCTTAATGTAGAATTTTGAGTTGATGATATTGAGCATGATGCTGGAGCCTTTTCGGGTTCTAATGATGGGATCATGAAGAAATATTGAGCTCTTTTTTCCATACAAGTTTGGAATGAGAGTTGAGGCCATTTTTTTTTATCTTGAAGAGGAATATTTGTGAGTGATCATGTTGTAAAGATTTTGTATTTATATATGCTAGCTGTTTGATGAGAATAATTATGGAAGATGCATGATTATGCCATTCTGGTCGGTTTGTATTTTTGTTACTTATATTTTATTTGAATATGGTCCTTAGATTCCCATTTTGTTGTGGAATTTTTTAAGGTTATATTCCTCTGCAGAAATGCCAAATCTCCTACTCAAGCCTGCATTTTTTTTATTTATTAATATAAGTTATATTCAAAATATATTCATCCCATTCTTAATAATGACATCTATATCTAAATATTTCTCAAGGTTTTAATCATTAGAAGTTTAAAAACCAAAAATAATAAGAGTAGAAATTATAACTTTATAAGGTAACTCAAAGTTATAAATGAAAAAAAAAGTAGTTTTTAAAACAGCAAAAGTCAATTATTAACAATTAACTCTTTAAATAATGATGCTCTTGTTCAATTATTAAACATGGTAATCAACGACCAAACAAAACCCCAAAATGGAAACTAAACAGGCTTGGTTTGGTTTGGTTTGGTTGTGAGCCACTTCAGCATCCTTATCTTATCAGCTGTTCATGTTCATGTGATGTATTTTGGCTGCAATAGAACCCTCTACAGAGGAGCAAGAACTTGTGAAATTTCATTTTCATCTTTCTTTGTTTTGTATCTGTTGGCAATTGAGGGGCCACGGGTTAATTTGTGGATGAAATTGGTCTGCATCATTTGCATGGTCCCTCCAGGCTCCATCTCTTATGTAAGGTCTACATTTTACTGTACAATCTCTCTCTACCCTCTCACTCTCTACTAAAAGTCTAAAATAGTTAGCTCCAATCTCACGAAGTGGGTTCTGGTATCTTCTACATTGTTGTTCTTCGTATATTCCCCTTACGGGTAAGTCTCATCACTATAAATCTGCTTCCTTTCATATCCCCCGCCCTTTCCTGCTGATTTTCCACATGGGTTTTTCTTCTTATATTCTCAATCTCAGAGTTTTCAGATTGCTTACATCCTTTACTTGATGATGATGTGCCCTTTCTTTCTTTGGGGGATCTTTTGTTTTAGAATTTGGGGTTTTCATTTGATTGAATGTGCTGTGGTGAATCTTCAGTTTCTCTATTATATTGCAACATTGAGTCTAAATTACTCAATTGAAAACGTGGGAACTGTCTTGTATCATCTAGAATTTGACCTTCCCATTCAATTTGGGGTTTGTTTTCTGATTTCAGAAGCTTGTGTTAAATCAAATCATCCATGGCAATAACTGCTGCAACCAGTGTCTCTAACAGTTCCTTGGTTACTGAGAGTACACAGATGAGTAAATTAGGAGGTGGAGATCATAACCGTGCATTTGCTAAGTCACCACGACATATAAACTTTCAAGGCTCATTCCATGATGGTGATCAGCTAGGAAGAAGAAGAAGAAGACAAAGCAGTGGACACTCATTCTTAAAGTTTTCTAAAACCACCTTATGGCATGTATGTGGGAAGCCTAGGATTTCGTTCTTTTCACGATTGCCAACTATAATATGTCGCCAGAACACCACCGAAAAACAAGAATGTACAAGAAGTTATAGCGATTCAAATCCAGACTCGAAAAGGTTTAGCATCATTCTATTATAAAATCAAACCTATATATTATCAAGTTCACACTAATCCTTATTCAATGTTATATAGAGCACAAGATTCCGATGTCTTTAGATTAGAAGATGCATGCCAATTTATCTACAATGACGCCAAGTTTGTAAACGAAAGGGCTCGGAGTGATATTTTCTTGCTTTCTCGGTATTTTTCAGTACCCTTTTCGATATGCAGAGTACTCTTTTTGTGGAAGTTTGCTGTAAATCATTCTTTATCAGGAGTATAATGAGTATGGATGAACGGGCGCGTCAAGATGTTGCCATAATTGGGTCAGGGTTTCTCAAGCTCGACGGTATTTTGACTATCTTAATATTAATTACATGTTTGAAATGAAAACATTGGTGATTGTGTTGTTGCATTGTTTGTTAGCTCGTGCGAGAAAGGATACTGAGAAAATCGACACCAATGTGAAGAGAAAAGCTGAATTTCTTCATCATATCGCGATGGTATGTATGTATTATCAATATACTCTTGATCTTTTCTCTCTTCCTCATTGGATCAAAACCGCATGGACAGATCTTGAAAGAGAAAGCAGAGTCCAGATTGAAGAAAGCTGCTGACAAACACTGGAGTGATGGAGCATTGGAGGTTCTTCATTATCTACTCATTAATTGCTGATTATATATATAGTTAGTTAGTTAGTTCACCTGAGAATTGAAATCACTACAGGCTGACTTGAGACGAGCAGACTTCTTTGCCAAACAACGTGCTTTGGAAGATGCACTGACAGCATTAGAGGTAAGTTTCGATTATTCTAGTTATCAAGGATTTATGAGCACAAAGAAAAAACATGATTATTCTTGTACATGTTACAGTTTGTGAAGAACATCCATGATATGATGGTGACAGAGATGTACAAGTTGTAAGTCACCTTTCTTACTCGTTGTTTATAATATGGTTGCTTAACTGAATCCAATTTCCAGGAAAAGGGATTCATCTTCATCATCATCAGAGAGCATTCAAGGACATATAACTATTGAAAAGAATGGAAAAACACACGATTTCTTTCCTGGAGAAGTTTCATCTGATCGGATAAGTGCTATTCAGGTCTTCTTATGTTCTATTATGTCTTGAATGAATGATAAGAACATAATAATCAAAGGAAGGATTTTTTTTGGGTGGATTGGCAGGAAGCTTACTTGAGCATGGCATCTGCCTTTTATGAAGCTGATGGAATTGACTACACTGATCCAGAAGAGGTAAATTCGCAGAATATATATATATAGTTCGCTTTGGAAACAGAAAACCCCGAGAATCTCTATTTACCCTTATCTTGAAACAGCTTGAATTACTAGTTGCAACACTGATTGATCTGGACGCCATGGATGGAAAGAGCAGTGTGTCTCTACTGGCTGAATGTTCAAGCTCTCCTGATGTAAATACCAGGTAATAAGAACCATCTATAAAAACCGCCCAAAGAATAAAAGTGAACTGATATTTGTATATTTTTTCCTGCAGAAAGGCGTTGGCTAATGCTTTGGCAACAGCACCCTCTATGTGGACTCTTGGAAACGCTGGCATGGGAGCATTGCAGGTATTCTTATTAGGGTGTCTTTTTTACGTTCACTTGATAATAAAGTGCGATGAGTAAGAGTTGACAGGTTTGTGCAGAGATTAGCTGAAGATAGCAATCCATCGATTGCTGGAGCAGCGTCGAGAGCAATTAGTGAATTGGAGAAACAATGGGAAATAGAAGAGGGTGATAGCTGGAGGTTCATGATGAACCAGGAGGAGCTGGGAAAGGACTTAGATAGTGACCAAGAACGAACATGATCCGCTGGCTATATTCGGAAACTTTGTAGATAGCAGAAAAGCTTGCCCTATATAATTGACTATACTACCAGTGAAAAAATAAGCTCCACTAATCATACAAGTAATTAAAATGAATGTAACTTTTGCTTCTTTTCTTTTTAATCTCAGTAATGAATTGGTTTTCATCCTAATCTAGTGTTTTCTTGCTAATATGTATGGTCCAAGTAAAATATGCATTATTTTTACCTTAATTGTCTGTTCATTGGCCCATTTGAAAACAGAATGTTTATTTAGATTAATGAAAATTCTAAAACTTAACTTTAACTAGTGCAAACCTAGAAAATCTCAACAAACTATCAGGTAAATTTCTCATTCTATATTACTATTAGCTTTCAGAATTTGATGGTAAAAAGTCATGAAACATTGTTTTTATTCCAACAAAACACTGACTATTTCACATACATCAAACCAACCATGGCGTAGAATTGAGCTCACAACTCCTCCACTTGAATAGAAAACCCACAGTAACATCGCTTTGTTCGCATCCAACTCGTCTCATCATCCAACTCCTCATCTAAAACAAAGGCATGCTCATGTTCGTGCTCCTCTCCCATTTTCGCTAACAAATCACCTGTATTCGACTCCATCTGCCTGATTTGCTTGTCCTTGCATCCACCGTCATCGAAAACTTCGGGCTTTTTTGCAGAGATGTGTGTAGAGGTAGTATTATTATTATTGTTATTTCCATAGCGATTGTTGAGCTTTTGACGCGTTATGATGGATGAAAGAAGCTGATACCATCTAGAAGCAGCTTGAGCTTCGTTCCTCTTCTTTTCTTCCAGCATTCTTCTTTCTTCTTGTTCTGCATATGCCTGAACAAAAGATCCACCTCATGAATCAGTCTTTCCTAAAAGGAAAAAGGGTTTAATTTTATGCGTACCTCCAAGATTACTTCTTTGAACTCTGCACAAACCACAATTCCTTCAAATACAGGAAAAGAACGGCCATTACGGAACTCGAACCCAACCATAGCAGGCGCATAGTCAATTTCAAACCTCTTTGCAACAAGATGAACAAACCGCAGCCTCAAGTGCACAGTTCCTGGGGGTAGACACTTTTCGGACCAGACATCGACTTGGCCACGTTCATTCTAGATTAGGAAATATTAATGTTTTCTCAGGTATAGCCTATAGGTATATAGAAATAGGTTAAAAACATAAATAAAATTTTCACCTTTGGGACAATCCCATTGACAGCATGAGGCAGAATCAAAGGTTCAGTCTGCCACTTCCCATAGAGCATAACTTCTCGTTTACTAGTCTCTTCTTCATGGTCACCGCCTTCAAATGCTTGTGGCGGCTTGTTCAGTCTCCTTGAACATTTCAACACCTAAAAACATGTAAAATCGAAATAAAACAAATTAAACTTAAAAAATTACTCAAATAAAATGAAGATTATATAACCTTGGCAGGAAGCTCATTGGCTTTGAGTTGAAGCCCTTCACACAGCCATCTGTTTTTGGTATGTAGTATTTGCACGGTAGCCCGTGGGTAAACGGGCTGACCAGAACAGAACCCTAATACTGGACCCTTAGGATGTAGTATCTGATATTTGGTAAGCCATCTCTCAAGTGCATATAAGGGATGGTTTTTGTAAGCCTGCATAATGAATGGAAATCAAAGAAGATATTAAATCAACTAAACCACGAGTAAACCTACTTGCTGGTTAGATGGAAGAGGCTCAGTTAATGCTCGGGTTTCCAACTCCATGTCCTCAAGGGCGTTCCGATTCAATGCGCTTTCTTTTTCATGTCTAACTGATTCACCACCTGTTGCACGTGACTCCAGCTCCTTTAGTGGAGCCAATACTGCATTCCACCAATCAGAATCAACTCTTTGTGGTGCTATCTTGTACCATTTCATGCAATACCTGAATAATAAAGTATTCACAATATTGAAATGAGAATATTACTTCACAGCTTCATTACTTATCAATATTGAAGCTGCATATTGATTTTCGTAGGCCTATTTATTATTATATTTTATGATCCACCTCTTGATCCGTAAAAAAATACGTTTGTTATGTTTTCCAAAAATCACAATAATGGAGAAAAATATTTTTTATATCAAATGAAGTAAAAATCACACAAATCCAAAAAGTAATCTTTTAGATGGAATGGAACAAAAAATTACACTATAATCTAGATCATGACATGATCAAGAAAACAATCTTTATACAAAACGTTAAAAAAATAGCTTTAAAACTGGCTATTTTCAAATGGGATTGAAATTGTGATGGAGAATATATATTGTTTGTTTTTCAGAATTTATGAACTTAGAGAGGTGATGCAACAAACCAAATTTTGAACACATTAGTATTATCTATAAAACAAACAGATCCAAAATCAAGAACCTGCGAGTTATATCTTTGGCCCCAGATCCTGCAAAAGCAACAACATATCTCAAAGACGTTTTGCAAGCTGCAGCTGCAGCTTCTACTTTCTCTTCTCCATCTATAATGGCATTAACTACATCAATATGAACCCACTTTCCTGTCATGTTTTCTCCAGGGCAATAGACTTCTGCCCAATGTAGAGGAGCTCCAACTTTTCTTGATCCAATAGCAGTAGATATCCCCTGAGATAACCGCGTAGAATCTTCATTTTCATCCGTTCTTATTCTTTTAACAAGAGCAGCGGAATTTCCTGAGGGGTTTGAACTGCAGTCTAAACCCCCCACTGCTGTAGCAGAGAGAGCCATTTCCAACTGCATCTGATATTCCAAATCACCTTTTCTCTTTGGATCCCCAGATTTCTTGACAGGGAGTTCATCATCACAGCCTTCACAGGCTGCATTTGAAGCTAGTTTTTGCTGATTAACCACACAAGGTTCTTTAAATTTATTGGAGTTGCATAACCTCTTATTGTTCTTGGATCCACAAGTGTCTTTTGAAAAAGCTTCACTTGCATTGGTCCTATCATCTAATGAAAATTGTTTAACAGAAGAAGCAGATGCCTGATCTAATCTAGACACCATCAATGTTGCAGCACCAAATATGCCTTTACGAGCGCTTGCATGCTCATCAGTTGATTCAGACTTAGTAGTTTCAGGTTTCACTGGAGATATGTCCAGGATTGTCACAAATCTGAAAATTGGGTGCAGAATTAGGAAAGGGAAATAGAATGGTAGAATCTTCTACCTGATTCTGGGCAAAAAGAAAAAAGTACCTGGTTGTAAGGTTAAGAGCTCTAAACAATGCAACAGACAAAGCAGCAACCTGGAAACGAGGAGTAAAACATCAGATCATTTGAATATGAATCATCCAGTCCTTGTGAAATCAATAATGTTCTTATAGTTTAGTGCATTTATATTTCTAGATAATGGACATGGAAAAGACACATAAATACCTCCTCTGAAGTCCCTTCACGAGTCTCAAGAGCATGCACTAAAGCTGAACTAAATGATCGCTTTGAATCAGTTGTACCTCTAGCATGGAAGTTATTATGAAACTGCACAGCATGCAAAAACAACTAAAATTGTTAAGCATATAACATTCAAAAGAATAACCCAACAAAAAAAATGGCTGCTCTCAATATATTAATCAACCATAAAGGATTCATAAAGAGAATGAAGACAGTACACAAAAAGCAGAACCAAGAAAAGAGAAAGAGGTAAGGTCGTACCCAATGAACAACTGGAACCAAAGCCTTGACAGTCAATTTTTCAATCCTTGATATCTCAGACAATTGAGATGGTAAAATTGACAGTAGTGAAGCCTGTCATTATACAAAAAAAATTAGTAGTTAAATAAACTTTCATTCAAATATTTGGAGGAAGCAGACAAGAATAGGAAGAATTACCAACAAAAAAGTCGGCATTCATAGACTTTTATTGAAATGCTAATTCATAAAAGAATTAGTGGAATCATGGGTAGATCTCAAGTGGGTATTATTTTTATCTGCCGTTGAGGAAACTTCCAGGTCTTATTTGCAAATCATAAACCTTTTTTTTAACCATGGTTTTCTCCCAGGATCCTAGTTCAAGACTCTTTCCACTTGAGCGAGTGGTTGATGGTTATTGATTAATAGTATGTAATTATGATTGCAATCTCCAAACTATTCATGATATGATAACATGTAAAGGAGGAGGGGAGTGGTTTATTTAGTGTACATAATATATGATCATACACTATCAACCTGAATAAGAGGATCATTACAAGCCGCATCAATCAACCTTCCCCTTCCAAGTAAGCAAAGTAAATGGACCTTATGCACAAGCTCAGCAATTTCCTATGAGTAATTTGGAAACGGTATCAACTATTGGAGCAAGGAGCAAAGATTAACGAGAGGGCAGTAGAATTTACACTGCATATTTTTGTAAAAAAACAAAATTCACCTTTTCCTCAGTTGAAGCTCGACGAATAGTCTTTTTTGGGGTAGACTTTGTTGTTGCATCAAATTCTATAGTCATACACTTAGCCATGGATTCAGAATGCATGTCTGGAGAATTTGATGTTTTACAGGATTTCTCATTAGTTACAGCGGCAACCAAAGACTCTGAGTGATTCTTTGCAGATAGAAAAGTGGATGTTGACCCCTCTTCCCATTGTACATCCATTTCTTCTCCCACAGGTGGATTACTCTGGAAGCTTCCTCCTTCCATATTAGGTAACGCGTCACTACATGGTTCTTGTTGTAAACTGTTTTCTTTCATTTGTATATCTGGTTTCTCAGTATTCCTTTCTCCAGCATCTGAACTCTTTTTCATCTGAAAGACCAGTATAATAGATATTACGGGAAGGAAGTAATCAGTTCTCTACAAAAACCCTTAAATCATGAACAATAAAAGCTTAAAATGTTATCTTGGCAAGATAAACTGAATGGTCAGAATCATGCATAACACATCACTACGTGGTGGATAAAAAAAATGCAATAATATTCTACTAGGAGTGACAATCAGATCAGAATGAGAAAAGAGAAACCTTGTCTACATCCTCCCATCCTTGGTCTTTTTTCCTTGGATTGGTTTTTGCTCGTTTCAAAATCTTGCCAACAGAATCGTGTGATATTGCTGTAAGAGAACCTGAAATAGAAACACCATTGGAGGAATTTAATTTATGAGCACTTGATGCAACTTGGAAACTAGTCCTTTCTCAATACCCTTGGAAACTAAGAATATATTCGAGTTGTCAGAATGCCTGGTTTTGAAATGAAAACTAGATTGTTATAGGGTTTTAGCCATAACAGCGATAAATAGAGTGAGTGACACTAATAAGTTCCTAAAGCTTTCAAACTTCAAATTTCGCGCCCTATTTTGTGACATACAGAACATACTAGTGTAATTCGATTATGAAGATTGTTCTAAAACCCATCTCGTCCCTCTGATCTTTAACCCCATAAAAGAGAAAGCTTGTACAGCAGAACAAAAAGAAATGCATTGTCAATAACTTCTTACCATTTGTCTGATTCTCACGCTCGGCTTGCTTTCTGGTTCGCATCTTTCTTTGTCTTCGACTTTGACAGAGAGAAAGAGAGAGAGAGTGGGTCTTGTTGTTCGGCTCCCGGGAAATAACCGGTCAGGCGGGGGGGCAGGTTTCTTCACTGATCGGACGGACGATTTGGGCAAAGAAGAATGGACGTGTCCAAATCTGAACCTAACGACGTCGTAGGGAAGACTTATATTTGTTAAAAGAGTCCTCTAATTATTTGATATGGAAGAACTTGAAGACAAATTCATGAGAAATTGCCCTATGTTTCTTTTGTGTCGGTTTCGATTTCATAATTGTTTAAATATTTAATTATATAAATTTAAAAATTCATATTAAACTTATTTTAAATTAATTAATTAATTAAATAAAATTACCCAAAAAACAATATAATAACAATTAAAAAAACAAAAAATCAACTATTATATTAAAAAAAAAAGTGTACATCATATCATTAATTAATAAATTTATAGTGATTATTTGAATCTTTTGAATAAATCGAATATCCATATAAAATAAATCATTTTAATTATATCAAAATATTATATTTGATAATACTTTTTAATTATTATTGGGTTTATATATATATATATATATATATATATATATATATATATATATATATATATATATATATATATATATATATATAAGTATATTAAAAATGAACATAGTTTAAACACACTAAGAAGACATTATATGAAAAGAAAAAATAATAAACATTATTCAATAAATTAACGAACTCGTAATTACTCGAGAAGAATATTAACATCCTGATGGACTTTACTAGCTTTCTAGAACGAATTTTAATCAACGTCAAAATAATTTTAAACAACGTCATAATAATAGCATTATTAATGATACGCGGACGATTACTATCAATAAAAGTTAAAAATCTTCAACCACACAGTTCAATAAAAAAAATAATTTGAATATTAACCTAAATACGTATGTCTCTGTCATATTAGTCATATCAATTCGAATTTCTCAGTAACTACCCAAAGACCTGGGCATCACCCAATGAATCTTAGTAATACATCATAAAAGATTTTAGATATTATTTACCCTCAAAATGTAAAAGTAGGTGAGTTACTGATTCAACTTTTTCGTGACACATACAACAACGACTGACCATAATATAACATTTTTTAATGTACATATCATCCGTAAAAAATCACTGTGAATAACGCTTCATCTAAAAAATGAGATATTAGATGAAATCTTTGACTCCAAAAGTTTTTCCCAACAAAAATTATATAGAATCATCTTAGCGAACAATTTATAGCAATGCCCACATGGAAACTATCAATGTCTTGTCAACGCATAACGTCTTGTTCAGATGAAGACACTTACTTGCGTCCTACCAAGAGTAAAACTAGGGATGGCAACGGGTACCCTACCCGTCGGGTAGTGAAGTACCCATCCCCGAACCCGATTTTCATTTTAATATCCGACCCCAACCCGAACCCGAGGGTATCTCTATTTAGATCCCCATCCCCGATTTGTAGGGTACCCGATACCCAACGGGTACCCCATTACCCGATTAAAGTGTAAAATTATATTTATTATTATTAAAATGTTTAAAATATTTAAAAAAATATTTTTTTAATTAACATATTCAGACTAAAATAATTTTAAATTATTATAAATTAAATCTAATATCTTAACTAATATGTTATTACAAAATATAATTGATCAAAAAAATATTAATAAATAATGGATACTTAAACAATAATATCATTCATACTACATAATATAAATTCATTCATACTACAAAATATAAATAAATAAACTTAAAACAAACACAACAATATATACTTAATTAAACATAAACTTCAAAATATTCATCAACAAGACAGTTTTCTCACAAAAAAAAAAACACATTCTTCTTGAAGCGAGTCTTGTAGAAGTTACAAAAATGTCACATTTGTTGCTGCTAAAACGGAAGAAGAAATTACAAAATAGAGATCGAAGATTAAGTTAATAAATAAGTATAGGATTATAAAAGTTAAAGAACAAGCATGACTTTATTAAATAATAAATAACATTAAACTAATAATATTAAATTTTGAAAAACTCAAATGAAAACATTACTTACTTGCATAGTTATGTTGTAGATGTTGAACAAAAACTAGAAAAAATGTTGAAGATAGAGGTTGAAGAATAAAACTAGAGAGAATGTTAAAGATAGAAGTTGAGAATGTTGAAGAACAAAACTATAGAGAATGTTGAAGATAAAAATTGAAGTAAGGTTGAAAAAAAAAAAAAAATTAAAAGTCATGACTAATGATAGAGAAACAATTATAAGAATGATATTGGCGTGACTTATGGTTTTGGGTAAAGAGAAAATAAATACTATATTTATTGTATTATAATGATGGTTAAAATAATGATGGTTAAGAGGTGGAATTTGAAAAGTTATTTAAATTTTAACAATATATATATCCGGATATCGGGTTTGGGTTTCCAACACTACCCATCCCCGACCCCAAACCCGATCGGGTAACATTTTTTACTCCCCATCCCCGAGCCCGATCCCGAACGCGATTTTAAATACCCGAACCCGATCATCGGGTACCCACGGGTATCGGGTAT
Organism: Impatiens glandulifera; assembly: GCF_907164915.1. Taxonomy (NCBI): domain Eukaryota; kingdom Viridiplantae; phylum Streptophyta; class Magnoliopsida; order Ericales; family Balsaminaceae; genus Impatiens; species Impatiens glandulifera. Next base: position 27,016,473 of record NC_061870.1, read on the forward strand.
ACGGATATCGGGTATACGGGTATCGGGGATACGGGTATCGGGTATACGGGTACCCATTGCCATATCTAAGTGAAACTCTATTATGGGACGAACTCTCCCTAATGTTTAATCTCATTTTATATCTAATTCGACTAGCAAAACAACTAGATTGTGGATCAAATATGTCCTTAATTGTGTCATTTCTACGTACAACAATGGAAGAAAACTTGTTATACGTCGTAGTTAGATTTTTTACACTATACCAAATGTCGTCCCAAAAACTGATCGAATAACTATTCCCACAATGAATCTAGACATCTCGCGAAAACTTTTTCCACATAGAATAAATTCTCCTCCAAATATTACACCCCGCTCGATAATTATAGATTTTGGTAAACCAACTAGAACAATCATGATCATACTTACATTTGTAACCATCAATGTCCAAAGAATATTCGGTTCAATTACAAATTTATTATACAATTTTAATAAAAGAGTCTTATTAAAGGAATACAATCTTGAATATCCCGATCTCTTTGAGCTTTAAAATATTTAACATTATCTTAACTAACTAGATGACAAAACGATGAGTTAGAAGATCCTTACTAAAAATTTACACATTATTCTCTCCATTTTCATAGTCATATTCTTTGAGAGAATAAATAAAGATATCATATATATATATATAGATAGACATAGTGACAATACACTTTTAACGAGGAATAACAACCCCTTTTGAGATAGTTTACTTTTCCACCCAGTTTTATAAACTCATTTTTTACTCCTCAATTTTATAGTTTATCTTTTAAATAAATTTCGAGTCTATTGTTATTTCAAAATTTATATATATGGTTCAATTTACGGATTTTAAACTAACAATTATTTTTGGAGTAACTGAGATTCCAAAAATAATTGATTTCACAATTTATTTATTTTTAACAGTGAAAGTGATAATTAGCCTAAGTTAAAATAGTTTAGACTACTATAATATAATTTTATTTAAGTTTAATTATAAATTATCTTAAATAAATTATAAAAGAAGATATTTAAAGTTTTTTTTATTTTCTTTAAGCTTTTCTTAATTGGATTAGTTTAAGTTAATTATAATTAATAAAATTAATCGTTAAAAGGTATAGGACTTGTTCTTTCCTTATAGATTTTTAAAAGCATTTAGTTTTAAATTTTTAAAAACGGTTAGTTAGTTCTTAATCTTTTTAAAAAATAGTTAGTTTTTAATTAATTTATTTTAAAAAAAAGTCCGTTTGATAGGACAATAGGATTATTTAATTATTAAATTAGTGTAATATATTTTAGGCCAATAAGAATTGTGAATTCCTTGGTATGACATCATGATTTGGCATTTGCTTGGTTTACCCTCATTACTTGTCAATTTGAATTTAAATGTTAACTCTTTTCCACCTTCAGATGATCCACACTAGTGTCCCGGTCGGACCTTTGGTCGGATCAACAGTTTGAATTCATCGATTTAATTAATGTCTAGACTCTTAACTAATCTAACAAACTAAAAAAAATGTATAAATTAAAAAGATCTGACTTTTGAAAATATTAAGACCTAACCAACATTTTAAAAAATTAAAAATTAACTAAGTTTTAAAAAATTATAAAGAAAAAAGAAGTCATATTTTTAAGGACTAATTTATTAGTCCTAATTAACTTAAACTAATCTAATTAAGCATCACTTTTTATATAAGATAATTTATAATTAAACCTAATTAAAAATATTTTAAATAAAATTAAATATAATAATAATAGTCCAACCGTATTTTAACTTATATCAACTATCACCATGACATATTAAAAAAATTCAAAATTAACTATTCTTCAAATCTCATTTGTTGTAAAAGTAATTATTCATCTAATAATCTGTGCAATAAATCCATATATGAATTTTAAAATGATAATAGACTCTAGATTTATTAAAAAAAAATAAACTATTAAATTGGGGAGTAAAAATGAGTGTCTACAAGTTTACATTCCATTTTAGTGATAATCGAGTCTCAAAAAACTATGAATCGTAATTTAGCACACAATGATATACCAAGATATATTGACGGAAGATTACCGACTCTGTGAATCCCAACACATTTGTTAACCTCGTCTTTCTTTTATTCGAAATAGAATCTGAGAAAAATATGTATGACTTATTAAAACTAATTCGAAGACCGAACATAAAATGTTTTATTTCTTAATTATCAAAAAATTTAATTTATCAAGATATTAAAATATAATAAACTATTTGTATGAAATTTAAATTTTACATATTTTTTCATTAAATGTTTTATAAAAGTACTAATTTTTAAAAGTACGTATTCATAATTATCATCACATCACTTTTAAAAAGTACTTTTTCATAATTAATTTTATTTTTTATTTGATAGAAAATATATTATTAAATTAGATAAAAACCTTTATCAATAAAAAATTGAAAAAAAAAATTAAATTTTTAAATCCTATAAAAAAATTATCAACTTTTTTAACTATCATTAATATTAATTTTATTTTTAAATAATTATTATTATTATTATAATAATGGTAACAAGTAAGCTTTTTTTTGGTTACACTTATTTTATACTTGTCAGTGTTGCTTAATATGGGATGGGTTCAAACAATTCTCTGAACGGGCCGGCCCATCAAATCTCTGTCTCTTTCACAATACGGCGACAATTACCAGAAACAAACAGAAAAAAAAAAAAAAAAAACTCAAACTTGACTCCTCCCATTATTCCCAGTCGGCGAAGTTTCGTTTGCTTGGGTTTGGTTTCTGTCTTCTTCTTCTTCTTCTTGCTCCTTTTGAATCGATCTTTTAACTCTGTGCTTTCTCTGCAACTCTTCTCCAATCCAATTATGGGTTTGTGGGATTCGCTCCTCACTTGGCTCCGGAGGTACTCTTTAAATAAATTTGTTTTCTTTGCTGTATTACAAGAGAAATTGCTTCGATCACGATTCATTTCTGGAAATTGTCAATGAAGGAATGTGAGACCTCTAAAGGGTTTTATGTTTATCATCTTGTTTAATCCTTACAAATCTTGTTTGTTGTTCTTGGTCTTGATAAACCTGTTGTTTCAGCTTATTCTTTAAGCAAGAAATGGAGCTTTCACTTGTGGGGCTACAGAATGCAGGAAAAACATCTCTTGTTAATGCAGTAGCTGTAAGAATTAGATGATAATCTTCTTCTTTTACAAGCTTAGATGATGATTGTATTGGATTTGATTTTATTTGATTTATGTTATATGTCTTTTTTCAGACTGGAGGGTATAGTGAGGACATGATCCCTACTGTAAGTATAAGTAGTTTGTTTATGTATAAAAAATGGTGGAATTTAGATAGAATTTGACAAGTTGAAAAAATTGTTAGGTTGGATTTAACATGAGGAAAGTAACTAAAGGAAATGTAACTATAAAACTATGGGATCTTGGTGGGCAAAGGAGGTTTAGGAGCATGTGGGAACGCTACTGTCGTGGTGTTTCTGCAATTCTTTATGTAGTTGATGCAGCAGACAGAGATAGTGTACCGATTTCAAGAACAGAGCTTCATGATCTCTTGGAGAAACCTTCTTTAAGTGCCATTCCTCTACTTGTTCTTGGCAACAAGATAGATAAATCTGAAGCTCTAACCAAGCAGGCTTTGGTTGATCAGCTGTAAGTATATTTCTATCTATCTGTTTATCGTTGTTTATCGAATATGATTGACTATAGTGACTGTTCTTCATTTTGTTTGCAGAGGTCTTGATTCAATCAAAGACAGAGAAATCTGCTGTTACATGGTCTCTTGCAAGGATTCTATAAACATAGACGTTGTAATTGATTGGCTTATCAAACATTCCAAATCCCCCGCCACAACATGAGAAACCACACCCTTTCCTCTTTTCCAACATCATGGTTCTCTATAGTTGCTATCCCAAATGAATTTGTATTCATTGGACAGTATCCACAATAAAAACATACACACACATTAGTAGAAACACCCAAGATGAATTTGTTACATTTCAAGCAATAACTAATGTTGTTAATGTATGTAATGATTCTTTCCGTCTGTTATTTGAAGCAAAAATGTCATCTATTTTGTTGTTATTATTCACCACCGCAAAATCTTAGATCATTCTTTACTCGATAAACATGGAATGTTTAATGAAGTAAGTGTAGTTTGAGAAATTTGGGTTTTAACAAGGTTACTATAATAGTACATGTATACAATTGTTTGAGATTAACTATTTCTATGTGTTTTATTTTTGAAGGTTTTGAGGTTAATATGATTTATACTAATTTTGTAAAACAAAACAATAATGATGAGCATTATTAAATTAAAACCAATAAATATGAATTAATATCTATCTAATCATTAATGGTTCAACAATACATAAATTTAACAAGTTTAGTCCTTTAGTCCAAATATATAACAATGAACCGATCATAACATCTATGAAAAATGAATTCAAGAATCGAATATACTTTTCAAACCCCAGAAAAATATGCATGAATTATATAAAGAACAAACCACCCAAACAAAACAAACAATCAATCTCAAATCGAAACTACTAATTTACTGAATTCGCGACTGAAGATTCCGCCACCGGCCCAGAATCAACTCCGCCGCTATGTTGTCGCTGCAAACTAGACCGACATATATCCTCAATTTGTGCGGTCACCTCTGCAATCGATGGTCGCTTGTCAGGATACTGTGCAGCACAATCAATGGCAAGCTGCAGAAGCTTTACCATCTCTTCTTCAATATCTTCATGATACCTAAGAAGTTCTTGATCGAAAACCTCAGCCGTCCATTCCTCTCTAACCACGGATTGAACCCATCTCGGTAGATCCACTCCATCCTCATTCATTAAAGCATGAGTTGGAGCTTTACCAGTCAATAATTCCAGCAACAATACACCAAAACTATAAACATCAGCTTTCTGAGAAACCTTACGTTGATCTGTAACCTCAGGCGCTCGGTAGCCAGCTACACGGTTAGGTGCGGTCGCAGGCCCACCAAACTGAGCTAATCCGAAATCAGATACACGGGCTTCGTATTTTTGAGAAAGAAGAATGTTGGATGACTTTATGCTGCCATGGGAGACTGTAGATCCCTGTGAATGAAGGTATGTTATTCCTCTTGAAGCTCCAAGAGCAATGGCGGAACGAGTTTCCCAGTTTAATGGCGTCCGACCACCTCCTTTGTTTCCTGTAACAAGAACAGATAAAGGGTGTTCAAAACAATTCGAAAATTTGAAAGATTAATCATTTCTAAGACCGACAGACTGACCATGTAAGAGGGCGGATAAGCTTCCCATTGGCATGTAATCATAAACAAGAAGCTTCTCATCTCTGCTAAAGTAATAAGCTCTCAAAGGAACTAAATTTTCGTTATTCATTGCTCCAATGAATTCTATCTTCTCTTTGAATTCTTTCTCCCCCATTGTCGCATCTTTCAGACGCTTTACAGCAACCGCTATACCCATTTCCATTACGGCCTTATACGCAGTACCGAATGTACCTTTACCCAAAACCTCAGCCGATGCCTTCAACAGATCTTCCAAATCGAACTTACTATCTGGCTCCCCGAAGAATATTAGACTCTTGCTCTTTGATTTGTTCGTTGTTGCAAGCGCCGATACTGGAATGGCGGCGGCGGCGGCGGCGGCAGTTGAGTTATCGCCGCCTCCTTCTCCGATGGGTTTTACGGTTTGAGTTTCAACTTCCCTTTTCGCTACTGTCTCAATCTCGGCTTCCCTTGTTTTCTCGTTTTTCTTTCGTCGGCAGAGGAATAACAGCAAGAGTATAATCAGCAACAATCCGAGTACCGATCCGATTATGATTCCAGCAATGGCTCCACCGGAGAGTTTCTTTTTCTTTTTCCCATTTTGGGACTCATCGGTCGGCGTAACACCACCATCACCACCGCAAGAGGATAGAGGTGCGCCGCAAAGGAAGTTACCGGAAAACGCGCTGGCCGGTCTTCCCGCCGACAGCGAAGAGGGTATTGAACCGTTCAACAGATTGTTTGACACATTGAACTGAACGGAACTGTTAAAATTAAGTTCAGGAATCGACCCATTAAGCTTGTTATTCTCCACAAACAAAGTAGCCAAACGAGGCAGATTGTTGAAGGAAACCGGGATCTCACCGGAAAAACTATTAAAAGCAAGATTCAAACGAACAAGATCACGGAAAGAGAAAATAAAATCCGGAATTGGACCAGAGAAAGAGTTATGTTGTAGATAGAGATTACGAAGTCCAGTAATGGAAGCGAAATCCGCAGGAAGTGGACCTGATAAAGCATTGAATCGAAGACTTAAAGTACGCAAACGGGTCAATTTCCCGATAGAACCTACCGGAACTTGACCGGCAAGACCCATTCCAGGAAGTCTGAGCTCTACCACCTGACCAGCTTCGCATGTAACACCAGTCCATGAACACGGACTTGTCTGAGATGTGTTCCACAAAAGAGATCTACCCCCGACAGCTGAACGGAGAGACAAAAGCGCCGCCCTGTCTGCAGCAAGGTCCGTTTTTCCGGCCGGTAGAAATGAAAGAGAGAGGAAAAGAACAATGCTGAAAATCACACGAGGATCCATTATCGGAATCCACCCAAAGTTGTAATCTTTTGCTCGATCTGAAGCAGGGTTACGATAAAATTCAGTAAGCCCTCATCTCTGTCCCTTCTGCTATGGCTTCTTCCTCATCATCTTATGAGGAGAGAGAAAGAACAAGATAGAGACAGGAGAACTTACAAACTCACAAATGGCTGCCTTATTGTCTTTAAAACCCTAAAAAAGAAGCTTCAGCCGTCGTCCCCATGTGCGTACACTGTATCAAATTCTCAAACTTCCCAAAAAAAAAATGTTTTTTTTTAAACTATCTGTCATTTAAATTTACCACTCAATTTCAATATATTATTTTTATTTTTTTTTGTATACAAAGCTGACAGCTGATGTAGAAACGCTGGAATTCTTTTAAATTTTATTTTTTTGTTTTAATTTATGATATGTTGTTGTTTTTTATTGGGTTTGAATAAGTGATTGAGTAAACAAATGGAATAAAATTAAACTTGAAACGGGTTGTGATTAGTTCAACAATATTTCTACTATTTTTTAATTAATATTATTTTATACGTATTGAATAAAATTAAACTTGAAATGGATTGTGATTAGTTCAACAATATTTCTACTATTGTTTTAATTAATATTGTTTTAATTTGAATAACGGCTAAATGAGAAAGTTCTATTCTCAAATTTATAAAGTCAATGATGATATAATTGATTTCATTTTTATCAAAGTAGCCGTTACTACTATGGATATGGCATAATTTTTATACCGTTACTATGACAATGTAATGATTTTATTTAAGAAACAATTTTAGTAGAGCATCTTTATATATATTGAAAATATCATTTTATTCTTAAAGCATATTGATTTTGAAGTCATTGAATTTAATGTGATCACTATTTTTTTTTTCATTTTCAAGATATGATTTTAATAAGTAATTGGGTATTTGTGTGTACCCAATTTTAGTAAGAAAACAGAAAAAATAATTTGTTTTTTTAGCAAACTATATGTAGTATTCAACCAACAAATTTAAAGTTATTAAACCTTCAAAATAGATATAACAAATATTGAAAATAATTATCCTTAAATATATTTATTTTACTTTCACCTAATCATTGTAACTTCCAAATAACAACAAATACTTAATCAAATTTAACTTATCAAATACATTAAAGACATGAAAATTTGACCACAATAATATTAATCATTTTAGGGGTTAGAATCCTACCTAATCAAAACACTCTCAAGATAATATCATTAATTGTATCAAAAACCACATTCACAAATTACTCAAATACTTCTATTTCCTTCTAATTTTATTGGATATAATTTTGAATATATATATATATATATATATATATATATTCCAAATGTGAACACTCGAATCCATGACCCTAATAACACGAGTTATTGCACTGTATCACTGAGTTTTTACAATATGATCGAACTCAAAGTCATTGTTATGGTCTCTTTTTTTATCTCTAAAATTTTAGTTTCTTTTAAGCCTACTGGTCTTTGAGGTCCCTCATCGTCAAACTAGACATTTTGGATCAAGTTTAATATTGTTCCTTAGAGATTTCGTCTTTAGTAAATAGTCTTGGGTTTTTCAAAATATTAATTAAGATGCAATAGTATTATGGAAGAATTAAAAGTAACAATGATTTTATAACTAACGTTTATGTTTGGAGTCAATGTCTCTGTCGGTTACATAAATGTGTAGGTTTATAGTCCATTGAATTAATCTATGTTTGGTACTATATTATTATTTAATAATCAAATTATATCTCATCAATGTGACAGCAACATCTTAGCTGGTTCATTTACAAACAGAGTTTGTATCAACAATGTTATATAATAATAAATACATCCTTATTTGCTAAATAATATTATATATTTTATTATAATTTACCTAGCAAAAAGAGAAATCCATTTTTTTATAACCGGATTTTGTTTAATATATATATATTACAGGGTGGGTGTGACAGGGCAAATGAGTTAAGGATGACGTGTCGTTAGTGGCTTCATTAATATCTGACAACTGTGTTAAACAACAGGAGCCCCACCCGACCCGGTTTTCAAGCACATCTTTAATTTATTTGATAAAAAAGACAATTTTCGTCTTCCACCTTTCGATATTTTATTTTTATATTTTTGGTTTATTAAGTAAAATCTTTTTTTGTTTTTTAATTTTTTTAATTTATAATTTCCATATTAAAGTGTGCCTGGAAAGGTCATTGAAAGTAGTGAAAGCTGCCGTTTCATTTTTTCTTTTTGACTTGCATCTATAAAGCTAGATAAAATATTATTATTATTTTTTTTATTTTTTAACTTAAAAAAAAAAAAAAAAAGTAATAATAGGGAGATCAATTGCTACCACAAAAATAAAAAAAATTGATTATCGATTTTGTTTGAGTTGTTTATTAGTTAATTAGTTTTAACGGTTAATCAATTTTACCAATAATTTTACCAATTAAACGATTGGTTTTTGATTGAATTATTTTTTAACAATTTAGTCGGTAAATTAGTAATAATTTAATCTTATATATTTATATTAGTTATTTGGTAAATATTAGATATATTTTAAATAATATTTAATAATTTATATATATTAATTGTTTTTAAATTTTAAATTATAATTTGTATAAAACTATTATAAATATATAATTTAAATGGTTATTAAATATTATTATTATTATTTTATTTTTAAAATTTAAAAAAAAGTAATAATAGGGAGATCAATGGTTGCGACAAAAATTGAAAAATAGATAATCAAATGAACGCGGTTGATTATCAGTTTGTTTATTAGTTAATTAGTTTTAACGGGTTCCGGTTAACTGAAATTTTACCAATTAAACGATTTGGTTTTCGATTAAATTATTTTTTTAGCAATTTAGCCGGTAAATCGGTGATAATTTAATCTTATATATTTATATTAGTTATTTTGTAAATATTAAATATATTTTAAATAATATTTAATAATTTATATATATTAATTATTTTTAAATTTTAAATTATAATTTATATAGAATTATTATAAATATATAATTTAAATGGTTATTAATCTATAAATGAAAACTTTTAAAATATATTATATTGTTATAATAATATAATATATTATAATATATTTCTAAATATATTTATGAAATATTATTATAATATATTATATTATAAAGATAAAAAAACATGGAGAACAACATTAATTTTGATTTTTTTTATAAAATTTAATACATAATTTAAAATTTTAATTATGTTCACGGTTAAATCAGTTTATTAATCGGAATCGACCGGAACCAGTAGAACCAAAATCGGTAAAACCGATAGTAATACTAATCGGTTAACCAATTTGTAAAACAAGAGTTTAAACTGGACTTAACCGGAATCGTTTAACCGATTAATCGACCGGTTGAACACCCTTAACGACGCTGGCGGCAACGACTTCACATCAACCCACACCTTACAATTACGTGGAAAAAATAAGTCACAATGAAAAAAAAAATTAAATTGTAAAAAGTTAGAAAAAGAAATTAATGTTGGGAAATAATGTTTCTTTCTAAGTTTTTATATTTATAATTTTCTCTTCTTTCTAACTTTTTACATGATAATTTTTTTCACCTGTCGCCTTGTTTTATTTGGGTTTTTAAAAATACTCATTCAAAATCAATTTTCAAATCAATTACTTCTGAACAATAACATCACTCATTTCATTAACCAAAATAATAAAATATCTTTTATTTTAAATTATTATTTTTTATTTTATTCATATATATCTATATCTTTAAGTTTTTTTTTATCAAAAATAATCACCACTTCCTCAAAATCATCACCAATCATTATTTTTTCCCTCTTTAGGTTTTTCAAAACCCCAATCTGAACGAGACCTTATTTTATTCATGTGCTTGTAAATGTGGAATCGATGTAGAGTCGCTGCCCTCTGCGTCGCTCTCCCAGCGTCGCTCTCCCATTAGTTTAACCAATTTAATAAAAATATATAAACAAAGATATTTTAGTATTTCATAAATTTATCTAAAATATATAAATAATGTCATAGGTTTGTAATTGAGTGATTTATCTATGGCGGTGATCCTTCCTATATATCTCAATACTCTACTTATCATGTTTTATGATCAATTTCACATATCAATTTAAAGAACCTTTCTCATATTTGCAATTCTTAGTAATTGAGAGACCCTAGCAATTTTTTAACTTTTTATAACATTATGTCATGAATATTATGTAATTGATATTTGTAATGTCTATGACGACTGAATTAGCATAATTTTAGGAGTCACAAAAAACGACAATTCATTAAAAACTCTCTCAAAATCAATGATTTAACAATTGATTAATTAAAACTAAATAATTCCTCGAATTCATCATTATGATTCTCTTTCTTAATAATAGAAATCCCAAATAATTAATGATGAGAACCCAACAAATCCTTGTTGTCTGAAAATCAATCCTACCGATTTAAAGCCAATTCAGATCACTGTATCAAAGCATAACGACAGCCATTATTTGGTTGGTGCTTACAATCTGTTAACGTGGTCTCTAATTATTTCATTTTATTTTAATTCCAATCAACCCATTATTTTATTCTAAACGTCTAATTTAATCAACACTATATTATATACCACAATTGAAAACCTCCCATTCTTATTGATAATGGGTGACATTTCTTTTCTTTTTTTTTAATTATTTTATTTAACTCATCATATTTCCTAGAAGAAGAAGTCAGCCAAACTAGTGGGCTGAAGTAGAAATGGGCTGAACAGTTGGATGGGCCAAATTCAATTTGGTCAAACTAGGTTAATCTTTTTGAAAATGTACTTGTAACTGAAATAAACATTGTGTTTACAAACTCTGTAACAAGAAAATTGAGTCTTAAATAAAACATACATAAAATCTTGAAATTGGAGTTTAACTTAAGACTTTCATGTCTTTTCTACATTATGTTCTTCATTTGAGCTATCCTATTAGACTAATACAAATGAATGAATTTTGTAAATAAGCATTTTAAAGATTATTGGAATGCATTTAACCCTACTTAGTAATGAACATTAAACATAGAACTCATCTAATAATCTCATTAGTCTATAAAACAATTTTTGAACATTGGTTTGAGTCTTATTTATTAATCATGACTTAAATTATTACCCAATGAATCTTTTTGCAAAAAACATTTATATTTCACTAAGTAGGATGTCTGTATCCACTGAGTCAGCGTCACATGTAAAAAAACAAAAAATTAACAAATAAAGAGGGTGATATTTCATTTTTGTGTATCATGCGTTTAATAATATACTCCATTAGTTTAACATTCATTTTCAGTTCTGAAATTGATCAAAACATAACCGAGAAGAAAGCCATAGAGAAAGTGAATCCTTTTATTGGTGGGGGAGGGCCTATTGAGAAACATTTCTATTTGTCCTAATGAAAAAAAATAAACTGACCAAAGTTCAGTTTACAAACATGATATCATCAGGATTCCCAGAAATGATGTTTCCAAATAGTCCGTTATTAGAAAAGAGGCAACCAGTAGTTTCCTAATTACAAAACTAAAACTAAGTCAACATAAGAAACAACGTTCGAATTTCTTCTTCACTCGCCTCGACTTCACCTCGATCATGATCCATCTCGTCTCAGATGTGCAGGCGGCTTCTTCTATATACATACTCAATCTACAATTACTAATTTGTTTAGCTCATTGAGCATTGCACAACTTGTTCAACAATATCTTCCTTGACCATCATCTTTGGTCGTGCAGAAGACGAATTGAGACGATTCTCAAATTCCTCTAAAGCTTCTAACATCCACACCTGTTGGCATGCTTCTTTCGCTTCAGAAACACTCATCTGCCATACAAAAAACACAAAATTTATCATTAATTTTCTGTCACAAACACTATAATTAGAATGTGGATGGATCATGGATGTTTTTTTACCCAAATTCTTTGGCGAAACTCCTTTTCAGGCCACAAATCAAGCTGCTGCTCCACCAGCAAAGGGAACATGTGTCCTTCATGATCTGTTTCATTACTCTTGCTCTTGAATCTCCATTTCCCCAATCTTCTCTGCAAGATTTATAAGTCATGAATATATTAAACTTCAATCATCTCTGATTTCATACAAACACTTTAGCTATTGTATATAACAACCAACCTGAACAATACCCATAACTCCAGCTTCCTCCATAGTCTCTCTTTGAGCTGCATCTTTCATGGATTCATCTCTTTCCCATCCACCCTAAAGTAACCCATGTTCCAATTTCAGATCAAATGTTTCTACACTATTTAAAACAGTGTTTCTAACAGATATATGTATGTATGTACCTTTGGGAATAACATTCCTTTGCCCTGTCTTTGTGAACTTATGACAAGAACTTCAACTTCTCTATCTTCCTTCAAACATCCTTTACGTTTCCCTGCCTTATATCTGTAAGGAATACATCTGCACCAAACAATTGAAGAAATTAATCTCAGAAATCTATTCAATTTAATTAAACAATGTGAAAACCAAACAATAAAGACTACTAACCCGACGATAAGACGGCGGCCGTCGCTGTAACGCTGCAAATGTCTTCCGGTGCGTGAAACAAGCGCAACCATATTGCTGATCTTGAAGATTGAATCTTTAAAAACCCAAATCGAGTATTATGGGAAATAGAGTTATCGTTTTTTTATCTTTGTTTGATAGGATTAGAACTAGAAGGAGAGATTTAATTGATAAATTTCTACTCTTTCTTTCCTTTCTTGATCGTTCTTATATAAAGATAGATGAGAGAGAGAAGGCCAAATCAAACCGTCCAATAGTTGTTGGGAAAGGGAAATGTTGATCAAACGAGACGGGAGATCCCATCCGTTGATTCTCATGTGTATCGTGTCTCTGACACGTCACGTGCCGTCTTTATTACATTTTTCCAAACCACTTTTTCAATTTATTAATATTTATAGTTATAATAAGAAAAAGATAACACAACAAAACAAATATTATAAAATAAATAGATTAATCCCAATTTGATTAACCAACAAAAAGTTAAACTCAAAATTAGGGATTATTATACCTTATATTTGTGATATTCGAATTAGTTAAAAAAATAAAAAAGTTTGAAAAAATAGAAAAAAAAATATTTTATTTATATTTTTTCAGCCAATCAGATCTACATCATTCTCTCATGTATATTTTTTAAATTCTCTCTCGCAATCATTTCTCTTTAAATCGGTTCGGAGTGGGACATGTGAAGGGAAAAAAAGTACTCGATCGGATTCGGGGATTAGAGCGTACATAACTCAAACTCGATACCCGTTTATATTAATAATAAAAATAAAATACTTTTACTATTAATAAATATTGTGGCATTTCAAATATCCCACCATGACAAACATTATCTTCAATACATCATTTATTTTTGTTCTTATCCATAGTTCATTTTAATTTTATTTTTTAATATTTTTTTTTTATTATTCTCTTAATTACTCTTCAATTCTTTTTCTTTAAATTTTCTTTAAATAACAAAATTTTATTTTTATCATCTTTTTTCATTCTTTAACTTTTTTTTCAAATTTCATTCAAAATATTTATTCAACTTAGAAAAAAAAAAGTTATTATTCTCCTAACATTTACAACATAAACATAAATACGTAGGTAAGATAAATAATGTTTTCATTTGTTTTTTAATATTTCGATTTATTAATTTTAGAATTATTTTTTATTTAATAAAGCTATGTTTTCTTATTCTTTTACCTATGTAATCTTATAAAAGTTTAATCAGGTAATGGGATACCCGTCAGAGATCAAGTACCCGACGAATCGAAGATAGAAATATGAAGAAAGATACTCGTTGGGTCGGAGTCGAAACAGAGTTAGGTAAAATAATAATAATCGAATTTGAGGATGTGTAGTTCACAGATTTGTAGAGTATCCGAAATACTGATATCATATATCATATCTAAACTAAAAAATATAAAATTTTGATATAACAAATATTATAATTCTGTATAATTTTTTTAATAACAATTTAATTGAACTAGGGAAAAAATAATTTTATGATGGAATATATAATGTTATATATATATACTAGTTTGAAATATTAAAATTTATTTTTTATTTTTAAGTAATTCAAATTATAAATCTTTATTTTTTTAAAGTTATTGTCCATCTAATGTTATATTTATTCAATCTAAATATTTTTATTTCAAAACATTTTAGATTTCATTTCGAGTTTTTTTTAATTAAAGGTTACAATTTGTTGAAGTAAATCTTAAAATTTATTTTATAAACGTATGTAACACAAATTATTGGATAAATAATGAAATGTAGGGAAATAAAATAATATAAGGAGGTTATAAATCCGAATTAAAATTTATTGAATTAAAATTCATCGAACCCAATTCATCACAATCACCGTATTAAAAGTTCAAAAAGAAGTACAAAGAAATGTGAAAAATATTTTAATTTCTTCTCATCATATATTTTATTTTATATTTTTGTTATAAGGTTGAGTAATTTTAATTTGATATAAAATAAGTAGTTGTGATATGATTAATATGAATTAAATTTAAATAAATTAATATATATAAAATATATTTTTTTGTTTATTTAATTAATTATGATTTTTAAAATCATATATATATATATATATATATATATATATATATTATTTTTAAATGTTCATAAAGATTCGAACCTTCTTACACTAAATCAACAAGTTCAACATATTTTATACAAAAACTTTTATTAATAAAATAAAAGTACAACAAACATTGATTGAACCATAAATACTTAAATAATATTTTGACAAACAAAAATTTATGATGAGGGAAACCTCAAACCAAACCAATCACAAATAATCATCCTTGTTGGAAAACACCAAAAAAGAAACTCTTTAATAAGCAATAAACACTTTTTATGATAAATAATCCTTAATTAGTACCATAACTCTTGATGATGAGTCAAATAACCATTGTATGACTAAGGACCTTTTCAAAACCTAATAATCTTACATCAATCTTTTGTAATAAAATAATTTTAGTTTTTTTACTAGTGAACATTTCTTTAACATGCTTCATTGTTTTTAACCAATAAAATTAGTTAATTATTTTATTCAAACAATCAACTTTTATGATATAATATAAGAACTTATTCAATTTATTAAAAAAAAAATCAACTTACAATCAAACATCAATTTATTTACTAAATTACTCTAGTTAATCATATAACTCAATTCATTAACAAAATATATTAAAATAAATTATTTTTTTTATAAAAAATATTTTATCCTTATATATTAATACTTTTGAAGTCATATTTTACCAAAAATACCTAATCTTCTTGAATTACCACCCATCAATATATTTTTTAAACAAAATAAAGTTTATTTAAAATAAAATAAAAATTTACCAAACAAGTTCTAAAAGTCTGATCTAAAATATTAAAAATATATGATTCAAAATCCAATAAAAATATCTTAAATGAAAATGGGTAACTATCTAAATAACATTTAGTGAAAGTACATATTCAAAAGCTATGAAATAAAGTAATTATTTTATGTATATATTAAATGTTATTAAACCATGCTTTAACACATTAAAACATGTTATTTGTCCAAGGTACCAAGGATGATTTTTAATTCAGGTAGTCCCTAGCGGTACAATAATTTAACAATTTAAGTGATAAAAAATTAAAATTGAGTTTCAAAATATAAGACAAAAACAAAAAGAATTAATGTATATATAATTTAAAACCATTTATTATTTATTTTATTTGAATAAATAGACATTTTTTTATCAACTTTATAAAACATACTCTCTTTAGTACATATATAAATACATGGCTACCACCAACTTAATAAATGAATAAAAATATGGTATTTCAGCTCTTATATAAAACAATTAATAAAATATTTTTTTATTAATAGTAATCATATTTTGAAACAGTTTAAACAACTTTTATGTCGTCTGATCTCTCAAAAAGTATTTATCAACAATTAAATTTGACTTATTAAGAACGAGAAATAAGCTAACAATACTGATTTAATTATCCAATTATATATATAATTTTATAGATATTTTAATCACAAAATCCTTCTAAAAAACATCACAATTTTTTTGAATAATCCAAAAAGGATGATGCGGCTATGAAGAAAAACCAGCCCACAGAAAAGAAACATTTGGCTTTAGCTTTTCAAATGTGTAATGATTTCTCACTCCAAAGTCAATAATTTCTCAATTCAATAATATATTTTTAAGGAACAATAGAAGCTTATAAGAACAAAATTAATATTATCCTTATCCATTCAAAAACAATCTTATTTTGAATATGAAGAGATAACGAAGGTATTGCAATTATTAAAAAAAATTAGGCTTACTAAATGCACAAAAACAAAGAAAAATGTTTTAATTTAATAAAGTAATCCAATTGAAAGAATAATTCCTAAGGTACTAAAAGTTAAGAATTTGAATTTTTACTTATAAAATGTTTGTGGAGTACCAAAAAAAATCAATATTATTTTAACAATATCTTAATTAGTTATGATCAAATACATTTTCTAACTTTTGAAAATTTCAAAATAAATTTCTGTTTACATGATTATAACATTTATGTTAACCTCTAAGCTCTTTAAAAGATTATCTAGGGTAAATAGTCTTATCATTTTGCTAGTTAAAAAAAAAATTCAAATAAAATGATCAAATAAAATATTATTCATTTTTTATTATATATTTAACTATATACATTACCAAGCTATTTCCCAAATAACCAAATAACCCATAATCAAACAAGGCTTTCTTAAAAAAAATGTTTTTTAATTAATTTTTTTTATGTATAAAAAGATAAAAGGGTTAAAAATATCATTATATATAAGAAATGAAAATACTTTAAACAAAATTCTGGTGTATTCCAAACAATTTATCTCGATCTACTTGATAAGAAAAAAAAAATCCAAAACCATATATGCCTGTCTCACGTCAGGAAAAGAAACAAAAATAAATAATTTTAAAAATAGTTGAGTTTTTTGTCCCATTTAATTATTATATATTATTTTCTTAGAAAAAAATATATTTTATTTTAAATTAATATTATTATTCTTATTTTTCCACAACACTTTTAAAAAATATATATAAATGACTTATTTAATAGTTGCGGTCTCTTTGTTTTGTCATGCTTGAGGGACCCGCCCACATTATTACCTGACATTGTATTGTCAGATGTTTATTTTTATATTTATAAATAATAAAAAATTAAGAGGACATAAATGATTTTTTTTTTTATTATGAATCATGGTTTAATATTAATAAAACAATTATTTACTTACCTTATATGAAAACCCCCTCAAATGGAAACTCTTAAAACTCTATTGATCTCATTAATTTTTATTTTTATGATTTAAACTATTAAATTCTTTAATTTATTAATTAAAATATTTTAAATACAAAATTACACATTATTCAAAAAATGACACATGTGATACTTGATAACATCTGTAACACCCCCAAACACATATACAGTTAATTAATAAGCAATACTTAATTATCATGATCACTATCTATTAACCGTTAATGGTTAGACTAGTTTTATTTCAAACACTACTTATCCAATAGATTATTGACTATTAAATTAATTAATGTGTCGGTCAGTTAAAGGCATCAATTAATAATCTCGCAACTTAAAAAATGATTTGCATATATATATATTGTACTTTCTAGACTAAAAAAAAAATACAATTTTCCAATATATGAAATTTAAAATTAATTACAAAATTTAGAGATACAAGATCACTTCATGATAATCTCTATCCTTTTGAGAGCTTTTATTTTTCTGTAAAATGGCAATGGAATTTTTTTTCTTTATATATATATATATATATATATATATATATATATATATATATATATGTTGTTTTACTTGAAACAACTTGACACAAATAAGAGATTACTCTTTAGGGGAGATGCATATATGACATGGACGATAAGTATGCATATATATAGACGACAAAATATTCATGTGACCTAGCTAATCATCAATATTGGTTGTGGATCATATGAGGGGGTTAAATTTCTTAGATTAATTGTATTTCCTAATGAAATTAATTGTTAAAGTTCTTTTGGAATTTAATTGGGATGAGTTTGATTATGTCCTAATGAAATGACATTTTGTTATCTTCTGATAGAATAATTGATAGAAAACAAATAGTAAAATTTTCTGACCCATCATACTCATAATTCACAATTTAATTTTCCTCACATTTATCTAGGGTGGTCCAAAAACCTCAACATGGGAATGGTTTATTTGAAGATTTGAAAATCCATTAGTTCATAATTTTGTTCTTGGGGGTATTTTTCTTCACATGTACTACGTATAAGTCAATTTTGTATAAGGCATGGATGACAACGTGTACCTTTATTTATTGGGCGATGAAATATTCATTTTCGAACTCGATTTTCATTTTATTAACCGATCACGAATTCGACACCAACAAATAATATCTCTATTTCTATCTCATCTCCGATTTGTCGGATATCCGATCCCCGATGGGTACCCATTACCGATTAAATATTTTATAAAGGTTGAAGAAGAAGAAACATAAATTTATTAAATAATAAATTAACTTTAAAACTAGTAATATTAAAACACTTAAAATACAAATCAAAACATTACTTACTTACATTATGTTGAAAAAGATAATATCTTTATTTATTATTAAAATAAATTAGAATTAAATTTGAAAAAAAGTTAAAAGAATAAAAATTAAAGATGCAGAGTGAGGAGAGTAATAACATTTTATTATTAATAAAACTAGCGAGATTTTCGTACATTAGTACGCAACCATCTCTTTTTTACCGAGTTTTATCAACTCACTTTAGTCAAACAACAATATTATTCTCGCCCAACCAACCAATATATTTCTTAATCCGTCTTTATAATTATTACAAATTTACAACATATGAGATTCGAATTTCGATCTTTATTATATAAATTGAACACTTAACCATTACACCATTTAAGATTGTTAATTTCTTTTTATAAATTTATGTATGAATATATATTTTTTATATGACTAACAATTATATATAAAATAAATCATATAAGTGAATTTAAAATATTATTAGTTTAATTATTTAAAATGTTAAAGTTATATTATTAGAAATGTCATACATTTATCAATTTTGAAGTTAATTTTAAAATCTAAAGTAGTATTAACTTAGTTGATATAAAACTTATATTGTGAGGTTGTAAGTTCAAAACTTGTGTATATCACATTTTTTATTAAAATTTTTAAGTTTATAGGTGTGCGGGTCAACCCACGATCCGATTCAAGCATTCATTTACTCTCACATAAATATCCAAATTAACCACAACTCTCGACTCGACAATCCGGACATTTTAAAAATTATATATATATATATATATTTTGTGATAAAATATAAATAAAAACAAAACAAATCATATATTTATGAATAAAAATAAAATAAATGATGTATTTATAATAATGTTTGTCATTATGAACATTTAAAAACTCACAATAAATTTTAATAAAAAGATATTTTAATTTTAATATAGTCATGTATCAAGTTTGAGTTTTGGACACTCATCGTCCTCCCATGTCCGACTCTGAAATTGAACCCGACCACCCCATCGGGTATATAGAGTCACCATTGTTATCCTTAGTTTAGTATATTAACATGTTTTATTGTATAAGTTTTTTTTATTTATAATATATTAACATTTTTTTTAAGAAAAAAATTAATAAAACAATTTATGCTTTACACTTTAAGTATATGACAACTTTCCAAACTAAGAAACTCTATATGCATGATTACCTTTCTTGAATTAAATATCATTTACAAAAATAAATATATAAAAGAAAACAATTTAAATATGTCTGAGTAGAACAACTGAATTTAAATAAATAGATATCATATCTCAAGATTCAAGCATATCCTAATAATTATTTGAGGGAGATTCAAAATTGGACCATGTCTTCTTTTTTTTATTTTTCTTACTAATTAAGTTTGTCACAAACGATAGGCACGATGTATTGTCGACGACATAAATAAAAATGGGCCCGTTATATATATATATATATATAAAAGTATGTCACAATATTTATTTAATGTTTGTATCTCATTTAATATTGTTGTATATATATTTATATTTATGTATAATTCATTTTGACTCTAACCATGTGAATACCAGCTCATAAATTACACAGTGTGCCATCATTTTCCAACTTAACAATTAATGCATTCACTCTTAATTAGGGCTAGTTTGATCTTAGGTATTTTAAGATTATAATGATTTTCTTTTAAAAAAACTTTATTTGATGAAAAAATATGTTATTTGAGATTTGTTTAAAAATAAATATTTTCTGTATTTAAAAATTAAATTTAATTAAATAATTTGATGTTAAATAATATTAATGTGAATGTGAGAAAAAGATTTTAAAAAATCTAAAAAAACATAAAATCAAACAAACTCTTATAACCGGTGCATGTCTAAACTGTTTGCCTGTTTTAATAATATAATATATTATGTCGGTTAATGTAAAATTAATTAAAACACCAATATTATTTGCAATGTTTTAATCCCTTTACATTTGACTTTATATAGCATGATTAATGAGTTGCAAAATCTTTTTTTTTTCTATAATAATTTATTTCATTATTAAGATATTCCTCATCATCAGAGAGGATTTATCATTATGTTCCATATGGTATAATGTATTCATAAATAGATAGAAGTATTATTGAGTGTGGAAATTTTTTAATTTTTTTTTTTTTGGTCAAGATTAAGTAGTTTATTTTTTTCTGTAACGTGAAGACTCGAAACCATAAACATTTATCATCAAGATTAAGTATTATCGAGAAACAAATTTTTTATTTTTTTTATTTTTAGGTCTTCTTCGTATTTGGGTTATTTAAAAATTTAATAATTGATAATGATTTTGAGCAAGTGATTTTTTTTATATAAAAAATTTAAATGATAGTAATATACAATGATAAAATAAAAATATTTAAAATAGAATATATATTAATATATTTTTTAAATATTTTTATTAATTAATTGTATTTAAATAACCCAACCGAATATCAACCTAAACTCGATTTCCTTTATTTTTTCATTTAGTTCATATCGAGATTGTGGATCAATTAAGGAAGAATTCGTGAATACTTTGGAAAAGATTACGAGATAAATATTTTTTTTATAGGGGACAAGGGTGGAGCTAGAATTTGAAATTTACCCGGGGAGAAGAGTATCTCTTGAGTTACCGGAGTTCATGTGTTAAAATTAGAGAAAGTCGCTTGTAATAAAAGTGGATGAATTGATTTAGGAAAGGCTTGAGTTAGATTTGGGTCCACGGCGATTTGTCTTTGTGTGTGTATTAGGACCGGCCGGAATCTAGACCAAGTCTACATATATGTCTACGATGCGCCCACACTTTCAGAACTTTTGCTAATTTCTTACTTTTTCCTTGTTCCATTTCATCAAGTCTTTGTTTCTTAATTATTATTGAATACTTCACACAACTACCGTTTTTATTATTGCCAATTGGCAACTAGAAGCAATCATGTCCCTATCGAACCTCTCTACCTCTTTCCTAGAAGTCTTCAATTTTCAACCACATAATTATTTATTTTAAAAACATTTCAATAAGAAATTCAATTGGGTACATAATTAAAGCGGCAAAAATAGGTGTCGGGTTCAATTTTTACTTAAAACGTTTTAAATTGAAATGTTAGTAATGTTTGTGGTTCGTGTTAACTTTTTAAATTAAAAAACAAAAAATAAATAAGACTTACAAAAAAAACTACAATCAAGAAAGAAAATCACACCATTTATGCATTATTAGTGAATTTTCTTTGGATTCAATTAAATTATTTTCAAAATTTCAACCCCAAATCTACCTGTGAACGGTGAACTTACTGGTTAAACAATAAACTGATAAGTTGCCCAACCAAGAAATATCTAATTGTTTCAGAAAAATAACACCAGTCTTTTGCCGTCACTGAAGAGATTATCGATTATTATACCGGCTATTTAAATGTAAATATGGTTAAAATCCTATAAATGCCGGACAAACCTCAGCTTAAAAATATTTCTACAAGAGGGCCTTCTAGGATGTAACAAACATAGAGCATTCTCAATTCTTCTTATATATGGTTTCTTACTTTTTCAATGTCATTAGGGAGAAACACACATGATCTCACCTAGATATGACCATAGAGCTAACTAGCCTTTGGGGCTGGAGCAGACCTATCCCTTTAGAGTTTTCAAACTTACCGATGTCAACTTTTTACTCAAAATTAACCGATAATAATTATTTATGTACAATTAAGTTAAGACAACTAAGCATACGAGAAATATAAGTTTTTTTTTCTTCTATATCTAGGGACTGTGGCAGCTCAAAGATCAGGCCGGCTCTGAGTTTCGCTATGTATCGAGCAATTGATCAAGTGATTCAAGTACCGGTTTAAGGGTCTTTTGATCATTTTAAATTTGAGTGGCTGTGATCAATTGTTATTAAACTATTTATAGTTTATTTTTTCAGTTTCATCATAAATAATAATAATAGTTTGTGGACAATTTTGCATGAGAATCAAGTAGATTAATTCATTATTATATACATTTTAATCATAATCTCTAACTACCGTGAGTCAAAATAATTAGTAGGTTAATAATGGATGATTATTTTAATTAAAATTTAATGAAAGTGGGTGCATACATTTATTTATTTATTTTGCTTAGAACATCTCAGACTATTTATTTATTTAATTGTTTATTTTTATTAATTGAATGTCCTCCTCAACCGGCCTACTAATTATTATCTTACCGGACCTGGGCTTCTAGCTAGGTTACACACAATATTAAAATATTTATATTGGAAAAGGAATTACACAACATAATTATTAATTTTAACTCTAATTTTGAAAGACAATTGAGTAATTTTGCAGGTGAACTTATTTAGAAATGACTTATATATCTGTATTATCCTTATTTTAAAAAAAGAAAGAAAAGAAATAGGCACGTTATTTTGACTTGTGATTAGGGAGCTTCGATTTTCGCATCATAGAAGATGAGAAGAAGAAGTTAAAATTTGTGGTTAGAATTTTCATCAATTTGAAAGCCTGACATAATAATAATAATAAATAATGATTGAGAACTAGCCACACCAATATTTTTATGTAAAAGCTAACAATATAAATTAAGGATTTTTTTTATAACAAAGTGCTTATACCAAATAATTTATTAACTAAAATCATAAATAATTTTTTTATTTGATTCTCACTCAATATTTAAAATAGAAATGATATCATCTTTATCCTGCAATGATTCGTAACTATGGAAGTCGTTCTAAATACAATATAACTATATATAACTATATATATTAATACAATTTTGTAAATAATATTATTATATAATTAAGTTTATTTATAAACTTAATATAATGTCTATATATTAAACTTACCTTATATTATTTAATACAATTATTCAATACAATATTTCTTCCATCTTGTAATATAATATTATAGTATTGTTTTTGTTCTTTAAATACACCAAGTTATAGCTTACTTTAGTCATTTATAAAAGACTCTTATAAATTTATTAATATTATTTTTTCTTTTAAATATTTCAATTGATATTCATATTATATTCAACTATTATATCCTTAGAGTGTTTTTCGGTCGTTGTTTTATCGTAACATTCAATACCTACCTGTAATTTTGTTCATCATAATCTATTCATATGAGATTATTTACTAATTATTTAGTCAATACTCAGTCATCTTATCGTTAGATGAATTTTAACACTTAAGAGAAACATCAAATTTTTTCAGTTGTTTTATCAAAACATTCAACATTAATGAGATTCTACCTTTTTGGTTGGTTATTAGTCAACCCACTACTGTCTTGTTGTTGGATTGATTTTTAACATTCATTCAAATATTATTTCACCCTACAGTCATTGCTTATGAAATTCTATCTTCTTCATTGATTTATCAATGAATGAACTACTATAATGTAACTCGATGAATTTCAACACACTAATTTATCAAATTTGAAAAACTTAAAATCAACATTATTAGAATATAAGATAATATATGCAAGATATTATCATAATATTATAAATAGTGATAATATTATTAGAATATAAAATAATATATCTGTAAGATATTATAACAATATAATAAATTGCGTTAATATCAATATAATATTATATTATATTAATTTTCTAATAAACTAAATGTAACTGATATAATTTAATAATATGATTCAATAAACTCTCTTTTTATTCTGTCAAACATTTTAGAATCTTGTTTTCAACTTCAAAATTTGTAATTCTTTTTCATCTTTAGTTTGAGAATAAATGTTATAATATAAAATAATATATATGTAAGATATAATTATAATATTATAATATTATTATATTAGTTTTCTTTTATTATAATATTTATTATTAATTCTGTATAACATTCAATTTAATTTATTCTTCATATATATTATATTGAATTATAAAAATTATGCCTAATATATAGATATTATATTAAATTTATAAAAAAATCAATATAATAATAATATTATCACAATATTATAATATTGTGATAATATGTTACATATATATTATTCTATATTATAACATTTCTGCCCACTTAAGTTTTAAGACGAGATTGTAAAATATTGATTTTATATTCTTACAACTTAATAAACTCGGGAGTGTTGAAATCCATCAAATTATAGGATACAATTATGTGTTGACCAATAAACTAACGAAGAAGGTAGAATCTCATGTGCATTGATTATTGGGGAAAACAACAATCGAAGAACTTTGAGATTACTCGTAAATGTTAAAAATCCATCTAACAATGAAAATACACTGTTGACTAATAAACCAACGAAGAAGGTAGAATTTCATGGGAGTTGAATGCTGGTGAAACAACCATTAAAATAATTATATATGTTACTTGTGAGTGTAATTGAAATCCATTTAATGACGGAATGACAATACATGGACTAAATAACTAGTAAAAAATATATAATTAAAGTAAGACCAACAAAAATATGAGCATGGAATGTCGAGGTAAAACAACAATCGAAATTTTTTTTAAAAATTATATGATAACAGAAGAAAAATAAGAACATCAACTTAAATATTTTAAAAAATATAATAATAAATTTATAAGAGTTTTTATTAAAGACTAAAGTAATCATTAATAGTTTTTTTTAACTGACTAAACAACTAATACAATGTTAAAATGTAGAAGAAATTTTATTAAAGGTTATATAGAATATATAAATTAATAAAAAAAATAATATAATAATCTAACGATATTACTAAATATTATAATATTATGATAAATATATCTCCTTGTTTAGCTTCACTGCATTTACATCCACACAAAATAATTAATGACCATGACTTTTCAACTAACTATCAAACCAAACAGATTTAACTGCATTTTTTTTATGACTCAGATACAATTTTAAAAACATTAAAAAAAACCATATTTGTATACATATTTATAAGCTAATTTAACCTGCACGAAAAAATTATTAAAGATATTTACAGACCCTTAGGCTTTAAGGCGTGCACAAAATAACACAAATCCAAAATACGAGTCCATGTAAAAAGTAAATAGAAGACTTGCAACATATGATAAAGAAGATTAATTTATGAATAATTAATTATCCAGTTTGGCATCGCGGTCAAATTGTAAATATTTAATTATCGAGTCACATGATTTCTTCCACTATTTCACTTTTTCGACTACAAAGAAAATTTATGAACATTTATTATAATAAATAATTATGGTTATAAAAAATTTTGGGAATTTATTTTAGAAAACTTAACTAAAATAGAATTCTTGCACTATTTGCTTTCAAATTCATGGGCTTTCTGGACACTGGATTATTCAAATCCCAAATAGTTCTCTAATAGTATTAGTTCTGTGGGCCAGAATATAAAATATCTAGCCCGTTACATTTTGTTCTCCATATCTCGTATTTTTTCACATTAAAAAAGTAGTTGTATATAATTATAATAATAAAACAAAAATTATGTACACTAAATAAACATACTAAAGTATAAAAAATTGAAGAATAAAATCTATAAATGGATTTAAAATTCATATGTATATGTCAAACATCTTAAATCAAATCCCTTTTCTCAAAAAAAGAAAAAAAAACATCTTAAATCAATATCATAAGGAATGAGAAATTAACAAATATCACAAAAGGGTCACATATTAATCCCAATATACATTAAGCTCTAAATTCAAAACCTGATATAGGAATGGACACAAATCATTATCTAGATTTTCTACAATTAATATTGTATAGGTTAGCAAATGATTAAAACATCACATTTTCACACTAATATTCTTAAGCATATTGAGTTTATAGGTTTTCGCGATTCATTACCTCCAAAACCAAGGCTTTCATTTCGTTATAGGTATAATAATGTAATACGATAATAATATGTATAGTCTTAATGAGTTGTTTGGTTTACAAAATTATCTATCTACATTATTTATAAGCTGTATACATACATGGTATAAAATTGTAAAGTAATAGGTATAAATTTTACTAATTTTTTCTTTTTATATTTAATCATACATATAATTTTTTTTCTTCAATAAACCCTTTAATTTCATTAATATTTCTAAATCGAACGAAAGAAGAGGTGATAGTGATCTCAAGATCAACATTCCTAAATTGAATAAAAAAGAGGTAGTGATGAAATGGTGGTGAACGGAGTGAAAATTTTGAATTTTATATCTACATTAAGACTAATCTCATTATCTTAAGTAAACATGTTTTTACAATATTTCCTTATTTACAAAATATTAATTAAAATAACTTTTTTTTATCTGCTTAGAAATTACAAATCTACAAAGTATTACCACACTTAGTTTATCTAATAGGACACAAACTAAGTTTAATATAATTGATTTGATTTTTTACAGTTAATTCATACAAGTTAAGTTTCATTATATCTATTTTAATGTTTTTCATTCTCATTTATCAACTATAGAACATACATGAAAATAGTTTCTAGTGAAACTAGACATACATCATTTAGAAAGACTCCAACTATATGTAAATAGATATAATCAAGAATAATATAATGTGCATAATTTTTTAAACTATACAAAATTAACATGAATTTGTTGTTTGATAAATATGGTTATTATATTGAGAGATATCATTTTACATTTTATTATATTTCTCCCTCTATCAATCATATCAATCATGCACAACTTAAAATAACCACAATAAATATAATAATTAAACACAACGATGTTAAGAATGAATAAAATAGATATTCTTGGACGTTTATGCAACCTTATTGAGATGTCAAGATTATTTCACTCTAAAAGTGTCTTTAAAAAAAAATTGTTATATTTCTCTATATTCTAGCTTATCATATTAAGATAAGAAATGTTTCATTTGTGTCCATATTAATAAAAATGTTTATGAAGGGTTGAAAGTTGTTATATGGCTTCAAGCTGATCTTCTCCTTTTCAAAATTCTCATACAAATGAAATGTGGATTCTTTTTTTTTTAATAATTTTGTATGCACTAAATAAAATTGTTTAAGAGCTCTAAATAAACATGTATTCATGTAAATGTGAGAAAAAATATGAAAGCAAGGTATAAAAATCAAAAAGGACAAATTAAATCAAACATGCTAGAAGATTCCTTTCATGATATTATTTTCATCGATGTATTACCTGACTCAGAAGGTTCGGCTACTGATAATAAAGTTTTAAGATATACCATTAATAAAAATTCGTGCCTTCAAAATTCCTCGAGATAATATATATATAATATATATAACTATATATTACTACAAAATTGAAATTTTCTTATATATTTTATTTATTTATATTTAAACTACCTTAATGAAGTTAATATTAACCATGTAAAAAAAATATAAGACTTAATATATAGATAATCAAACGGACAAACAAAAAGAGTATATATAACTTTAATTATGCGAATCATGATATTAAAGCGAGTTCCTCCTAAAAGAAGCATAGAGCAATACCAATGCAATCTATTAATTTTAATAATACAACCCACTTATCTTAGTCACACAAAAAAGATAAAAGTGTTTAATTATATTTTGATCCCCTTTTCCAAACTTTAGGGTATTTTATAATTTATTATTTGTTTCATATAACTTTTAGGTACCTAATTACATATATGATTAGTATAATATTTTAAAAGACCAAATCACTCACTTATAAATCACAAAAAGATACTAAAAGTAAAATTGGATGGTTTAAATTAATTAGAGGGGATGGAGCCCCAAAAAGTATTATATATATGTCACAACTCTCAACACTAAACCAAATCAATGGTTGTTACTTGCTTATTCCCTTGGCATAATATTATATATTATTGGATCAAATGCTTTTCATTTATTCTCACGGTTCATCAAGTTTACCATATATGAATCATATAAAGTGGATTTTCCTTTTTACATGAATAAATTCCTTTTATCTTATCATTGCATAAATCATATATGAAAAAGAGAACATGTTTGATGCTACAAACAATTATGAACACAAATTATTATGTTTTGTTTGGAACCATTTTACTTGTCCCGTGAAAATCTGTTAAAATAAATAGTTTTCAGCATAGTTGCATCAATAATAATAATAGTCATGTTAGGAAAAAAAAATGAGACTATGAGTATATATCAAATAGAACCTTAATTAAAGGCATCCCTGGTCTCTAGAAGAAATGAAAATTTTGTCAAATCATTACCAGAAACGGTTTTTCTAAATATAACTAATATGTAACCATTAACAAATGATTTATTTGGTTCCAAAGAGTTAAACACATAACCCGCAAACATACTTAATATTTTAACCCTGTTTTGACGGGTTCAAACTCAAAACCTCACAAATAGACTGGGGTTATACATCTCTTGTTGCTAAACGGGACCATGAATGTGAGGTGTCATGTTAGTTCTCCTTTAATTAAAAAAAAACAAATAGTCTATTTAATAGTAAATCTGCCCAACGGTTATATGTCAGTACGATCCGAGATGCCCAACAGTTATATGTCAGTACGATCCGAAATGACATGATATTAACACACTACGACACAACACAATACTATTTCACACAGATATATACTGGACTTGACACAACACAAACACGAGTCAACACAAACATGAACTAACATGGCCACAATATTATAACGCGTCGGTACGACGTAAACATTAATCCAACACACGAGAATATGCACGTTACAAGTATTAGTTTACAAACAAATAATGGTAATAATTTAAAATTATAATTATATATATTGTAATTATAATAAATAATTTAACATTTATTAATAATAACTTGATAAATAGTTAATTTTAAATTTATTAAATTGATGAATATCATAAAAATTTAAAAATACACCAATAAAATTAAATTAATTAATTATATTTTTTAAAAGTATATATATTTAATAATTAAAAAATTATTTCTCACTAACATAATATCTAATTAATAATCTTAACATAGAAATCAACTAGTCACGAATGGAGCATTTGAATCATAATATTTAGAACGAGTTAATCACAGTACAGTTATATATGAAAACGGAGATAACATAATTGAAAATTTAATTAAGTGACACATGACTAACACAATTAGATTGGTAAAAAAAATAAAAAATGATTTATATATATAAGTTCTCATTTGAATTTTAGAAATAAAATATTTTAATATATTTACAAACATCAAATTAAAGGGGCTAGCTAGGTTGCTAGGTTTGAATAAATCTTTTTATATATATGTCCTCTACATAATTTTAAGCATGAACTGAGATGCATGTGGTGCGGAGATAAAATATAATTTTAACCAATCTGCTTTAATTTCTCACCATCCATATTGTTGTCGCCATTATACTTTTTCTATAGGTCAAAATAAATTAACTACAGGATTTGTTTATTTTAATTTCAAACACTAATAACTATGAATGAATTTTGTCTTTTGGGGTTTTCAAAATAATGCTTAATTAATTTTAAAATAGAATAACAAAACAATATTAAATAGAATGTCAAATTAATCAGAAAAAAATAAAATTGAGTAAATAATTCAATAGTCAAACAAATATTTATTTTGGAATAATTCTAACTACTTTAGTTTGATAATGATAAAGGATAAAGTTAAACAAACTGTACCAATAAAAGATTTTGAAAGAATTATTTATAAGTGATTTCTTTACTTAATGTTGAAACTTATTAAAGTAGCTTAAGTTTACAAAATGATGCATAAAAATTCAATATAACATGTTCAATTGTAGAGTATAATAGTAACTTCTTATATTTAAAAATTATAACATTACAATAAGATGCATATAAAAAACATTAGAATGACTTTTCCTGTATATATTTTTTTTAAGGTTGATATATATCATGATAATTTTGGTTAAAATGTAAAAATATATATAAAATGATAGAATATAATAAAATAATGAAGTAAAAATATATACAGATATTGAATTTTATTAAAGTAATATTTTTTTAATGTATTTTGTTACTAATATATAAATATACTAAGAAAATATTATTATAAATCATTAACTCTCAATTTTATTTTATTTTCAAAAAGGGATTTTTTTTCCTATTTGAGGATTTTTCTTGTTTATCTATCTATCGCTTAAATTTAAGTTAATATTTTCTTTTTCAATTTGATATTTTATTTAACCGGATTGAATTATCATGCTTAACTTTTGTAGTCGAATAAAAATCTAAAATGTTGATGAATTGTTTGTTTCTCGTACTCTCCGATTATCTTAGTGATCTTTTTTCGAGTAATTGTATTGATTCTTTTTAGAAGAGAAAAAAAAGGAACTTATCAAATTTGAAGTGTGTTTTATTTTAATAAAGAATTACCGTTTTTAAGCTTTAGGACCTATTACAAGTATTTCTCACTATTTGAATGCGTTTCTCATTTTTTTTTTCAATATATGTAAATAAATTAACAAATGACAATGTTTTTTTCGGCAATATTTACCAACATAATGATAATTGTCACACAATATATTTTGGTATAGATTTTTTCGACACCGTTTGATTGAATTTTCGGCTTGTTTTACTTGATAACTAATCGTTATAAAATTTAAAGAGTTCGTTTTTATAATTATTGAGTTTTTTCACTAAAATTTGTTTAAATCCAAACAATACTTCATACGCACACATCTATGTAACAATAGTCGTCCAGTATCTACATAGGGGTTAACTAAACTGAAGCCTAATTCAAAAAACTAATTTAATCCCTATTAATTACGTATATAATTTAAATTTAAAAAATATATTATATGGTGCCTCTTCTTTCTCTCTTTTCAACTTGTAACCTACTCTTTCGATAACATGTAAAATAATATAATTAATAAAGTGACGAAATATAATTAACACGCAAGAATTAACTATACCAGAAATATCTATGTACAGAGTCAACGAATCTGTATTGAAATTACTAAATAAATAAATACTCAACTGATCATTTATATATATTAAATTTCCCTTAGACAATTAGTTGCATTTTGTTACATCATAATCATAGACTATATCATATATCATATATATATATATATATATATAAAAGAAATAATACCTTTAATATAAATTAACAATTTATTACCAAAAATTATTTTAAATCATTATCGATTCATCATGCTGAGTTTAAAAAATATTAATATTTTATTTTAGTGATTATCTTTATTTAATATTTAATATATCAAATTTTATTTATTTAATTTATTAACTTATATAAATAATATATAAGAACATAACAGTCTTAATGTATTTTTTAAAATATTAATTTTGGATATTATAAAATTAATTTAATTATTAAATACTTAAATTAAATATTTTATTTAATTTATTTAATTTGATATTTTTAGATATTTAAGTAATTATGTACTTAATATTCAATATTCACACCAAATAATGCCAAATCTTTAAAATCTTCTTGCATATGCTTCATCCAAGATAAAATCATTGGCTCTTAAAAATTCTTTTTACAATAATTAGATGAAATAAATTTAACGAAAAATTAGGCTAACGTTTAATATCTTTCTACATGTAATTAATTAGGCTAACAAAACCCTAAGATAAAAATAAAATATGTATTAACTGTGACATAATATATATATATATAAATATATATATATAATTAAAGAATTTATATTGTTGTAAATCGTATTTATTGCTTGAGATTAGCACTTGTTATATAACTTTAATTATATTATAATTAGAATAATGAATATAAAAAATAAAAATGTGATGCCAAGAATAGAAGTAGCAAATTTCAACGAGTTGACTATGTAATGAAATATATATATATATAATAATTTCCCTTAATTAAATACTAATTAATCATCAGGATTAATCCATAATTGACCTTTATTTATTAATAATTACAAGTATGTCACTATCATGTACGTATAGAACATAAGGTAGCACGGGCGGCTGCCCTTTCACGCATATATATTTGATATATGGTAAGCTTGGCCTTAACCTCCATTGATCCGACGTACGTCCTTTCTGGTTAATTTAATTAAAATAAATATAATAATATTCTAGTTTCTTAATTTGACTAATTATATTGATTCCTAATTAATTAGTGTATGTATTAATTATGTACGCAGTTTAGCACCAACTAAAAGTCAAATAGAAAGTTAGCTTCACCACACAAAAAGAAGTGTTAGCTAGTAATCGACATTGATGTTTTTCACGTTTTTACCTAAATTTCTAAAATAATAAATATGACAAATAAGTCTATTAATATGAAGTGTAAAAAGATTTGTTATGAGTTATAATAGGGTCTTGCCATGATTTTTCTAAGATAAAAGACAAAAGTGATTAGATGTGAATTAATATAGCTTGTGTTGTCATTTACAAGGTTAAAACAAGTTAATATTAAACTTATTTTGAACATGACAACAATATGTAGCCCGAAAACCAAATATGTTATCGAAATCAGTTTAAAAGGTTTAAAAAACTTGACTAATCTAAATGCCAATAATATGACGATAAAAATTAACATTGCGAAAATTGTCTCGATTGAATGTTAAATTATTGACATGGGTTGTTTACAATATTTTAAAATAAAAGATAAAAAGATAGATACGTTTTTTTAATTTTATTAATTATGTCTTTAAGACATGAATTTTCATAAATATAAAAAACGTTACAAACTTAAAATTAGTCGGTAATATAAATGTAATAAGTTAATATAACAAAATTAATTATCGCGATAAAACATCAAATTATTGTCCACAGATAAAAGATAATAAACTCATTGATTTGATGTAATTTTTTTATAATTATGTCAATTTATATATATATATAGTTTTTCACCCGTGAATTGGTTAGTATATTACTTTTTTTATTCACAAGTATATATATATATATATATATAAAAGGAACTTGATTTATTATTAATCGTTATAAAATACATATCAGAATCTTGTCTTTGTGGTTTTATTATTTGTTTTATTTTTATTATATTTTAACCCAAAAAAATACAACATATTCAATCATAAAATCCCTGTAATATTTGTAGTAAATAATTTCTTTTCTCTATGGAAGTATTTACTCATGACATAATTAAATCAATTACTTATGTTTATTCTTTTCTGAATAGTGGTTCATATAAATATATAATTTTCAATTAATTTAATTCTAGCAAAAAAAATAACTATTTAAATTAATTAATAGTCAATACAAAATTTATGTGTCATAATGAGCTTCTTTTTTCAAATATTTATTTTTTTGATAACGCCTGTTTGTCTGTGATTATATACATATATTGCCTCAAATATCTGGTTTTATTTGAGATTTAACAAATATGTGTTTATTTTAGTTAGTTTTTTATTTTACCAAACAAGAAGATCTAATTAAATCATTCAAAATCCAAATAACATAAATCAATTACTATGTCATCTTCATTGATTGGTTGACAGCAAAGCAAAACTAGATGGTAAATTCATATCCATATAAGTAATTGTATTAATCAAACCCTATAAATAACCAGATTCGTATCTAATAGAAAACATTAAAGATTCGATTTTTATTAAGTGGAACAAAATAAATTTGTAATCTAAATTTATACGTAAATTATCGTTAAAATTTGTAATCTAAATTTATACGTAAGTAAATTTGTAATCCAAATTTATACGTAAGTAAATTTGTAATCCAAATTTATGTAAGTAAAATTACTTAAACAACTTACTAAGCAATATAGAATCAAACTAGTTAGACAATTTCAACCTAACTAATTATATAATATTCTAAAGAATAAACAATTTAATTACTCAAATGTTAGGTTTGCTACAAAAACCTTGTTTGGTGGGTGTTCTCCCAAAACCACTTTTAGGAAAGACTTTAACATTAAAATTTTGAATTTTCGTGAAATTATGAATTCAAATAAATGTTATCAATTATTCTTTTTATTTTATTTAAAAAATTACTTCTCTTCAAAACTCATATAAACAACCTCTAAAATTGAATTCTTGGATCCGTCCTTATATATATATATATATTGAATTTTAGTCTCTATTAGTAAATACACTTCCCTAATGGAGCTAATCCAATGAGTTCAATTATTATTTATATTTTATCTAAAAAAATATAGATATCTTCATAACTTAGATAAACAACAATAATACAAAAATGAGATTATTATATAAAATCTAGATGTACTTTCTTATTGGGAAAATGAGTTCAGCAAAAAATAAATATATGAAAAAATGCATAAATTATTATTGTGTATCTTACTTTTACATATATCTTTAGAAAGTTATATAAAATCTAATGTACACCAACAAATTATTTGATCCCAACATATAATTCGTTTTTAAATAATCAAGTAATAAATAAATAACATAATAGTTACTATTATCAGAAATGTTTAATTCTCTATTATTATTATTATTATTTATTTATTCATAGCCTTATTAGTAAGAATTAAATATTTATTTTTATCTGGTAAATAATAATAATAATTTTTTTTTTAAATGTTGTCAAATTGGAGTTTATTATTGGAGACAATAAGTGATAAAATAGGGAATTTGGGAGAGGGGACGAGGGAGGGAATGAGGTATCACTTGAAAAAAATAGTTATTTCGGTTAATTCGATTTTACCCATACATGCAGTACCTATATCCACTAAGGTAGCGCCACCTGTACAAAGAGAAAAAAATCAACAAATAAGGATGGTGATATCGATGCATCACTTTTGTGTATATATGTTATTTTATGAGTGTGATACATGCAATGCCTCGATTATTTTGATACTACCCATATAGGCATTGTCTGTATTCTACTCATAAAATGACACTTATATACAAAAGTGAATCATCACCCTCCTTATTTATTGTACAGGTGACTTAGTGAATATAGGCACTGCATTAAGGGTAGCATCGAACTAACCTAGAAAAATGATCAAAGTTGAATAGAAAGAGAAGAGAAAGAAAAATTGTTATTTTTTCAACGAATATTTTCTACCATCTCCCAAATATTAGAGAATATTTCTCTAATGTAGTTTGATTGATTGATTTTTGTTTACTTTCCCTATTTGCTCTAATTTTTTCCTTCTTTTCTTATTCACAACTCTATCACTCTTCCTATTTATTTATTTATTTATTTAATTTTCCTTTTTTTTAATACAGATTCTTCTCTTTCATTAAATTATTATAATATTATATACGTAAAAAAAAAAAAAAAAAAGTCTATAAAATGGACTTCTACGTTTCCGTTTCTCTGCATACAATCTCCTCGTGAAAGAAGAGAATCATTTCAAATACTGTATTTGCTTTTTCTCTGTTCTTCTTCAGCTGCTTAAAAATGTCTCTGCTACATGATCTTACCAACCTTGACCTCTCCGACTCAACGGAGAAGGTGATCGCCGAGTACATATGGTAAGCTTTCTCTTCCCTTTCTTTGTCTCTTTCTCCTCTGTTTCGAGTCTATTTTCTGAGAAGTTATTCTTAGCTGCACTTAATACTTGAATGACTATGCAAAAGTTCATGGATCTATCTCTATTGTTATCATGTTAAAGAAGCTCATGAATCATTTTGACAGGATTGGCGGTTCTGGCATTGATATGAGGAGCAAAGCCAGGGTAATTTATCAATCCAGTGAACGATTTTCTATTAGTTTAGTTTATTGATCTTGCATGTCTATTGATAATATGATATGCATTACACAGACTCTTTCTGGACCTGTTAGTGATCCCTCGAAGCTACCGAAGTGGAATTACGATGGATCTAGCACTGGTCAAGCTCCAGGGAAGGACAGTGAAGTGATCCTATAGTATGATTTTCCAACATTTCATTCTATTTATTGTTTTAACATCAAACATGGTTAATTACTAATTGGATCAATCCTCCTTGTTAATCATGATCAGTCCTCAAGCAATTTTCAGGGATCCTTTCAGGAAGGGAAACAACATCTTGGTGAGTTGAAAAAGAACTTTGTCTGTTTATTTAATTCGAGAAAACTTTATTAAACAGATTTGATGATTTCCCAGGTGATGTGTGATACCTATACTCCGGCTGGGGAGCCAATTCCAACCAATAAAAGATCGAATGCTGCCAAGATTTTCAGCCATCCTGATGTTATTGCTGAAGAACTATGGTAGAATTATCAATTATGCCATAATCGTCATTCATACAAACAATTCATCAAGATTTTGATTTATATAACATAGAAAATATGAATTAGGTATGGTATAGAGCAGGAGTACACCTTGCTGCAGAAGGATGTCAAGTGGCCAGTTGGCTGGCCGATTGGAGGTTACCCTGGACCTCAGGTGAGGAATGATATATATACCCTTAAGTTGATCTGTTTGGATTAAAATTTCTTCGTTTTTTTTATTATTTCCAGTTGTTGTGTTTCATATTTTTAGGGACCGTATTATTGTGGAATTGGTGCTGACAAGGCTTGGGGACGAGATATCGTTGATGCTCACTACAAGGCCTGTCTTTATGCAGGCATTAACATAAGTGGGATTAATGGAGAAGTTATGCCCGGACAAGTTCGTACATTACCTTGTTTACTAAACAATTTAACTCTTTTTTTTGTGTGTGTTGTCTAATGTTTGAGAGTGAATGTCGATCCAGTGGGAGTTCCAGGTAGGACCTTCGGTTGGGATCTCAGCAGCTGATGAGATATGGATTGCCCGATACATCTTGGAGGTAGCGAAAAAATCATTACAAAACTGTTTATGATGCATAGAAATAATGCCAAATGAATGAAATTTGTTCATTTTCATGTCAACAGAGGATCACTGAAATTGCAGGAGTAGTCCTTTCCTTCGACCCCAAGCCAATCCAGGTTAATTTAGCTTATGTTGATGATTATAAATAAAGAAAGAAAGAATGTGGCAATTATGAAAATTGAAAATCTTGTTTGATTTGCTCAACAGGGTGATTGGAATGGAGCAGGGGCTCACACTAACTATAGGTAAGGACTTCATGTTTTATCTTTTGAATTCCATAAAATGGGGAAATCTTGATTATTTTTTTCAAAAAAACAGCACGAAATCGATGAGGGATGAAGGGGGGTATGAGGTGATTAAGGAAGCCATTGAAAAGTTGGGGCTGAGACACAAAGAACACATTGCGGCTTATGGTGAAGGCAATGAGCGTCGTCTAACTGGCCATCACGAGACAGCAGACATAAATACTTTCCTATGGGTACAAATTATAACCGAGATTATTATTATTATTAGTAACATGAACAAATAATAAACTCGTATATTTACTTATCGGGGTTGAAACAGGGAGTTGCAAACCGTGGTGCATCGATAAGAGTTGGTCGCGATACGGAGAAGGAAGGGAAAGGATATTTTGAAGACAGGAGGCCAGCATCAAACATGGACCCTTACGTTGTTACTTCAATGATTGCGGAAACAACCATCCTGTGGAAGCCATGAAAACATAATATCTGAGATATGGTCATTTGAAACAGAATTAATGTTGTGATTGTTGTTCCATAATTAATATGTTTGTACTTTGCTTTAAGTTTGGATTTGAATATACATCCAATCCTTGTTCCATTATGGTCCTAATTGTTTCTCAACTCTAATGGACCATTTGGACATTTTACATGTATCAATAAAACAACCATTTTCTCATAATATGTCCTTAGAATAAATTAATAAAACATAAAATGAAATGATTACTAGTTGGCACGACATGTAAGTCTAAATCATATAATAAGGAAGCATAAGTGTCGGCTATGTGAATTGTTATAGAGAGGAATTTAATTAGGAGATCAAGACAAAAATAAATAAATAAATAGGCCCTAATATTGTAATAGGACAATTAAATCATGGATTAGTTTATCCGATCCACTAGTTAATCATAACATGAGATTCTAAATTCCCAATCACTTCATTATTTTTCTATTGATAATTCATAACATGATTTTAAAATAATAATAAAAGTTTAATTTTCATAATTAAAAATATTGTAATGAACTTATAAATAATTTACTTGTGAAGATAGAGTTAATTATATTAGATTGTTTTAATTGAAACCAAAACAAAAGTTCAATAAATTAATTTTTCACATATAATGCGTCCAAAATGCTCATGGTATAATAATAATATATATAGCTTCACCCTTAATTATGGGGAGGGCAGTCGATTCTTTGAATATATATCATTCTCTTTTCATCAACACCACCAATATTTCAATCTCCATCTTCAAAATTAAGAAGAAAATAATTTATTTTTATGGAGTTTGACCCTGCTGCTCCTAAAGTAGTACTTGATGATAATATTATTGCTAGTGCCTATAATTCATCACTTTTTGATGCATACGAGATTACAAGAATCTTAAAGCAGCTTGATCTATACAGCCTTGATCAGAGCCGGGTGCTGAAGTCGGCGCCGGAAAATGATAATGATGATAGATCTAATATTGGGTGGTCGACCCATAAGAAGAAGAAGAAATTAGAGAAGATGACGAGGATCAAGAATATTCCAAAAGGACTAGGGTTAGGGTTAGGATTAATAAGGCATGGGGTGGTGGTTTGTGGTGGCTCCAGAAATCAGGTGGTGGAGCCAATGGCAGTTTCCGATCGTCGGTGGCCGGAGGGGAAGCATATTCCGGCCAACTATCGGCGGCGGGAGACCAATGCGCCTCAATAATTGATCAGTAATGAACCACGTAGTTATATAAATTAATATGTTAATTAAGTATTTTGAACTCTTATTGTAATTTAATTTGTCCTAATAAAACAACTTTGTGTAGTCGGCTGTCTCGTTTACTGTGTAATGTAGCCTAGCTCATTTTGATTTCAATAAAATAACATTTATCTTTTAGTATATTGATGATTCTTGATTTTGATTTGATCTTCTTATGAAACATTTCTTTTATTAGAGACAAATATTGAAGACAAACTAGATGAATTGTGAGATGGTAGGAACTGCAATTCTAATTGAATTTGAACATAAATATGTTATTAAATTTATGAATAAAATGTAATTTAAATTAATATTTAATAAAAATAAATACATATATATTTGTTTAAACCTAGATCTAGAACTAGATATTAGTATTTTCAAATAAGGCCTATATATAAGAAGACATATCAATGAAGATAATTATATTCAAACCACTCTTAATTTCACTTTAATCAGTTTAGAAGTTAACTTTAAAAGTTATTCAAGTTCACAAAGATTGCAAATTCTTTATAATTAATTGAAAAAATATTTAATTTAAATGGACAATTATCAAGAAAATTTGAGGAATATTTTAAATTTTCTAAATATCTATAAGCTAAAAAATTGAAAATAAATTTATAAGATCTAAGTTTTTTTTTCTAACTAAATGCACAACCGAATCACACAATAATATATTTATTGAATCATGCACAAATTAATATAAAATATTTAATTACACTTCAAATTTAATTTTTTTAAAACTAAAACAGTTTATAACAAAAACCCTTGAGAATTATTAGTAAAAAAAACTATCATAGAAGGAACTAAACCCAGATATGGCTGCTGCCATGAAAGCCCATCCACGGCTCGTCTGCTGCTTCTCCACGGTCGCCGCCGGCGCCAGAATCAATTCAATCGCCTGGTATGCCCCTCCATCGCCCAATCAGCATCTCCTAGAAGCAGACCCAATTCTCAAAACCCTATCGGAAGCCATAAAAGATGCCAATTTCAAGCCTCTTGATACCTCTATCGGAAAGCTAATCACTTCCATTCGTCCCCGTCACATCGTCGATCTGATCAACGTTAATCCCTTATCTATTTCCCCACCTTCTCTTCTATCCTTTTTCCAATGGATATCCTCTCGTCCCCCCTTCCGCCACACCGTTCACTCGTATTGCGCCATGGCCATTTGTCTTTCCTCCAATCAAATGCAGTCGGAGGCACAAACCCTGATCAAATTTCTCATTTCTCGAAAAGGGAAAGAATCCGCTTCTTCAGTTATCGATGCCATTCTTCAAACTAAAGGTACCCATGAGCCAATTTCTTTGATAAACGATCTTATGAATGCTTACATTGACTCAGGATTCATCTCCGATGCGATTCAGTGTTTCCGGTTGATTAGAAAGCATCGATTGTCCATCCCATTTCAGTCAACACGTCGCCTTTTAGAAAATCAGCTCAAATCCAATACATCTGGATCAGCTTGGGGATTTTATTCAGAGGTTTTAGAATATGGGTTTCCCCCTAATATATATGTATTTAACATGTTGATTCATTCTCACTGTAAAGAAGGTAAACTTAAGGAAGCTAAGTTGATCTTTGACGAGATAAGAAAGTGGGGATTACGGCCAAGTGTTGTGTCTTTCAACACTTTGATCAATGGATATTGCAAATCTGGTATTACAGAAGAAGGGTTCAGATTGAAAAGAGCCATGGAACAGAGCAATGTGGCGCTGGATGTTTACACCTACACTGTTTTGATCAATGGACTGTGTAAAGACGGTAATCTAAGCAATGCAAGACAACTGTTTGATGAAATGCCTGAGAGAGGATTAGTTCCAAACAAGGTCACTTTTACTTCCTTGATAAATGGTTACTGCAGGAATAGTATGGTCGATATAGCCATGGAAATTTATAGAAAAATGCAGAAGCAAAACGTGAAGCCTGATCTAGTAACGTATAACACGCTTATAAATGGGCTTTGCAAAGACGGAGAAATGATGGAAGCAAAGAACATTTTAAACGATATAATTGGTATGGGACTGAAACCCGACAAGATCACTTATACATCTCTTCTAGACGGATATTGCAAAGAAGGGGAGATGGAATCAGCATTGAAGATGAAGGAGGCAATGATTAGGGAAAGGATTGAGCTTGACGATGTTGCTTTTACTGCACTTATCTCCGGTTTTTGTAAAGACGGTCAAATGGAAGGAGCAGAAAGAATGTTTGGGGAGATGTTGAGAGCAGGATTTAAAGGTGATGATGCAACTTATACAATGATGATTGATGGATTCTGTAAAAAGGGAAATGTTAAGATGGGATTCAAGTTGTTAAAAGAGATGCAGAAGAATGGTGATCCTAATGTTATCACATACAATGCACTTATGAATGGTTTATGCAAATTAGGTCAAATGAAAAATGCCAAGATGCTTTTAGAAGCTATGCTTAATTTAAAGGTGGTTCCTGATGATATTACTTATAATATCTTGTTGGAAGGTCATAGGAGATGTGGAAATCTTGGGGATTTTGAAAACCTAAGACACGAAAAAGGACTTGTTTCTGATTATGCTTGTTATAATTCGCTTGTTAGCAGCTTGGGTAAAACATCCAAGTATCATCGAAATCATCGATGATTTTTGTTCGTTTTTTTGTGATATCAAAGGGCCGGTTTGAGCAAAGGGAGACTAGCGCAACATCGTGATTATAGTGTGCAAAATGAATTATTTTTGTATACCATTAAATGTTAAACAACCTCTGAGTTAGTTCTTTAATTCCTGAAACTAATACAGATGTCTATTTAAAAAAATTGTAATAGTTTGGTTTAGATAAACTAGTTACAAATATGTGTAAAAATTTATAATTGTATGATTTTACAAGTTATAAATTATTTCAATTTTACTATTATATATCTTAATAATATTTAGATACTGAAAATCAAAAGCATGATAAAAAAAATATGTTACAATAGAAAATTGATATAACTTATAATTTTTTAAATATTGGAACAAACATGGACTTGGTAGATAATAAATTAGTATTTTTGGGCTGAAAGCTTTCAGGCCCAATGTAGATACTCTCTCCCTCAATAATTGTTTGAGTTTGGATAGAAATCGCGGGTTCGGTTGAATTGAGTTGATGAGTCACTATTTCATTTATCTACTGGTATTGAACTATTTGACTCGAAAAAACTATAAGATATTCAATGATCGTGGTCGACCTATGTGTTTACTCCACAACACTGTTATTATGACTATAGAGAAGTCTCTTCATAAAAATAGTTGGAGACGGTAAATTAACTCGGTGATATTCTTGAGAATCTTCTAGCTCGTTAAAATCAGTTGTTATGTTTGTTCGTTGTTCATTATTTTTTTTTAATAGGTTTCATTTTTATTTGAAATGGTTCATCTCACTTTGTAGGTAGGTGGTTGGTGACCTTTTGGACACTCATGTCTTTTTTTTTTTAATAATTTTTGTTATTAAAGTTATATTAACTCTCATTTATTTCATATTATATTAAAAAAAATTGTCTTTTCTAGTCAATCAATTATTTAATTAAACCTATGTTTAAAGCAATCCTTAGTATCAAACTATTAAAACATTCAATATACAAATAATAAAGCCCTAGCCATATGCGGTCGGCTTAAAAGCCTAAATTTGCTCATTTTCAATTCCAAAGTATTTTTGCCAATTTGATCAACACTTTTTGGGTGTCGAAGTTAAGTGTGGACCAGAGAAAACAACAACAAAGAGAAAATTGACAAAAATAAATAAAAATATGGCCAATTGAAATTCATTTTGTTTTTTGTTTGTCAAAAACATGCTTAAATTTTAATTGTGTGACCCCTTATTTGACACAGGAAGGAAGGAGACAAACATGAAGGAAGTTGCATACATAGCTGGGCAAATATTGGTGGGTCCTGTTTGGTTTGGGACCAGTTATTAGCTGGCTTAACTGTCTTCTTTAGGTTAGGGCATATAATATTATATTATATATATATATATATATATATATATATATATATATATATATATATATATATATATATCAGCCAAATTAAGCACTTAAACGAACGTCGACCGTATAAGAGAATCGAATTAAGCTAGCTCCATTAATTGTATAATGTATAGTCTTTATCCTTCTTTATTGTCTTTCTAAGGACAATCGACAGCTGTTTCTTTTTTTTTTCTTTTGTATCATTTGGTGGTTCCAATATTTATTTCATTTTCAATCGAATAGGCCAGTCATGCGCGAAACCGATGTATACTTTGGTTTAAATTTATGGCGAGATTACGAGTTCATGTGATAATGTCAATCTCAATCTATCTTAAATAATCTTGGACAAAAAGAACGTAAAAAAAATAAAGTGATGCAGATTTTTAAATGTAAGTAATAAAAGCAAGGGAAAGCATGCATGGATGGGTGTGAGTCAATTTATTATAAACTTTCGGCTATATCATTTTTAACCATTTAAAAAGTCATATGATTTTATAATAAAAATAACCAATCAATTAATGACTACTCTTGATCGTGGAAGCACTTAATTAGCTAGCTAGAGTCTCGAAATTGTGACACCTATACTCTTAGAGGAAGAAGTAGAAACCCTAAAATTAAAAGTGGAAAGGATGCGATAGGAACTTAGGATATGATATTTTACAAAGAAAATTTATCTAACTTCTGTTTGTTTAACTCTTGAAAAGTGTTTCTAAATATAAACCACTTTAATTAGTTGTCATTAATTATCTAGTCTTAGGATTTGAGAACAACCCACTTTTGTAGTGTTACGTGTAAATTAATTATATTATATTATATATAACCCACTAACATGATCTGGTCTCTACTATACCACCAATTAACCTAAGTGGGTTGACGCCAACACACTAATTTATCCCACAATTAGCTACTAGTATATTGTATACGGTCAAATAAGATCATTTTTTAAAATAACTAGTATGTATCCCGTTTTCGTGCAGTTGCACGAGTAATAATATAAAAACCATGAAAAAAATATTACG
The DNA here is from genome assembly GCF_907164915.1 of Impatiens glandulifera. NCBI lineage: Eukaryota > Viridiplantae > Streptophyta > Magnoliopsida > Ericales > Balsaminaceae > Impatiens > Impatiens glandulifera. Next base: position 27,061,208 of record NC_061870.1, read on the forward strand.
GTAAATTTTTATGGGCGGGTCAACTCACAATCCGACCCAATTATCCATTTACTCTCACATATATCCAAATTAATCACAGCTCTCGACCCGGAAATCCGGACACTTTAAAAATTAAGCATTATATATATATATATAGATTAGTTAGTTAAAAAATTAAACTTATATTGTTAAAATGTCACGCGTTTATTAAAATTTGGGTTGAATTTAAAATATAATGTCTTATTAGTCTAGTTGGTTAAAAGGTTATACTTATTTTGTTAGGTTGCAAATTCGAACCATACTTATAGTATTTTTAATTTTATTTTTAACCGTTTTAAGTTTATGGGCGGGTCAACCCACAATCCGACCCTAATATCCATTTACTCTCACATATATCCAAATTAACCACAGCTCGACCCGACAATCCGGATACTTTAAAAATTAAGCATCATTATATATATATATATAGATAAGTGTTACATAAGAATTTAAATTGGATTGAAGTGGATCGATACTAATTTCTTAAATAAATAAATAAAATATTATTTTTATAAGAAAATAATTATAGATATAAAAAAAAAATTTACATATAATATAAAATAATGTTAAATATTATTACAAGTATAGAAAATTTTAAATTTTATTAAAAGAATACAAAATTATATATATTTGTTAAGTTAACTCTATAGAAGAACTAGCTTAAATTTAGTAACAAATTTTGATAAAGTAAATTAAACCATTTTTTTTTGGTAAGAATAATCCCCTCTCAAATAATTTAATCTTTAATAAAAAAAATTGACATTATTTGTGAGTTGATTAACCATCTACATGTATTATTTAAATAATGAAAAACTCATCTATTATGAACAACAAACAACCCATCTATTAGGAGTATTATTATTCAAATATCGACAAATCCGATTTGATTATACAAGTAAAAATAAAAAATAAAATAAAAGGAATAGTATTAAACTAGCTAAAACTTTCAATATACCCTCACACAAGATTACTACTCACCCTAATCTGCTGCTTCTACACAAAGCCTGACCAAATCCAACCCTACGTTTGTCCACGTCATATTCAACCCAAAGATCTTGCTGATGAACGTTCCCGATTATATTACTCGCAGCTCCCAACAATCCCGACCGTGAAATTCCCAAACAGTGGATCCCACCTCCAACATAACTCAAAACCCTCTCTTTCTTCACTACAATCTCCACTCCTTTCTCAAATTCAAATACCAGATCTCCTATCAACCGTCCGATCTCCTCCATCTTCCCACCACCAAAACACATCTCTAATCCTCCCTCATAAACATACCCTTTCTTCATTTTCCGACCAACCACCTTTCCAATTTCCTCCTTCACCTTATTATAAGCTTCATCCACCAAGTAACTGAATTCACTGCCGGAATCTATCATAGTCTGACCAGACCCTCCAGTGTCCGGTCGGAATACTGAAACAGAAATGTTCAATCTTTTTCCGGCTAGTCTTATACCCACCATCGGAAGTGTATAAGCATAAGGATCAAGATTCGGCATTTGTTGAGGCTTAGGAAAGATCAATATGTTGACGTATTTGAAAGTAGGAGAATTCGGATTGTCACCTAAATAGAATATTCCGGTCGAATTCCGACTCGGTACGCAATAAGAGAACTTCCCCAGTCTAGATTGTGAAGCGAATGACATCCTGCCGCGATTCATTCCCAAGATACCTTGATTATCGGATGAGTAAGATGCGCAACCGAGAATCAAGGGTGGGGTGATATGGGCTTTTGAAAAAGTGAATCTTTCCCGGACTAAATTACCTTCTGCCAGAGTACCGTCGGCGTAGAAGTAAGAATAGTGACAGAGACGGTTATGGTCGCAGGATGTGGGTAGGGTGAAGTCGGGTTTTCGAGGTTTGCAGAGGGGATGGGTACATGGGAGAAGAGAGAAGGAGGATGAAAGAGATGGATCGAACGATGATGTTGGGTTGTTGCGGCATTGAATCCATGAGAGCTGGCTACCTGTGTCGAGAACCATTTGTTGGGATTGTGGTGGTGTGCCTATTGGAAGAGTGACGATTAGGGCCATTGAGTATTTGAAAGATGATCTGTAATTGTATGGATGGTGATTATTTGTTGTTGCTTGAGAAGAAAGGAGCTGTTGGTTAATGGAGGAGAGAGAGATGGATGTAAGAGGGAAGGAGAGGGAGAGGGAAATTGAGAGAGGGATTAGATGGGAGTTGAGAATTAGAAATGTGCAGAGCATGAGATGAGCTCTGGGTGAAGAAGCCATGGAAGAGTTTGAGAGAAGAAATGTGTATGTAGATGAAGAAGAAGAAGAAGAAAGAGTGGTGTGGTTGAATTTATAGGATCTTGAAAATGGAAGACGCGGTTTCATATGACTGGACACAGAGAAACATGGAAAGATGATGGTCTAGAAACAACTAAAGCTTTGCATTCAATACATAAGTGTTATATATACTTTTTCTTTTTGAAAAAGTAATTTTGGATATTTTTATTATAAAAAGAAATCATTGTTAATAATTATGAAGTTTAGATACAACTTAAGTTGTATGAATAGATTGGTAACAAATAAAAAATCAGATATTCAGCAGTATTAACTTAATTGATGAATGGTTATTTTTTCTTTTTTTTTTCATGTCTAAAAAAACTATAAAAGATTTGAATCATCTTATTTATCTTTTCGTTTCTTAAATTTTATTTATCTTTTCGTTTCTTAAATTTGAGTTAGTGTTGTGTTTTTGTTCGGTATAACGTTCTAAGAGTATTATTGAATTTGTCGTTTGAGATTTTATAATTCGAATAATACTCTAAATCTTTGATGACCGTCTATTTCTTATACATTCAATCGTATTGGTGATCATTCATTGAGTTTATATTTATCTCTTTTTTGTAACAAAGAAGATGTGTAATCGGATTTTAAGTTTTTTTTTTTTTTTTAATAAAGAGTTTTTGGATTTATCTTAACTCTAGTGAAATTTTTACAGGTATTTTCTAATAATTTCGACGAGTTTCTCGCTATTTTGATCAAATTTTTAGATACTTACATAATTTTTTCTGACGTTGTTAACTAACCCTAAAACAAACACAGATTTAATTGCCACGCATAATTTATTTTGGGTATAGATTTCTCCGACAATGCTTAATTGGTTTGTTCGTTTGCCACACATAATTTATTTTGGGTATAGATTTCTCCGACAATGCTTAATTGGTTTGTTCATTTTGTTTTCCTTAATGACTCGTTATTTTGAAACTCTCTTATTATCTATAATATTTCAGTATTATGTTTACAAGTCTAACATCAATAATTCTGTATCATATTCAAAAGGGAATATGATGTACTCAGTTATATCATATTTCAATAATAATTCAATTTATATACATCCAAACTTAACATATTCTACTTGAATATATATATAAAAAAAGAATGTTCTTTCCTCTAGGTTCAAATCCATACAACATTACCCACCCTAAACCCTAACAAACCCACCACCAAAATTACCTCCACCATTTATGACACCTTGATTCTGGAGTCTGAGAGTCAAATTGAAAGTATAACTAAAGTCTTAAAAAAACTAAATATGATAAAACATATAACATAGACGAGGTCTTGAGTTTGACAAATTTTGCGCCTATTTAAGTGTATTTGAGGACTATCTGCTTAATTCGTAAAAAAAAAAAAACCTATCATATCTTGTGCACAGTACATGGAATATCAACAAATAGCTGAATAAAGTTATGCTCTCCAAAAATACAAAAGTAGAAAGCAAAGAATAGCCATCAAATTACATTTTTAATTCCAAAAAAAAAACTATCACAACTTCGATATAGATTAGTATCTTCAATTTTAATGCACAAATACATGGAATATCAACAAATAGCTGAATAAGTTATGCTCTCCAAAAATACAAAAGTAGAAAGCAAAGAATAACCATCAAATTACCCGGGGGAGTATCATCATTTATTCAAAATATGTAAGAGATAGCAAAATAATCGACTATTTCTTGTTCAATATCATCGAACTGCACTGTGCCATGATCTTCGAAGCTCTAGTAATAGCGTCCGTCATGTAAAAATTCTCAACTGCAGCCTTAAAAGGGGCAGAACTCGTCTCACCTTTCGACTCCGGTTTCAACTCGCCAAAATACGAGGCGGGTTCTATTTCTTCAACCTGCAACAAATTAGGAGCAACAGACCTCAACCTCAATCTCAAACCATCAACATTATCATAACCCAACCGAGCTCCTGCCACCTCAGACAAAGCCCTAACTATTTTCCAGTCATCTCTTGCATCGCCAACTGTCGTAACCGCAGGCACTGTTTGTTGGGTCCGACCTTCTGTATTCGAATATGTCCCTTCCTTCTCAGTAAAAGCAGTCGAAGGTAATATAACATCAGCCCGATAAACACCTCGGTCTCCATGATGCCCCTGATAAACAACAAACGCGTCTTTTGGAATGTCGTCCAAGTTCTCATCGTCAGCACCCATCAGATAAACAAACTTGGCGGTTTCAATAGCTTTGTCAGATTCTGGTACAAGGCCTAGGTCAAGGGCAGCGGCTTGGGCAGAGTGGAGGAGTAATACGTTGAATCCGTTCCAATCCGGTCTGACTAAGTTGGATTTCTTCACTATGGTATCGATAGTTGAGAAAATAGCGTCCTTATCCTGTCTATCGAAAACACCGGCTCCAACAAGAATGACAGGGTTCTTCGCATTGAAAAGGTCGGAGGAGAAGGGATGGAGACCGTCCGCTATCTGCTTGAGCGTTTCGGGACTTGTTCCGAGGTGTTTGTGATCGTAGTTGATATCGGTTGGTGGGCCTATGTACCCGACCTTGGCTTGTGTTGCCCGGACAGTTTTCCTGATTCTCGCATTCACCATAGCTGCTTCAACTCTTGGCTGAAGAAGGAAGATCCACATTGTAATTATAACACTTAGGTGAACTTTACTAGAAATCAAATGAAACTAACTTTGCACAGCATAAATCAAAATCTCATATAGAGTTTTACAAGGCCTTGTTTGATGAGTTATCCAAATAGGCTCAAAATTATTCTATTCAATGAATATGATAATTCTAAGCTACAATATTTTACCTCAGTTCCCACCAAGAGAAAGACATCAGCTTTTTCAAGGCCACTGATGCCGGTATTCATTATATAGCCTGAACGAAAATCAGCATTTGGTCTCATTTTATTTCCTTCACACCAGATGTTATTGGATCCCATTTTGTTAAAGAAATCTTTCAGTGCCATCATAGATTCAGCATCAGACAGCCGACCAGCTATCCCCACTATCTCCTCTCCTTTAACTTTGTTAATAACCTCAGCCACTACAGAAAAGGCGTCACGCCAGCTCACAGCTTTAAAACGCCCATCAGCTCCCCGAATCATAGGGTCATTAAGCCTTTGCCTCTTAAGACCGTCATAACAAAAACGGGTCTTGTCTGATATCCACTCCTCATTAATGTCCTGCGTTACGAATTCAGATACAGTGTTACAGGATAAGTAAGAAAAAAACGAACATAACCAATAGTTTCAGCCTCTTTATACACATATAAGCAACCTCGTTTAGTCGAGGAACAATACGCATGACTTCTGGGCCTCTGCTGTCAATTCGGATGTTTGAACCAACAGCATCAGTAACATCGATGCTCTCTGTACCTTTCAACTCCCAGTTACGGGCTTTGAAGGCAAAAGGCTTTGATGTAAGGGCTCCCACAGGACAAATGTCAATCACGTTTCCAGAAAGCTCGCTGGTCATGAGTCGTTCCACATAAGTTCCTATTTCTTCTCCACTTCCACGTCCCATCATACCTAGATCCTCAACACCCGCAACTTCGGTTGCAAATCTAACACATCTATCAGACAAAAAAGATCAATTAATAAAAATCCTATTGTGAAACAAACACAGATACTGTTATGTGAACTGATAATTCTGCTGACCTAGTACACTGGATGCATCTAGTCATGACGGTCTTAACCAGTGGACCTAAATTCTTGTCAACCACAGCCCTCTTCATCTCAGTAAAGCGGCCACGATCTGAACCAAAAGCCATGGATTGATCTTGTAGATCACATTCTCCACCTTGGTCACAAATGGGACAATCTAAAGGATGATTCATCAACAAAAATTCCATGACCCCTTCACGAGCTTTCTTTGCAACAGGTGTATCAGTTTTTATCTTCATACCTGTAGTGCATTCCAACAGGTCCTAAAATATCTAAAGTTACACTACACAACTGCATTAAACACTTCAAAAGACGCATACTTTCCACCACCGTGTAGAAAAAGAGAGGTAAAAAACCTGGAAGAGCAGGCATGGCACATGAGGCGACGGGCTTGGGTGACTTCTCGACTTCGACGAGGCACATTCGGCAGTTTCCAGCGATCGAGAGACGGCTGTGGTAACAGAATCGAGGAATATCAACGCCGGCAACCTCGCAGGCCTGTAACACAGTCATGCCTTTGGGAATTTTAACAGGGTACCCATCGACGAAAACCTCGATAGCGTCGTCGGGGTTTGTGAAGTGAATTCTTGCTCCCCCAATGGGAGTCCTCTTGGGGAGAACTTCAGGAGATGGGTCTGGCTGTGATTGAGCTGCTTCAGCATTCTGGAGCTCGGGTGTTGAAACAATTGGACGAATGATCACATTTCTAGGTTTTGAAGAAGTTAAGGTCCTGGATGATCTTAGGGCTCTCGATGCAAGCAACCCTAATCCCATCTTCGCTCTTTATCTCTCTCTGCAGAAATTATCTTCCTTTGAATACTCTAACAGTGATTGAACGTTCACTTCTCGTCTCAAAGAGGCTAAAGAATCATCCTAATGGAGAATTCTGCGTGTGTCAACCACAGACGGTGGAATTGGGTCGACCCGTCGATACCGGTTTTCGGGCGGTCTATTTCTTTCAGTTCCAGATTAAACTCAATAAAGAGTTACTTATACAACAGTATTTTACAAAGAATAAAAAATAACATGAACTAAATAAAGTCTTAAATATTAAATAATACAAATTTGTAAAGATTAAAAGTTCAATGTAAATGATCCATAAATCATGCAATCTTTTTTAGATTTGTAAGGTAATTCAATAAACGAACTCATGTCAATTCAATAACGAGCGATGAAAAGCAAGTCAAGCAAATTAATAAAGCGTTGTCGAAATAATTCCTATCTAAAATTTCAAACAATAGTGCAATTTATTTTTATCCGAGAGTTCGTTACTCACGCGGAAAATTTTTTATAAAATGATAACTAACCATTTACAAATATAGTCAAAATAGATACAAACTCATAAAAATTATTAAAAAATACATGTAAAAAGTATCCGGATGAAAGATAATTTCAAAAACTGTTTATAAAAAGTTTGAAAAGAATTTTAAATTAGCAATTTATGCAAAAGAAAAGACAAACACTAACTTGAAAAATGGTCACAAATACGATTTAAAGGTATGAATAACAGACGACCCACAAAAGAATAAGAGTATTAGGGTTGTGCAAAAAAAACGAAAAATCGATAACCCAACCGAACCGATAGCTTATCTGTTTATTTTACTGTTTTATTGGTTAGTCGGTTCTAACGGTTTTAGTTAATCGATTTTTTATCGGTTAAACGGTTCGGTTTTCGGTTGAACTATTTTTCTAGCGATTTAACCGACAATAATTTTAATTATATATATTTATATTAGTTATTTTTATAAATATTAGATATATTATAAATAATATTTAATAATATATATTAATTATTTTTAAAATTTAAATTATAATGGTATAAAATTATTTTAAAAAAATTTAATTTATATAGTTATTAGTTTAAAAATTATGACTTTTAAAATATATTATATTGTTAATATAATATAATATATTATATTATAACAATAATATAAATATTATTGTAGAGGAAGAAATTAATGATGTAATATAATATAATTATGAAGAATCTAATGATATAGAGAAAGAAAGCAAGGTAGAATCAAATAGTGAAGAAATTAACGAAATTAATGAAATATGTGATACTGAAAAAGATAAATTTAAAGACAATGAAGATGAAGAGGTAGAAGATGAAATCAAAGATACAATAGAAAAGAAAAATACAGAGAAAACCAAGGTTGTTGATCCTCAAACACGTAAAACTGAAATTGAGAAAAGTAGTGACAAAAGCTCTGAAATTCTGAAGAAGAATACATTTTATTATGTTAGTACGAGTTCATATAGAGGAAGATTAAACAATAAGAGCAGACAAACATCATCATCAACTTCAATTCAATCTCCCTTCATGAAGAACGCAAGAAGAATGGGACGTGGAAAAATGCAATATGGTCAAAATGCGGATATGGAGACAACATAAGTTGGGATAGCTAGATTATAGTCTTTGTTCATTATAATCTGTGTTTGGTAATGTGATTTGACTGCCACCATTCAGAAACTTTTGGGTCTTTTATTTGTCATCTTACAATTAAAACTAGGGTTTGTCTAGTTTTGATTATTGACCCCTCCCACTTTTGAGCCTTTTAATGAAATGGTGTTAAACCGTTTTCCCCCCAAAAAAACATAGCTAAAAAAAATATAAAGAATACTATAAAAGTAAAGCGCAAACAAGAATTTTGAAAGAAAAAAAACTATTTAATAAATTTAATACTTAATTTAAAATTTTGTATTATTGGTTCACGGTTAAGCTGACTAGTACCAATAAAACTAAAACCGATAAAACCGATACCAATATTGGTCAATTAACCGGCTTGTAAAATAAGAGGTAAAACCAGATTTAACCAGAACCGTTTAACCGACCGGTTGAACGTCCCTAGAGAGTATTATTCGAATTATAAAAATACGAAACAATAAATTTAATTCAACTAAATATAGTCCTTCACCTAACAAAAAAAAAAAAAAACATTAATTTAAATAGAGCGATAAAAAGATTAAAAAAAAACCTAAGAAGCTAGAAAATCACACAAAGTGCCATGCATAAGATAGGGTTTTTTTTAGAAAGAGAAAAGATCTCAAGTTTATTTGTAATACTTTAATGGTATGAATTAACAATGATGTGAAAATGTACATTATAACATTTTACTTGCTACAGTTTAAACTCAAATTAAAAATGTTCAAAAAAATACAGATAATAAATGAAATGTCCAAGCAATGGTTAATATAAATGCTTCTAAAATTGAAAGACTTTGTATAATCAGAATAAACAATTCAATGCTCCATTACATAGGTTTTACATTTCGTATTTCCCCCAAGTCAGACCATGAAGCTGAAGAATTTCAGAAACAAATTAGCCTTTTCTAGGGCATTACAATTGATTCAATCTCTTTTCAAGGCCTTGATGATGAACCCTTTAGTTGCTACAGTTGCAACGTAAGTCAATAACGTAACAGCAAGGCCAGCTAGAAGGACCAGACGGTCATAAGTAGCATCCTGAACAGTGTAAACCCTAAGCCCAATTGTTGCCCAAAAGCTCTCTGTCCAAATAGGATCATTCAACATCAAAGGATCCGAGGAATTGAGAGGCAATACCTTCCAACCTACTTCTGCCTCATACTTCAACCTTGTTGAATATGCTGGAACATATCTAAACAGTGGCAACACAGATTATAATCAGTAAGGAGATTGTAACAATAATTGGGATATAATAATAAATTAAATGAGGCTACTATAGTAATCAGTAGAGGAATGAGGTTAGTAAAAATAAAAATAGTAAGGATATTAGCTTCATTTAAAAGATTTTTTTGTCAAATTTCTCGTCACTGAACTTAGTTAGACACAAATTCATAAATTTATTAGCAGTTTCTCCAATAGGCACGGATCCAGATACCAAAAATATAAGTGTTTCCAAATAGGCTCATTGTGTGAGCCAGTTATGAATGTATTAAATCTGGGTTTCTCTCATCTCAAGGCTTAGGCCCTTCTCTTTTCATCTACTTGTTCTTCTAAAATTCAAAATCTGACTAAGCAGCGTAAAGGAAATGTACTATACATGCATAGGAAAGGAAGTTCTAAAAGCTGGAAGTTGTAGGAACCATTATTATGTGTTTACCTGGTGGAGGAAACAACACAAACTCCCTTTCCTTTGATCTCTGATTTAATGCACAACGCACCTTTCTTGGTGCAATTACTAGTGCACTCAGACGCAACATTCTCTGAAGGCATGGATGTTTTTTCGGCCAAAAAGTTCCACAAAAACCTTGAAATATCGCTCACATATACAAGGTCAGGAGAGGAGGAAGGTTCCTCCGCCATAACACCCACATAATGGCTTGGGCAGGCACCAGTAGTTGATATATATTGCTTTATCAGCCCACATGATAAGCCCGGATCGCACTTCAATAGGCAACTTTCCAGTTCTTCAACAAGAGAGGAATTTACACTGATACCCTTTATAGTTGACAAACTAGGAGTGGTCTCGCCACTGGCAAGAATGTAAAGGGTACGAGCAACAAGGGAAGCAGCTGCCACTATGGCCGAGGAATCGACATTTGCTGCATTAGAACAATAAGAAATGAGAAAACTATACAAAATCTAGATGCTTAAGGAATCAACATCATACAAGAACCGAAAGTATTTTGATTCTAACTTTGTGGGTTCGAGCCTTCGTGACCATTTAAAAAAAAAGAACCAAAAACTGAAAGTAATGAGCAACTCACAATGATCATCCAGATGACTATGGTAATATTTGTTTGTGAAGCTAGAATCAAAATCCTCCAAGATGATCCCAGAAGTTTGAGGATTCTGACACACAGAGAAAGAGAGTGAACCAATGAAATATTAGTTGCCTGCCAATCCAATACAGCTTCTTAGAGGATGCAACAAACAGAAGTAAAGCCTTTGGTTGCTTCTTCAGACTTTAGTCAGAGAGAGCTTAGTCTCTGTGACTTTTGGTTCATAGATAAAAAATGAGATTGAGAACATTCTCAACGAAAACTATGGAGGGAAAAAATAAATAAGGGACCAAGTGGAAGAAATAGAAAGAGCCTTTACAGGATTTAGATGAGCACTAAGTTCAATTCTAGTGATAAAAGCAAGAGTTGAAGGAATGAAGAAAAATAAAGTAGGACACATTAACTTTATAACCTTTCTCAGGAATGTCATCAATGAGGATGGAGGTATTCCAGGATTTGTTGCACTTGCTTTCAATATTTTGATGTCATTAAGTGATTCTTCAGCTAGTTGAAAAGCATCCAAAGTTCTATTGGTGGCAGCTGAAACCTGCATGACCAAAGAGTCACAGTCAGAGAGTTCCAACAAAATGTGCGGCATTGAGAAGAAAGCTAAACAAAAAAAAGAAAAAAAAGGTATGATAATTAAATCAGTAATGCACATTATAATTGGAAAATCCACATAGAACGGTTTTGGATACATTATAGAAGTTTATCCTTAGGCGAGAGAAGTAAACGAAACTCTAATGAATACATGTGAAATACACTCCTCTAAAGTGTGTCAAATATTGTCCATGGTGAAGATGTTTTTCAATTCATTATAAACCACAAATACTTTGCAAGAGAAACCATAGAACTGGCAACATTAGCCCAATCAAACTCTGATATAAAGTTACTGAAGATGAAAAATGTAAAAAGAGCGTTTGCTTACACCAGTGGAATGAGTGAAAAAGGACTGGACCCCATTATTAAATGCCTTCCCAACAGATCCTATTTCCAAAACCTGCAATCAGGAGGAAATGAGCAATAATATTTATTTATTTCTTAAATGAAAGTTCCATTAATAATCCTAACTGATTGGAAGACAAACCAGTTAAATACAAGTCAAAACATGTGTAGTCATGAATTCGGAAAATAGAAGACACCATAGGTCACAACTCACCATGGTGTTCAAACAAAAAGAAAAGAAAACCAAATAACTTCCTAGTGTCGAAGTTCACTCCGGAATAGATTCGTTTTTGCTCTCTTCGCAATCAGGAAATGAGGATTTTGAAGAATTCAAGAGGAACTTGTAAAATGTCATCAAATTCAATCTTGATCTGAAACAATAGTACAGCCAACTAACAAGCATAGGGGTGTGTGCGCAAGCTACCCCTGTCAAATTGGCTTTTTGTATTGCCTGAATAGTAGGAATTCCTCTAGGAAACATTAAAAGATGAAAGTTATCTTTTTGGGAGAATTCTCCAGAAATTAATCAAGTCATAATAAAAGAAATACCCATATAGCCATAAGAGCAAAAAAGATTCAATAAGTGGTACTAACAATGTAAAAGTAAAGAAAAATTGATATCATCCAGTTCCAAAGATGAGGCGTATACCGTGTCAATCAATGTGCTGTTAAGACCCTCAAAATCATCTGACTGCTGATCAAGCTCAAGTAGGAATCTTCGACTGCCTAGGTATCCCCAGGATTCTCCAGTGAAAAAAACAAAAACAAGCTGTGGCAACAAATTGTTGAGAAAACAATGAACAGTCAACAGAATTATACAAAAAAAAATTCTCTCCAGGTTCTCTCTCTCTAATCTCTACAATTACTCTCTTCTTACCTAGGAATTCTCTCTTTCTCATCTTTAATTTCTTACCAATGCTCTTAGTTTGTTAAGAGTTCCATCCTCATCTCAATTTCTATTTCTCTCATTCATGTAATTTCAAGGTTTCAGACCTAAATCTAATACTTGTTCTATCACATACCTAATTGTCACAGATTACAGCACACAAAACAATTTTTTTTTTCTTTTCAAGTTAGAAACGGCAAGAATGTCAATGAAAAAAATAACCTCTTATTTAGGAAAAGTTAGAAGAAACATTTTGAATGTAAATATACAAACCTGCTTCCCAAAGTCTTGTGAACCATTGACATGAGAGAGAGCATCAATAGCTGCCAATAATGCAATCAAACCCTGGTTTGGACATAATTTTTGCATTTAGGACACCATGAGGACTTATGTATTAGGTATGTTGGTGTTTGTAAAGAATATGACCAGAACTTTAACTTACAGATATAGAGGAATCTGCACCAAAATTTTTGTCACGAAATAAAGAAGATGAATCCATGGATGCCACTGCCAATATGATTGGCTTTGGTTGCTTCTTGGTTGATGAATTCAAAGCTGGAAATGCTGATAAAACACTGCCCTTCATTGAGATGTTCACATGGTTAATTATCAATGAACAATTAAATACTACATACAATATATATACTAATTTTGTCTAAACCATTAGTAAGTAAATTAAAAGTCAACATTATAAAACCTGTAACTAACAGGATGTATACAATGATAAACACAAAAAGGAACATCTCTATCACCCTAGTTCTAATCTAGCCATTTTTAAATAAAAGACTAAATTAGTTCAAGTTGGCCAAAACCACAACAGTTAAAGTACACTACCTGTATCCTCCTAGTGGAAGACATGTTCCTTCTTTCAAGCAAGATTCTGAATCATGAGTACCTGATTTTGTCGTCTAGGAAAAAGTACGAAGGCAATACAAATATCAGTATAAAATCCTTAAGTTGCATCACATGTTAAACAAAAGAAGTATGATAACATATCCATGAATACCTGCATCACAAGATTAAATTCAGCAAAATCTTTTGTATAAGCATTCTTTCTCGCCTCATTCTTTGTAGCAGACTGCATATCAAAGTACATATAGCATACAAAATTATGCCTATGGGGAAAGAAATGTAAATAGGACGACTGACTCTAAAATCTATGGATCTGCCTAGAAACTGAATAAAAGAGACAATGCTGACAACTAGTTTTTAGACAATCTGAAGGAAGCGCAATGGTAGATAACAATTTTTTTCACTGGCTATACTGGAATACTTGTTTCATAATGGTAAGAGACGGGTTATATGAGATGTGGAGATAAACCAATATCCCATCATCAATCACTTGTTCCATCAAATCATTCAAATGATCAACGAAAATACCCTAAGACCTTTATTTTATACTATAACATTTTAAAATATTATATGCCAATATTTTGGTCGTTTGACCCAAATAATCAACTTTTTCAACAAACAATCTTTTATCCCCAAAAAACAGTTAATTTAGAAATAACCCCAAATCAAACAAGCGCATACATTGTTTCCCCAATACAATGTCAAATTAGAAATTTTGACTTAATTTCCTTTTGATGATAATTGTTGACATCATATAGCTGCAAAAACCTTGTTCGCTCTCATATAAGGTACCTGGTAGATCACTAATTAGCAATGATAGATAAAAGAACAACTTAAACATTGAATACCTCAAGCAAGGTAACTGTACTGTTCTCAGAAAGCAAGAATACAGGGAAATTGTAGGCATTCCTCAAAATATCTAATCCCTGCAACACCAAACATGATAGTTCAGATTTAGCAAATGGCAAGGCTTTTATGTGGAACACAAAGTCACATTGATGGAACAACTAGAGAAGGATGTAAGACAGACGAAGGAAGTGGAGCACGGGGAGCTTAATCCCATCGAACATCCTCTTCCCATCAATTCTTGAGAAAGAAAAGCGGAAGGCTACAGTGTGGTGTTAATTACGATAGTAGAAAAGGGAAAACTAGGAGTGGTCATTCAAACGCCAACACTGTTCTGGAAACCCATCTTCACATGGATCAAACCTCGTCCGAGAATCAATGATAATGCGCATAGTCTTATTAGACGAGATTTTAGTGGTTTTGTGTATGGTACTACGTACATTTTGATGCTTCTTTTTTGATTGTGTAACTCATGGAAAACATTGTTATGACTTGTTTCTAAATGGTTGTCTAGTAGAAAATGCGACTTTCGTGATGACTGAATGTGGTGTTAATGAAATTTTTTGTTTTTCCGAAAATAAATAAAAGGATCTAATCACACAGTTTGACAGAGCTTGTTGGACTCAGATATCATCAATTGGATATGGTGTTAAAAAATTGATATAATGAAAATGACTACTAATTGAATTGCATTTCCTTGGGAGCTTTGAATAACTTAGAACAACTTAGGCAATGTCTAATAATTTGACGTATCACTTAATATGTCTAATTTAAGTCAACTAAACCTTAATTTCAAACACTTTACTAATTATACTTAAAACAATATTCATTTATCTATTACTAATTCACTCAACATATTAAGTACTCAGTGTTCAGTTTTATTAATAATCCCTAATCAAAAGAATCAACACACAAGTTTTCATAGATGGAATATTTCCTCTTATTTTGGGCGTGGTGGGGTGGGGGGAGATGAGAAAAAATTCACAAAGTTCGGTCTTTCTGATTGTAGTTCATTCTTTATCAGCCTGCTATAGCTCGTATTCTGTAGTTTATCAAGTCACAAAAATGACAGAAAACAATGATATGTTAGCCAGAAGATGACATACATTTGGGTTCCACTGGTGTTTTGTGCTTTGGTAAGGGGAAAATTCAGCTTGTGGGAACTTTTCCGCAGGAGAGAAACCTAAAAAGGAGAAGAAATCAACATCAACCTCAAGTATTGCCAGGAAACCTAGTCAAAGCCTTTAATAGTATAAAATATAATGAGGTTGGAACATATTCAACCTTTTAACTTGCTTTCAATGTTACTACCAGATCCCACCAAAACACCTCCAATATTTCGAAGCAAATTTGAGTCATTCGACAGCCTGAAACATAAGAGAATGAAACATGTTACCAAACACATATTCTCCAAAATCATGAAAATTATTCTTATTTGGGCTCCATCAACACATTTCTGGCCTTCATAA
The DNA here is from genome assembly GCF_907164915.1 of Impatiens glandulifera. NCBI lineage: Eukaryota > Viridiplantae > Streptophyta > Magnoliopsida > Ericales > Balsaminaceae > Impatiens > Impatiens glandulifera. The sequence goes on from NC_061870.1 coordinate 27,076,847, forward strand.
GAATGAGCCAAAAAAATAATCAATAATCAGAATGAACCAAACTTGTGTTAATAATTGTGCGAATTGCAGCTTCATACAAACAACGATCCAAGAGGATATATAAAAGATAAATAGATGCATGTTTTTCTTGTGAACATAACTTTGTATGGCAAAGTGGAAATATGCAATTGCACCTTCCGTATGCCAAAGAAACTAATCAACTGAGAAGGATGTAAAATTTGGTCGATTCTTTCTGTTCTCACCAACTATGTCAAAGAAATTGAATAAGTGTGATTGAATTCATCTATCAAATGGATCAACATATATTGGGAAACAATGTTGATCAATGCTGACATGAAAACAAGGATCTCAAGAATGCTTAACAAGTATGGACTCTCTAAAGAAGACATAACGCTAAGGCATCTAACATATATTAGAGAATTAAGTAAGAATGAAATTAAGAGTTAACATTACCTAAGGAAGAAACTTTCAACTTCATCTAAAGATAACAAAACTGTAGATTTCTGCAGCAATTGATCAGCATTTTTGAATCTGACAACTGGGGCAACAACCTTGTCACGACCGGGATCTAAGAAGACAGAACCCATCAGCAAGACTATAAAACTAAAAACACTTAAGGTCAAGTCAACTGATGAAACACTTGATACCCACTTCCACAGCCAATTTCCCCATCAATGTTCAGCAATCGCACGCAAGGAAATCCATCGATAACCGTGTACATTGACTTCTCAAGATCAGGGACCGACTGCAACTGGTTCAGTGCTAACGGAGCTGCTCAAACACGAGTACAGAAAGCATATGAGAAGGGTAACAAACATGTTCAACCTCAAATATAGAAGAAAAAAAAAACTTATAGTAGAAACTTAAAGTAGTCAGCTTCTGTTCACCTGAAATGCAGAGATGAAATAGAGCAATAAGGCAAAGAAGCTGATACAGAAGCTTCGACGCCATATGGAAAGAGGAATGCAATTCTTCCAAGCCCTAAACTTCACAAGTTCCCATCAACAAATAGTCCAAGTCAGTTCATTCTCCTTTCGTTCTCAGTCGCAGCAGACCCAGACCCTGTTTCGTCGTTGAATTTGTGCCTCAATATCAATCAACCGATCAGAATTCTTAGGTTTCCAAATGGGTTTTAGTTCTATTTTGCTCCACACTTCAGTTCGTCGTTAACCGAGATGGGAGAGAGAATGCCGAAAAACGATACATTTAACCGAACCGATCGGGTCGGACCCATCGGATACCCGACGAAATGGTCCCGTTTCCATCTTTACCCAAAAGAATACATTTCTTTTTTAGCGGTTCGGATCTCCGGAATTATGAAACGGGGCTTTGATACCCATAAGACTCGCGTCGAGATTGTTTGCTGATTTTTCCACTTAGCCCATCAAAACCAAAACCCCATTGGCGCTCAGGCTCCCAATCCCCGTCGTCTTCCGCCGCCGTCCGCCGCCGTAATCGAGCCTATTGGTATATGTATATATATCCTAGTTCCTAGCGTCTTTCGTTTCTTGTTTTCTCTTCCATTATCTCCGTTTGATATTTATCAGTATATATGTATGACTGCGATGAATCGGATAACATAATTTTTCCCTAAACGTCTCACGCTATTCGATTTAGTTCTTCTGTGATCATTTAACTTCTAACAATATATCAGAAATGACATTTAATGACTACTTCGAATGCTTCTGTCATGACCCTATTGGGGTATCAACTCACTACTGCAGCAAAGCTTTCATTTTTGAATGTTGATGAATAGTTTTTTTTTTTCCATTCTCTCCTATGAAGCCAGTTATGGAACGTCTTTGGAGCCTTTCATTCTCTTGAATATCTCTCCATATCTCCTCCTTACTTCCCTTGTACTTCCCAAAGAGTCTGGCATTTCTTTCTTTCCAGATTTCATATAAGTGCATTGGAACAGACTTGATCTGAAGCTTGTACCTTGAGTTTCGTCACCACCCATTTCTTGATATCTTCCTATTCTTCAGGAGCATTAGTTTTTATTAAGATTTTGCCAGATGTGATTTGAGAAATGACATTTGAATGTGTTACATTGTCTCCTCTTCTTCTCCATAAAGAGTGCATCTGGTTTCTTTGATTTTCATAAATTTATTCAGTTTGTCCCTTGTTCTGAGTGTGCTCATGAACCCTAGCCAAGGTATAAATTGATGTCTTGGGACAATTTTGTAGGCCAAACTAATTTCCACCAGTTAACTCTTCTCCTTTGCTTCTGATTGTTTCCTATGCATTTGATGTGAAGAAGCTGTTGTTCATTTCTGTTTTTCAAGATTGCAGTATTCTGGTTGATAAGTACATTTGCTTCTTCCCTTGCTTTGAAGATCTTTTTTATTGATCAAGTTGTATTCTCCTTTGTGTTTAGTATTGTACTTTGAGAGAGTAGAAATAGTGTTGCACTGGGTGTTGTTTTGGAGTTACATAAATAGGTTTACTCTTAAATTAATAAATTAAACCTCCATAGGGAAAAAGGTTACATAAATAAGGGCTTGTTTTTAACAAACAAACCCTAGGTTATTTTCAAATAACCCTGTCCGGTATATGTTATTGAAAAGTGAGTTATTTGGGTGAAAAACATTAGAGGTAAAAAGATATATAATGATTTTTTTTAGAATAGATGATATTTTGTTTCATGATTTGAATGATTGATTGATAAAGGAATGTATGATCGAATTGTGAGTTGTTTGAGATTAAACCTAAATAAACTGAAAACCATTAAGGTTTAGTAAAACTTTTGATGTAATTTTGGGGATAAGAAAGGTGTAGTCCCTTTCTCTCTTTCGAATCAATCGGCCATTGGCCTTGGTCTAGCTTTTTCAAACCTTCACTGTATCTTCTTCCCCAGTCCCTCTATCCCTTGTTGTCTCACTCTCTTTTCTCCCTTTCTACTACTCTCTTCACACAAATCTCTTATCAAAGGTTAAAGACAAGCAATTAATTGGGTCGTTACAGCTTCAAACTTAGAGACAAATTGTTTTCAAATTTCAACTGACTTAGGATGAATCTACAACTTGGAAACTTCAAATGACACTATAATAGGTTTGTTTGTGCATATGCCCCATTTTTTTATGCAAGTTTTTTGACATTATATTTATGATGAAGGGTATCACTGGATATAGTCTCATATCATGGATTCTTATATAGAAATGAAAATATGTTCAATACTTATTGCTAGTCAGATTATCTTTGTACAAAAAACTTCAACTGACTCAAGATGAATATACTGCTACTATTTATTTGTAAAGTTAAAGCTTGCATATTAGATTGTCACCAATGTGAATGCAACTTCATTATATAAGAGAAAATTTTGCTGCTGCTGGTCTCTTACAATTGAATTTCTCTTACATGAGCTTTTTATTTTCTGTTTTCCTTTTGCTACCTTGTTGTCAATATGTTCTATCGACGAACAATAATGTTGCTTGACTGCTTCAGGCTCAGGGTAGTTGCTTCATTGGATAATAAAGGGAACGCCCAATGGATTTACAAGCCAGGAAGAAGGCAGTGTATCGTGCTAAACTGAATGCACACAAGTCGGAGAAACGAATAGAATCACCTCTTGTTAGGTACTTTGATCTATTTGTGAGACTAATTTGTAATAATCATGATATATTGTATCTGAGTTGTTTTCTGGTTCACTCTATTGCTTTTCTGAATGTATATGAGAATGATGCCTTATATCTGATTTGTTTTAAGTTGATTTTCTTACTGCGGATTCAGAATCTTCTCTTTCTGTGTGTATGATATTGCTTTTGAGATCCTTCTATTTAGACTTGTCGGCTTCCCTTCTTGATGAGAACTTGACTTGCAAGTTCTATCTGTTTCGTTTCGCAAAAAAAAAATAACATGTATCTTTTGTTATTCCTGCTCATTAACAAGCAATTTTTGCCACCTAGAGTAGACAAATTAAGATTGTCCATAGACAAAGAATGCTTTATTGGCTCCATCTGGAAACAAATCAACCATTTCTTTAATTTTGAATTAAAACTCTTGCATGTGTCAACATTATCTAAGGTAATGGATTCTCAAATTCAAACTTATACTAGTGTATCCAGAAACAAGTATGGTAATTATCATCCATTTCCTATGAGGGCAGTGTATAATTACTTACAATTTTCCAACTGATTCTTTTGGGTAAATTGATCTATACGCATCAGATTCATTTTCAATTTCTCAATGAAAGTCCTCCAACTTATGTTTTCCCTCTTTCACATTGTCATGTTATTTTAACTCTACATTTCTACACTGTTCTTTTTTGTGAATGTCATTGATGAGTGAATTGCTTCACTACAGAGTTGACACATCTGTTTTGCATTTGCAGATATAATGAATCTGATCAACCTGTTTGTCGGGTTTGTGATATCACTTTGAAATCTGAGTCCAGTTGGCCAGCACATCAAGCTTCTCGGAAACATCATGAAGTAACTCTATATGGAGAATCCATTGAACTTTTCAAAGTCTTTGATCAGTCTCCCCTGTCACATCTTTTAGGTCATTATAACAGTTATATATGCTTTATTTGGTCAGGCTATTGAAAATGTCAAAGCAAATGCTGCTGGTCATACACGGGTTAAGGACAAAAAGACAGAACCATCTAAAGAGTTGCCTACATCAAAACTTGAACAATCTAAGGAGCTCCCCCCTACTCAACCTGAATCATCTTCAGGAGTGCCTAAAGCCAGGTCATCAGCATCGCTTCCTTCAGACTTTTTTGACAATAGTGAAACGAAGAAGCAAAAGACAGGTAATTTTATATTCATTTTTTCTAGATCTTACTATACTTCATGTCCAAGGAAGCTGGATTGTGTTAAGTTTCGGAATACCAATTCTGACCTTAATTTTCAGGTATTCTTGTACCAAGTGGTTGTAGTCCATTTTGCCAATAAATAATTAGGCTTGTTTTCTGTATAACATTATCCTATTTGGAATACTTTTTGTTTCTGGATCTAGATTTGAATCAGGATCCAAATATGATACCGCTAATAATTTTTTTAATGTGTCTGACTAAGTTCTGTTTCCAAATGTGGTCTCATCTGGATCCACATCCACGTCTAGAGGAGATATCTGACAGAAAAAGTGTTTCCAAATGTGGTTCCTTTCAAAATGTTTCTCAAGTAATGACCTCTATAACATTATTGTATGCTTCTAGGAACCGATCCTGGCAGAGAGGAAATTCCAGTTTCATCTAGGAAGGCAGTTGGGCATGCTCAAGCTCAAGTCACCAAGCAGTTAGACTCTAGCCAAAAAGTAGAAACTCCAACTGCCAAGTTTAGAGAAAGGGAAATAGAAGAAGATAAGACACATACATCAAAACCTGAAGTTGTTCCAAATAACAACCAAGTTAAAGGCCCTCTTCCTGAAGGCTTCTTTGATGACAAAGATTCTGATCTAAGGGCTCGGGGCATAACTCCAGTTAAGCCAGATGTCAAGTAAGTTTGTACTATGCTGTCATTGATCTTGCATTATCTATTCTTCTTTTGTTAAAAAAATGTTTCATTGTGTGCAATTCCTAATTGTTTTCAAGGTCACTAATTCCTGGCTAACCTCATCTGGACAAAGTTATTTCATTTTTTCATCTTCCTAGTTTGTTATATCTTCTCTCTAGTTAATGACCATTTGTCCAATCTTTTTGTTAGAGATGAGTACAAAGAATTTGAAAAGCTTATCCAAGAAGATTTGAAGGAAGTGGATAACCGCATGGAAGAAGAAGAGGTCAAATTTAAACTTTTCATGCGCATAATATTCCTCCACACATGACAGTATTTTATGTTGACATATTTGGAAATATGATATAATGCAGATTGATGCAGCTGAGATGATAGAAGAGGCGGAGTCTGTTGAACAAAAGTAGGTACTTTAATGGCTTGTTTGATAGAAAGTAAAATGTCATAAAAAAATAATGGTATTTGGGGTATTCTTATGAATGATTTGTCTAAATTCAATCAAGGACTAAGCAAACAAAGTTTCTAATAGCCCACTATCCTATCAACAATCCACTAAACAATCAAGTTACTTAAATCATCAATACATATATATCATATATATTTATATCCCATTATCACTTGTGTCTTTGTACCTACATAACCTGATTTTCAGTAACCTACATCAAACCACTCGGTTATTCCAATAACCCCAGATCAAACAAGGCCTAAATCTATGAACAAGCTTCATTAAAAATTCTCCTTTTGCATTGATTCTTTTATAGGGTCTATTGGGAGAGAGTGGAAAGGCTAAAAAAGAAGAAGATGGAACTTGCAGTTGCCAGGTCTTCTGATTCACGCAAAAGAGCTCCCGAGAATCCCTCTCCCGAAGAAGAGGCATCTAGTGGAGATGAAAGTGACGACGACTTTACAGTTGACTGGAGGGCCAAACGAATATAGTACTAAAATTCATGGATTCAAGTTTTCACTGGATTTTCAGTTGTATATGGTGAATCTACTACTACAGTGCTTATAACTTTGCTTTTGAATTGGTTAAAACAACAGGTCTCAATTTGGAAGCCGAGTCAAGTCAAGCCAAACCACATGTTTAATTTGCAAGGGATCTTTCGATCCCACTAAGAACCCTGTCATTGCGATGACTGTGTGATCGTGCTAGTTTCATTCGGAAAGAAAAAAAAACAAAAAAAATCTGTTTATTTAGTTTTTCTTCTGGTATTGTCAGCAAATCCAATCTGTTTTTACAATCAATCTTTATTGAACTGGTTGAATTAGTCGGACTAACTTGTGTCAGCATCATTAATAGTTATCAAGTTTATATACAAATTAGAGGTCAATCACGTATCAAAGTTCATCTGATTGATTTTTTTATTAAAATAAATTGTATTAATTTATGTAGTAGTAGGTGTCTTGAGATGTTTTTTATTGTTTATTTGTCCTATTAAGGGTTTGTTTGATGTAGGATTATTTTGAAATATTTTGTCTTTAATATTAAAAGAGATTTATTTGGTTAAGATGATTAAAGTATTTTTAATGTTATTTTTTTATTATAAATGTAATGAAAAATAAAGGATAAATATTTTAATTAATGAATAATTAAAAAAAAGTTGATATTGATTAGATATTAGTGTAAAATATTATATTTATTTACTAAGGTAGTTTTATGTATCAAAGTTTTTATTAAAAATAATTGTCTGTTACTAAAAGTATCATTTTTATTAAAATAAACAAAAATGAAAAAAATATTTTTTATCTCTTTACATGCAAAAAAATATATATAGTTTTTTAAATCATTCAAATAATCTCCAAATAACACATTCAAACAAGCTCTAAATGTTTGAGTAAATGACTTGAAATTAATTGGATTAGTTTTTCAAGTAGTTGATAAGCCCGCAAATTGATTGCGTGTTCAATTTGACCACAATTAATTAACATTTTTAGGTACTATACTATATATAATATATGTCAGTATTATTTAACAAATATGTCCTTAATCTATAACTATTATTTTTGTAATCATAATAAAGTAATAAATCTTGGAATTCTCTCATTTCATAGTGGTATTACAGACTTGTTTATTTTAAAGTAGAAAGTATATTTTAACAAAATATAAAATTAAACTAAATGGCATAGAAAAATGTTTGTATTTGAAAATATGGTGTTTGTTTGATTAAGAAAATAAGCAGTGTCTAAGCTGATACAATAGTTTGAAACTTGTAGTGAATTAGTTGTTACAAATAAGTTTGAATCAAACAGATGTAACAAAAATGTTTTTTTTTTCATTTAAATAATAATAAATTATTTATTCTGTCACTATTTGAATCCAACAAAGTTCCAAATGTTTGGTTAATAACGCTGGGTGCATTTTAATTTATGATAGGGTTTGAAATTAACATGTACATGTGTTTGATGATAGGATTAATAACTCTAATTATATAAGTTGACTTAAAATGGGTGATGTTTGCTGAAACATATGGTTATTTTTTTAAAGTGTATTTCAAAAAATGAAAAATTCAAATCATAGTAAAATATTCATTTCTCCCTCAAGAAAAGTGTACTTCATAAAAGTTGAAAGGTCATTCTTTTTCTAACATAGAAAGTTGTCTCATATTTTTTTAATGTTTTGTTTTTTAATAATATTTTCAAAATTATTCGTGATTCATTCATTGTTTATATTCTCCAATTGTGTTGATGATATTTTCTTGAGTATGTGTCTGTGTCATTCTTAGCCGTAAAGGAGACGGAGTAATTGGATTCGAAGTTATTTTTGTATTTTTTTTAATAAAGAGTACGTTACTCGATTTAATTTTTCAAATGGAGGACCTGTATTTTCCCATTATTTGTATGAATTTTTCATGATTTCGGTCATATATGTAGATGATTCATTTTAACTTGACAGAACATTTTCCGACTTTTTTTACCAACCATCGGCTACAAATAATTTTAAATATCGTTCGGCTACAAATAATTTTAAATGCTGTTCAGAATATATGGTAGGATTCTTTTGATACTGTTTCATTGGTTTGTTAAATTGATCTACTTAACATTTATCCTTTGTTAAATTGATCTACTTAACATTTATCCTTTAGAAACTCAAATGAATTCGTTTTTAGAGAAACCTCAACAAATTGAATAATCGTTAGATTTTTTCATTATGAGTTTTATTTCAAATTGAATAATCGTTAGATCTTTTTCATGAGTTTTTTTTTTTTTTTTTGCATTTTTTATACAATTTGATATCTAAATTATTGATTGTTTATTTTGATTTTGTAGATGTTATTTTTATTATTTATTAATTAATTTTTTAAATATCATTTGAATTTGATAAGAATATTTTTTTATAAAAAGAAAAGCTCACATAATCGATTCTGTTTAAACAAGTTAATTTTTTTTAATAAAATATTGACTACACCAACATTTATAAATGCGAGATTTAGGACATGACAATAGGGTGATATATTCTTACATATTAAATATATTTCTATAATTAAAACTGTTTCCAAAATATTAAAATAAAATAAGAAGGTTACCTAACTTATGAGTTTGAGGACTTAAAATAATATTAATACTATATTATCATATATATCTTATTATTATTAGTGGACATGCTTGAAACCAACTGATTCATCAACTCTTAATAACAAGTTAATCTATACAAGTCCCTCACAAAAACTCACTCTTCTTAGTGCTAGTTTTGCCATTAAGGATACTTTATACTTAATTAAAATTATCTCATCCAACTCTTTCTTAATTATTTAAGTACACTCTTATTTTTAAATATTACTCATAATGGAAAATGAACGTGAAAGAATACCTAATATATTTGTTACAATATAGAAAAAGATTGTATTGAATATTTTTATTTTGAGTTAGATAAGTTATATTTATTATATATACATTATATTAAACTTATAAAAAAAATTAATATAATATTATAATATAATATTGATATTATCATAATTTATCATATTGTCATAATATTTTAGGGATATCTTATCTTTATATTATATCATAATATTAACAAGGTTAATTCATAAATAATTAAAAAAAAGTTATAGGTTCTCTTCTTATGTTTTTAAACTTCTACCTACAATTATTTTGTATAGTTTGTATAAAAATATTGATTATGTTTCAAAATCAAATTATATATCAAATTTAATGATGTATAATATTTTTAATATTTATGTTTCTAAAAAGAAATAAAGAAAAATTCACAAAAAGTATGATAGTTTAACTAGTTAGGACCATTTTATTGAAATATATCATTTTCATGTGTTTAAAATAAGATAATAACCATCAATAATATTTTAGTTTACAATATTAGTTAAGAATTTGTGTTGTTTGTTTGAGATTTGGATTGGAAAATTGCTATAATATTTCAATTTAATTGGTAATTGAATATATAATTTCATTTTATTTAAAATTTTTGTACTATTTTTCTTCAATTTAAAATGCTTTTTTAAGTGATAATTGAATCTAAAACTTTTGCTTTATTAAAAAGATAAAAAAAAAATTGGTCAATTTTAGTTAAAAATATACTATTGAGTTTTTGATAATCTATAATGGAAGAGATGATTATCTTTCTTAGTTTAAATAAAGTTATTAATTAATGAGAATGTGACATTACTATTATAATACTTAAAATGAAGACAAAATAATTTATTAAGCTTACTTAAAATGGCTCTATATATTTCTTATATAAAATTTATAATTAATGAAAAGTTTATAAATAGGGATCGCGTGTCCCTCGCTTTCCAAATAAACCGCCCGTCTTCAAAATAGTATAACGCCCATTTCCTCTCTCTCTCTCTCTCTTCTCCATCTGGTTCCGATTTGCGATTCAGTAATCGCCATTGGCATGCACCTGCTTCGATCTCGTTGGTCCATTTCTTCTCCTTCTTTAGAGCCACAGATCCTTCATTGCTTCAGGCCGTCATTTCATATTTTACTACTTTACTCCGCCATCACTCATTTCTCGTGACTTCAATCAATACAAGGTTAGCTTCTGTCTCGTGCATTTCTCTCTGTTTTGTTCTGGATCAATTGATTGATTTCTGATTCATTGTTCATTAGACGAGAAGATGGATCAGTTATAATATAGACTTTATATTGTTAAGAAGATCGTCATGCTTGGATCTGGAAGGAGACACGAGATTGAATCAGTTGTAAGGAAGGAAGACTTTCCTGTAAATGATTTGAGAGATCGACTTAAGTCTTCACGTGAAAGCCGATTCGATCTCCTGACTAACCAGCTTGGGCTTGAGCCAACTCAGAGGAAATTCAGCACTGAGAACCTTATCAATGGCTTCAAAGAATTCTCCAAATCTCTCCTCATCCTTCCTGACAGCAGGTACATACTCTTCATGATACTATAACTGTACCTCTTCTAATTAAAGAGAATACATAAGTAATTAAACCTTACTTTCTATGTATGATTCAAGTCTCATACCTTAATCAATTAGGTCATGACATTAAATATTACATGTTCGGGTCATACTCTTTGTTAAAGTTAGGAAAACATAGTTAGGGTTTACACAGGGCGTCACAACTCGTTTATCATGAGGGATGCAAGGCAATGTGTAAAATGTTTTGAGGGACTGAAGTTTTCAAATTCATGTTTGAATCTTTAATCAGATCAGCATTCCAATCAAAGAAACATGAGAACTTTGTGAGTTTGAGATTTAGGGGGTAATAATTCTGCAGATCTCCTGCTATTAGTGGTTGTCAAATCCATCTGATGGGTCCTATAGGCTATAGCGCGTCTCGGATTTGGTCTTTTTTAGCTCCTGATTATACAATCAAAAGGGTGTATGTGTATGGGTATGCATGCACCACGTCACTCCTAATTCAATGATCAAGTGTGCTTGTTGTGGTGCATATTAACACAAAGGGACGCAGGTTTTCTACGTTGGTCCCACTCATTTTTTGATGAACGGTAAACATCATCCTTGGATTTTGAACTCTAGCTGGTCCACCACGTTATCGGTCATGAGAACGTGTAGGAAAAATCCAGAATGACATGTTTATGACCAGTCAATGCTGGTACTGTTATTTATTGGAAACTCTTACTGATTAGTTAATGTTGACCACTGTCACTGTACTAGTAACACAGCTTTTACATAACTTTATTAATTACTTTTAGCTTTTATTCTTGTTTATTACTTCAAGTATGGAATATAAAACCACGCTCAATTGTAAACAAACTCAAATTGTAGTGCTTTGAATAAAGATTGCCAACGGAAGGTGTTCTTGTTTGGCAACATTGAAAATGAGCTTCTTTGGCAATTTATTAAGTTTCTTTACTTTCTTAATTAAATTCAAACATGTTAATTATTTTATAATTTCAACAATTTAAACACATATATATTTTAATTAAGGAGAATTAGCATGACACTTACATTAATTTCCCTCTGTTTTCAGTGGAAATCAAACCCATGACCTTTTGGTCTCTTAGGATTAACCTGGTGAGATAACAGCAATTTAAATATTAAAACCATATTATATACATACATTGTTAAAAATTTAACCAAAAAAAAATAGCAGCTAAACAAAGTCTACACATAAACAAATCCTTAAATACTGACTACTAGTTTATGGATAATAATATATTAGAAATTTTACTCATAAACTGGCAGATATATTTGCAGTATCAAAAGAAAAGGACAAACTATTTCAAAGGTAGTTTAGAAACTGGAGTTATTGCCATAAATCAGGTTGATATATTTGCTCCTTTCAATTTCTTAAATCACCCTTTTAAGCCTTACACTGAGAACAGCTTATGTATTCTCTCTTAAATGAGGCTGAATTTTTACTACTATTGTATAATCTTATTGAAATAAAGAGACATTGGAAGAGACATACTTGTCTTCCTTTGGCTTATTCCAGCCTTTTATTCTATATTAATTGGACATAACAATTTCCCATTAAAGAATTATATTCAAAGAGATTTATATTGAGGAAAATTGTTATGCTGGGAGAAACATAACCATTTTATGCAAAAAAATGAAAAGTTTTGGTCTCAGTCCTCTGTCTGCTGAGCTTGTTCTTTTTTATCTCGGAAAGTTAGTCATGGTTGTTAAAGAGCTGCAAATGTCTAAAGCTAACGTTAGAGTGAAAACAGGTGGTATCATTTGTGGACCTACTTCATACTTTTATGGGCAATTTACTCGTCTTTCTTCACGCCCATGGAGTTTGCATTCTTCAGGGGACTGCCTAGGAAGATCTTCATCCTGGATATTGTTGGACAAATTGTTTTCCTGTTTGACATTATCCTACAATTCTTTGTTGCTTATAGAGATAGTCACACTTACAAGTTAGTCTGTCGGCGAACACCAATCGCTCTTCGGTTAGTTCTCTTATCTATGTTCTTATACATAAGCAAGAATATATTATTCCAAAGAATGGCCTTTTATTTGATACAAAACAAGATTAATGATTTCTTCTGTTTAAATTTTTCATTTTGTAATGTTTTTTCTACAGGTACCTGAAATCTCATTTCATCTTTGATCTTCTGGGGTGCATGCCTTGGGATATTATCTATAAGGTAGCATTTTTCTTTCCTATAGTTGTACCTCTTAGAGGAGCCCATACAAGTGTGGTTTTCTCTTTGTTATGGTTATCCTTAATTACCAGCCTAGTTTTTATGTACTAACTCTGCTATTATTAACCACTTTTACTTGTAACTTGCATATGTTTGCTGGCAAAATCTATACTTCTGTCTGATAGAACTAATTTTGCAATTTTCTTCTTTTGTGACCAAAACAATAAATAATTTGTTATTCTATTTTGCTTTTTTATTTTTCAAGTAAAGTTCTTATATCCCAGCAATCATTGTAACCAATTTGAATGTGATGGAATTTTCATTTATGGAATGTTGCCTTAATTTAGATAGTTATTGTTTTGAATGATCATTTGCTGATGATCTATTCTAATCAGGTTTGTGGAGAAAAAGAGGAAGTAAGATATCTCCTATTGATCAGATTGAGTCGAGTTCGCAAAGTCATAGATTTCTTTCAAGAGATGGAGAAGGATATAAGGATTAAATATCTTTTTACTCGGATTATAAAGCTCATTGCTGTTGAGCTCTACTGTACCCATACAGCAGCTTGTATCTTTTACTATTTGGCTACCACTTTACCTAAGGAAAGAGAAGGCTATACATGGATTGGAAGTTTAAAAATGGGTGATTACAGCTATGCAAACTTCAGAGAGATTGACCTGGGGACACGATACATAACATCTCTATACTTTGCCATTGTCACCATGGCAACTGTTGGTAAGAAACTTCTCAAGACGATCATCGTGTTGTTAAATTATTCTTATATTCTATCACTTTTTTATATCAAAGTAAAAAATAACTTAACATGATGTTGTGATGCTATTGAGGAAGAGTTCTTAGTTTCTCTGATTTTTTAGTGTCAAAAGATATACCACTTTGATAAAAATAAATAAATCATAAGGTACTTCTAACTGTTGCTAGTGTTTCAACTAAGATTCCAACAAAGGAATGAGATGGAAAAGGTTAAGTTAATGAATCACAACTTTGCAGGTTATGGCGAAATACATGCAGTCAACTTGAGGGAAATGATATTTGTAATGATCTATGTGTCTCTTGACATGGTTCTTGGTGCCTATTTGATCGGTAACATGACAGCATTGATTGTTAAAGGATCAAAGACAGTGAGGTTCAGGGATAAGATGACAGATCTGACCAAATACATGAACCGGAACAGACTGGATAGAGATATTCGTAATCAGATCAAAAGTCACTTGAGATTACAGTATGAAAGCAGCTATACTGAAGCTTCTGTTCTTCAGGACATGCCTATCTCTATTCGTGTTAAGGTAAAAAAGAACTTTCTTTCTTTTGTACATCTGTTCTAGTATAGTTTCTTGATAGTCATTGACATTCTTTATTTGCTGGTTGGATGTCTAAGATCACCAAAAATGTGTCTCTTGCAGATTTCTCAATCTTTATATAAATCTTACATTGAAAATATTCCTCTTTTCAAAGGATGCTCACCCGAATTCATCAGTCAGATAGTAAGTCCTAACCACTGTTTTTCTTTTGTTCTCCTCCATAAGTAAAAAATATCTGATTCTGAAGTTCTCTTATAATGCAGGTAATTAGAGTTCATGAGGAGTTTTTTTTGCCAGGAGAAGTGATCGTGGAACAGGGACATACTGTTGATCAAATTTATTTTGTGTGTGATGGTACATTGGTAAGGTTAATTAAACTACATTGTTCTTCTCCACATTAACATAAATTTTGGTAACATTTAGTACTGACTGGCTTGCAGGAGGAATTGGAGATAGATACTGATGGAACAGAAGAGACAATCTCTACTCTAGAAACCTATAGTTCGTTTGGTGAAATTTCTATTCTCTGCAACATTCCTCAACCTTATACAGTTAGGGTTTGTGAGCTATGTAGACTTTTACGTGTTGACAAACAATCCTTTGCCAATATTCTTGAAATGTTTTTCCATGATGGGAGAAGAGTGTTCAACAATCTTCTAGAGGTAATCTTCTAGCCTTTTGAACAAGGTCATATCATCATATATTCATGTGTCTAATATGAGTAGTTTACAGGGTAAAGAATCAAATCTCCGTGTAAAGCAACTGGAATCTGACATCAATATTCACATTGGCAAACAAGAAGCTGAACTTGCTCTGAGATTTAACACTGCAGCTTATTATGGAGACCTACCTCAGATCAAGGAATTGATCCGTGTAGGTGCCGATCCAGACAAGTCAGATTATGATGGACGTTCGCCATTGGTATATATGATTAGCGTTTTGAAATATTATTATTATTAAGAAAATTGGTTAGAGCTGATAAGTTGTTGTGTTTTTCTTATTAACAGCATCTTGCTGCATCAAGAGGCTATGAAGATGTGGTTATGTTTCTGATCCAATCAGGCGTAGACATCAATGCAAAAGGTATAGTGGTGGACTTGGTTAGTGAGAAATGAATAGACTATTAAATGGTTGGTGTGTTGTTTGATTGGTAGATAAATTTGGAAACACACCATTGCTGGAAGCAGTGAAGAATGGACACGATAGAATTGCGTCATTACTTCGTTATGAAGGAGGGGCGTCGTTGAAAGTTGATGATGCGGGTGGTTTATTATGTACATCAGTGGTAAGAGGCGACGCTGATCTTCTGAAGAGATTGTTGGCAAATGGTCTGAATCCAGATTCAAGTGATTATGACAATCGAACTCCACTTCATATTGCTTCCTCTCAAGGATTATATTTCATGGCAAAGTTGCTTTTAGAATCTGGAGCCAGTGTCTTTATAAAGGACAGATGGGGGAATACTCCAGTTGATGAAGCAGAAACATGTGGAAACAAGAGCATGGTGAAGCTCCTGAACGATGCGAAACAAAACCAGTTTTCTGAATTTCCTGAGGGAACTATTACAGGTGAATTGAAATTTGAAGGCTTGTTGTTTTAATTTAATTTGTAAATAATTAATTGGTTTTATGATGACAGATAGTTGTAAAGTGATGGGGAAAAGGAAATGTACTGTGTTTCCTTTCCATCCATGGGAGTCGAGTGATACAAGAAAACATGGGATCGTGTTATGGATACCGAAAACTATTGAGGAGCTGGTCAAGACAGCGGCTGAGCATCTAGAATTGCATGAAGGTGTAATTTTATTATCAGAAGAAGGTGGTAAAATTATTGATGTGGATATGATAAACGATCACCAGAAGCTGTACTTAATCACTCAAACACAAACACATTCTCATTGATATGTTTTTCACATCACAATGGGATTCAAAACTTTATTGTGAAATGTTAATATCCTAACTATTAAACCATTTATAACCGTTGCTCACCATGCATGGATTTAGTGACTTGGCTAACTTGAAAGTCCGGGTTTTCTGACTGGTTACGTCGCCATAACCTGTAGCACCGCCCATGCACCGAAGGCCTGGATTATTCCAAAATCTACTGTAAGAATTTTCGAACCTTTCTAAGTGGATTTAAGGATAAGCTTGGTTTGTGGTCAGATAAAATAAAATAAAATTTCAAGTTAACAATCACATGTTAATTTATATATCTATTAATAAGTAACATTTTAAGAAAGTTTTAACTAATTAAAAGAATAATACTTAGACAAGGTATTCATATTTTATTTGTAACCCCGATTACTATAGAGAACTCGCAATCCATGTAGAGGCAACTGACACGATCGTTATCGTCCAAGCATCACCTGAAATGGCAATTTCGGAACTGCAATCAACCCAAAGTTCTTTATGTTAACCCAAGATAATCTCATGGAATGCGAGTTTATTATGTTAACTCTTGTAATTGCGACATTATTGTAAAGTTAAGTTTTTAATTAAAAAAAAAGAAGTGGTTAAAAATGGGCCACGTAGGTGGCAGGTATATTAAATTAAAAGGATGTACTGATCAACAGTCCATCTCTCTATATCCTTCCAGCAGCTTCTTCATCTTCAACATTGAGCAGCAACATTCTTCATCTAATCATCTGTCCGTCTTCTTCATCAAATCCACGGTTCATTTCTGTTCATCTTCTTTATCAATTAATTTCATTTGATCAGTAAGTCATCTCCATCAACTTCATTTTTTCTGATTAGTTTATCTTATGAGCAGATCATCATTTCATTAACAAATCACCTCTTTCAACAAATCAATTCCTTCATTAACAGCTCATTTGAATTAAAGGTAAGTAAATGGTGGATTTGATAAGGTTATGGATGTATTAGGGTTATAAATGAAATGGAATTTGCTGGTAGAAAAAAAATGAAGTTGATTTGTTTGATATGGTTGAATGATTTAAGGTTGTTTATTGTTTAGGAAGGAGGAAGAGAAAACAGAGAATGAAGGAATATGGATTATTTGAGCTTATAAATTTGAGCTCGAGTTCGACTCAACTATATTACCCAAAAGTTCGACTCGATTCAAAAGCTTGAACCAAAATTGAATTATATATAACAAATTAATTTTTTGTTCGAGCTTATAAATTTGAACTCGAGTTCGACTCGACTATATTACCCAAAAGCTCGACTCAACTCGAAAACTTGAACCAAAATTGAATTATATATAATAGATTAATTTTTTTAATATTTTTTACTATTATATATATTATATATTTTTATTATATATAATATATTAACATTTTTTTTTATCTTTTTCAATATTATATACAATATATTCATTATTACATCTTTAATATTTACTTTTATTATATATATATATATATATATTAATATATATATTTTTTTTATCTTTTTAATTTTATATATAACATATTAGTTATTATATCCCTAATATTTATTTTTTATTATATATAATATATTAATCTTTATTTATCTCTTTCAATATTATTTATAATATACTTTTATTATATATATAATATATTAACATTTTTTTATTATAAATCCCTAATATTGTTTGTCGATTTTTTCTATCCCCTTTTCTAGCCTAGAGGAAAAAGAGGTGGATACCAACCCTAAGTTCTTGGGTTCGAGCTCGTCAGACGGTAAGTTCTGCGCCTGGTTAAATGGTTAAGTATGTTTGCGGGCTACATACTTAATCCGTTGTCCCGTTTTTTTTATATTTATTCAACTATATCTATATAAACATAAGTTTCTCCTAATACATGAAGAATTTATGTAAAAGAAATTGTGAAAACGAAGTATATAAAAACTAAAGAAGAAAATATAAGAGTGACGAAGAAGAATAATAACTAAAGAATAAAAAGAAGAATAACTAAAAAAAAGAATAAGAAGAAGAATAACTAAAGAAGAAGAAGAAAAACTAAAGAAGAAGAGATAAGAGTTGTTGAAGAAGAACTATGCGATTAGCGTGCCGCGATATGCCGATAACATATTCGCGGTCGTAATCGTCGTTGAAGAAACCCTCGGTCGTATTCGCAAAGAAATCACATATCGTTCATTGTCGTGCGAACTGTGCCATCTGTGCGATTTGTGCGATCCGTGTTCCGTGTGCATCATGATTTCATCTCTCGGTCGGAAGGGTTGTCTTTTCGTAGAAATTTACTAAATCTACTCATCGATCTCTCGGTTAAGACTAGAGTACATCAGGAAATCAATTTCAAACCTATGTGTACTGTAAAGTTGTTAAAAGCTTCGCTGACACGAATCTGTCCGTGTCGGCCACTTTAAATATGACTTTTGCAAACATCGTAGCTTCAGCAGTACGGGCAATTCCCTCTTTGTCAACAGTTGGTACAAGCCCAACCAACTCTCTTAATCGGGCAATGGGTGAATCCAACACATGCTCCCCTGATCCTAAGACAAAAATTCGAATGCAACTAACCTCCACATTGGCTCAGGAGAGAATCACACGAATATCCTCTTTGAAAATCATGGGTCTCCAAAGGCAGAAGGAAATGGTGACAATCTAACTGACGTGAACAAGAGCAATAATAAGGATTTTGCAGTCAACACGCCAGATATGTTTTCTACCAATCCCAATAACACTCATGAAATTAATGCAAATGATAATAGAACTGTTAGTGGAATACATGTTGATAGCCTAGATTGTGATAGTCTAGTACATGCTCTAGGAAAAGATAGAGTAGTTCTGGAAAATAGTTTAGGAAATAAAAATGCACAGGTCATTAACTCGGATTCCAATGAGAATCAAATTCAACTTGAGACTATTGAGATAACTGACTTAGACGAAGAAGTAGAGAAAGTAATCCAGAAAGAATTGGAAAGAGAAAGAATTAATGCAGAAAATCTGGGTGAACAGGAAAAACGCAAAGAATGGCAGCGAAAGCATTGGATAAAGAAACAGACCCGAGGAAATGGAGGGTTGGTTTTAATGAAAGGGTCAATCTGAAAGGGCTTGGAAATCAGATAACAAAATTATTGATATTGGGAAAGAAAGACCAAATCGTTTTAAACAAAGAGAAAAACCAATAGTACACAGAGCAGCTCAACCTACATTACCTACAAGACTGAAATCTCCTAAAAAAAGAAGAGTACGATACTATTGTAAGCTGGTCTATTGAAACTTTGAGAGAGATTTCTAAATGCCTCAAAACCAGAGTCTACTTTATCAAGAACAATTCTAATTAGAATGTAGACCAGGTCTGGAAGAAAGCTGAAGAACAAAGTAAAACTCAAGGGAAGGATCAGAAAATAGGGCAAAACCAGAGTAACGAGCAGAATGAACAACAGAAACAGAATGCATGGCAGAAGAACAAAGGGGAAACAAAACTTGACAATCCAGTTCAAGAGAGGGGAAAGATTTTCCTTAGAACATTTAAGCCAAAAGTTGAAATTGTCGGTTCCCCGTTTGAATTCAAACTACCCCAAGAAGTTGAGGAAAACTGCGTAAAGTCATGGAAGAATGTCATAGTGGGCAACTTCATCGGAAGAAATAAGGTGCCATTTCTAGTAACCAAAAAACCCTAATGGAACAATTGGGGGAAAATGGTCTAGAAAAGGTAACATCAAACATTCATTACTTGTACTTTCTCAAATTCAAAGAAGGATCAGATCTCGAAAGTATTCTGATCAATGGGCACACATTTGTTGAGAAAAACTACATGAAACTCGAAAAATGGACAGAAGGTATGAACCTCTTTAGCAAGCCCAAAGAAACTGCGCAAATCCGGTTCCAATTGCGCAACATCCCTCCCCACATGTATAACCCTGAAGCATTAAGTCACTTTGCGAGCCTATTGGGGAGTCCACTCTACATGGACCCAACTACAGAAAAATGTGAGCATATAACTTATGCTAGAATGTGCATTGAGATACACCCGAGATCAAATCTTCCATACCAGATGACGGTAACGGACAGAAAAGGTGAACTCACAATTATGAGAATCTCATATGAGTGGAGGCCGAATAGATGCTTTGACTATAATACATTCGAACATGTCTGTTACAAATGCCCGAAAATAATTGAAGAAGAAAGGAAAAAGAAGATCGAAAAAGAGACAAAGACAGAGACAGAAAAGAAACAAAAAGAAGAACAAGAAAGGTTGAAAAAGGAAAAGGTTGAGAATGAAAGGCAGAAAGAGGTTACTAAAGAATCAGTATTGAGTAAACAAAAGGATCAAGATAAGGAAGGAAATTCAGAACATGGTTTTGAAGAATAGGGGAAAGAAGATAGAGTGGTAAGAGATTCAGAATCAAAGGCTGAGAATGAAGAGGTAACAAAGAAACTTGAACTGGAAGCAAGAATCAATACCGAATAGGTTATGGAAAGAGAAATCGTGGGAGAAATCAAGAAAGAGGAAGTGAGTAAAGGAAATGAGAAAGATAAAGAAGAGACAGCTGAATCGGTTGAAACTGTACAATCTCCAATTCAAAAGAAAGTTGACCAGAGAAATACAAAAATCCCAAAACAGCAAGGTAAGCAAGTTAAGGAAAATATAATTCCTTATAGCCCTGCTATATGGGAAAAACAGAAAGGAAGAAAAAGTAAAGGAAGGGGAAGTAAAGCTGGAACATTTTCTTTTCATTAATGAATTTAATGACATGGAATATTAGAGGGTTAAATGACCCTATAAAAAGAAGAGAGGTTAGAAGAATAGCAGAAAGGAATGAAATCACAATATTTGGAATTATTGAAACAAAAGTCAGACAAAGTCAAATAGAGAATGTTGCCCAAGGTTGTTTCAAAGAAGAATGAGAATTTATTCATAACTCTGATGGGGTTAAAAGTAAAATCTGGGTTGGATGGGATAAAAGAAGGGTTCGAAATCAAGAATTTTTTTGAAAGCAATCAAGTTATTTTGATATAGGTTATCAATCTGGTGACAAAGGTAAAAATATTCTTTGTGGTAGTCTATGCAAGCAACTCTGGGACAGAGAGGAAGACACTTTGGAATGATTTGAGAAGAAGCATTACGGACGACGAACCGTGGGTTATTATGGGAGATTTTAACGTTACAAGATTCAGAAATGAAAGAGAGCCTGAGATAGACATAACACAAGACATGCAGGATTTCAATGAATGCATTCGAGACATAAGCTGCATTGAACCGTCTTCCTCAGGTAATCTATTTTCATGGTCAACTACAAGAGGGGAGGACAACATGAGAAAGAGTAGAATTGATAGAGACCTAGAGAATGAAAAATGTGTGGAGTTTTACCCAAGAAGCCAAATCCAGATTTTGCAACCAGGTATGTCTGATAACTGCCCTTTGAAATTCTTTTGGGAGAAGGAGAAAAAACAGAAAATACCCTTTAAGTTCTTCAACTTCTGGATGAAAGATGAAGAATTTAATGAAATCCTTAATGAAACTTGGAACATCAGAATTAATGGAACAAAGATGTTCAGATTTTGTGAGAAACTAAGATTACTGAAAGGGAAACTAAATAAGTTAGACCGGAAAAAATATAGTGGGATTTCTAAAAGAGTAGAGGAAGCCAGAACAAAACTGGAGTAAATACAAAGCAAGGCACTAAGAGCCCCAAATCTACCTTATAACAGAGAAGAGGAAAAAGAGGCTCTTACGCGATTCAGAGACCTCTGTTCTAAAGAAAAAAGTTTTGCTAAGCAAAAATCTAGAGAAAATTGGCTTTCATTAGGAGACAAGAATACTTATTTCTTCTATAAAAAATGTTCATCAAGGAATTTCAAAAATCAGGTCCTAAGGCTCACAAACTCAAATGGAGATGTTTTACAGGGACAAAAGACAGTTCATGAGGAAGCAATAAATTTCTATAAAGAGCTGATTAGAACATAAACAAGCACAATAATAGAGGACATCCAAAGATTGCTTCAACAAATTGTGCAAAGAAAAATTAGTGAAGAAAGTGGTAACCAATTGATTACAAGAGTCAGTATGGAAGAAGTCAAAAAAGCTGTATTTTCGATGAAAGGGGATAAAAGCCCAGGGCCATATGGTTTCAACGTGAACTTCTTAAAAGAAAACTGGGAAATAATAGGTAAAGATGTAAGCGAAGGGGTTTTAGAATTCTTCCAAAACAGGAAAATGTTGAAGCAATGGAACGTCACAGTGTTGAATTTGATTCCTAAGAATTCAATTCCGGAAAAATTCAGGACTTTCGTCATATTTCATGCTGCAATGTTATTTACAAAATTATTTTAAAATTTTTTTTGCAACGTTTTAAAACAGTTATTGATAAGCTTGTAGGATTAGGGAAATCAACATTTATTCCTAAACGTTCTATTTCCCATAACATCCTACTCATGCAGAGCTTATTGAATGGATATGGCAAGAAAAATATATCGCCGCGTGTGCCTTTCAAAATTGACATTAAAAAAGTTTTGACTCGATCAGATGGGGATCAATCCACGAATTCCTCCTTGCTGCAGGTTTTCCAATTATTTTCATTGATCGGATTATGCAATATGTTTCCACTCCTCACTTTGTTGTGAGCGTGAATGGTATTCATGGAGGCTTTTTCAAGGGTGCAAGGGGAGTAAGGCAAGGAGACCCTATATCTCATTACCTATTCGTCTTAATAATGGAAATTCTTGACTGCATTTTAAAAATACTTTTGAGAAGTCATTATTTCAAATTTCACCCGTACTGCAAAGGATAAGCAATAACCCATATATGTTTTGCAAATGATCTATTTTTTGTGGCTTATGCGGATGTTGAATCTGTTAGTATAATCAAAAAGGCTCTAACAATCTTTTCGAGTATTATAGGTCTATACATCAATGAGGACAAAAGTCATGCTTTCTATGGAGGGGTTAATGAAAAAAGGAAAGAAAACATATTCAATATTATGGGAATAAGGAAGGTGAACTACTAGTGAAATACCTTGGAGTACTCCTGTCATCAAAACAACTCCGATACAATCACTTCAGACAACTGATATAAAAGGTTAGAAATTTTGTCTTGGGTTGGGCTACGAAAAAACTGTCTTATGTAGGTAGAATCGAGCTCGTTAAAAGAGTCATCTTTGGAATTATTGGCTACTGGGCACAATAGATAGTTATCTCAAAGAAAGTAATGGTTGAACTCGATAGAATCATGAGAGACTACATCTGGGGAACACAATGCAGAGGAGGAAAAAAAGTTAAATGGGAGGATGTTTGCACTCACAATGAAGAAGGCGGACTAAGAATAAAAAGTTGTGTTGAATGGAACAAAGCCCTCACCATCAAGAACTTATGGGAGTTGGAGCAAAAGCGGACTCCCTATGGGTCAAATGGGTGCATACAAGATTTATGAAAGAAGAGCTTAGTATCTGGACACGAAGCATCAATGAAAGAATGACATGGTCATTGAAGAAAATCCTAAAAACAAGAAAAGATGCCTTTCAAATGGTGAAAACCACAATTGGAAATGGAAGAGGGGTACTATTCTGGCATGATCCTTAGTTGGATAATATTCCCATTATATTCAAAGAATAAATGCAAGGAAACAGAGTTAGAAAAAAATACATCAAGTACTCATTTAGAGACGTCTATGAAGGTAAATGTGATTCACTTTTGAGGCATATTCCAGAAAGTGATAGAATCCTAAACCTAATGAGGCAGAAGCAACTCAATGAAAGTAATGATGAAATATGCTGAAAATAGAAAGCAATGAGACGTTTATTACAGGAAAGGCATGGGAAATGGTTAGAACAAGAGGAGAGGAGGTAGATTGACATAATGTTATTTTGGAGCAGTAATCTACAATATCTGGAAAGAAAGAAACTCAAGAACTCACAGTGGAAGAAGTAGAACCGCCGAAATGCGCTCATTCAATCCTGGAGAGGAATCAAAAGGAATGAAGAGAATAGAAAGCTATGCCAGATATGGGATATTTCGTTTGAGAATGTCACAAGTAGAATAAAAGTAAAAACGTTGTAGGCTCTAATTGATTATTGTTATTGTCTGTAATTTAATTATTGTTTTATTGTCAAATCTAGAAATTGTCTAGATCTGATCTTAAACTTTTGTATTTTTTTCACTCTTTTGGGTTTTTTTAATGAACTGGTACTAAGCTGTTTTCCCCCCCCCCCCCCAAAAAAAAAAGAGTTTTTGAAGAAGAAGAGTAACTGAGATGAAGAGTAACTTGAAGAAGAAGAGTAATTGATGAAGAAGATGAAGAGTAACTGATGATGAAGAAGATGAAGAGTAACTGATGAAGAAGAGTGATGAAGAAGAGATGAAGAGTGACGGTAGAATATGATGAATGAACTATATATTAGAAATTAGGGTTTTACTTTAAGGATTATGGGCCTTCATATTGGGCTTTGAAGAGAGAGGGAAATAAAAAAATATTGTGTAAAATTTTAATATTAAATAAATAAAAAATATTTAATTATTTTGAGGCTCGTAAAAGCTCGACAAGCCATCGACCAAGCTTTATATAGGCTCGAGTTCGACTCGAAAAATAAACGAGTCGGCTCGAGCTCGACTCGAACTCGGTCAAAGTTAAGCTCAAGTCGAGCTTTGACTGAGCAGCTTACGAGCGGCCCACGAGCGGCTTGACTCATTTGCTGCCTAGCTAGTACAAGACGTCTTTTTGACTATTAACCCAGTTTCCTAAACTACGGTCAAACCTCACAGCCTAAATCACTTTTCAAATTCAAAAATGATTTTCTCTCATGTCATAATTTTGTGTTGGGTGTGGGAAAGTGGTGGGTGGATCACTCATCGGTTGTGAGGAGACCATCGTTTATCCTTTCTTTTAAACTTAATAATCTCAAAATTTTCATTAAAAAATGGAGGCGAATCAATTTTGGCTCTCTTCGTTCTAACATTACTAATGTTTCCAAAGATGTTGATATCATTGACAAGTTGAAAAGAGAACGAGATCTGACTGAAACTGAAACCTCTATGAAATACACCCTCATAGAAAAAACTCAACTTTCTTTATAAATGTGAAGGAGACAACGCAAGACAAAAAAATCACGGTGTAAATATCTTAAGGAGGGTTTAATAACAGATTCTTCCACAATTTTGCAAACTATTGAATAAAATATAATCAGGTATTAATCCTTAAGGTGAACGAGATTGAGATCATCGAGGCAAACTCCATTCGAGATTACATTCTCTCTTTTTATGAAAATCTTCTCACGGTGCCTGTTTGTGAGAGACCGATTTTGGGAGGAAACAACTTTAACAAAATTAACGAGCAACAAAAGTTCTATATCGAGCAGGATTTCAAAATTGAAAAAATTTAGGAAGTTATTACAAGTTATGATGGAGACAAAGCAATTAGTCCGGATAGATACACAATCGTTTTCATTAAGGAGTCTAAAGAATTTATTAAGGATGACTATTTAAGCTCGTTCAGGCACTTTAATGCTACAACTTATTTTAAGAAATGTTGGAATTCTAGTTTTATTGTCCTTGTTAGAAAGATTCAAGGGGCTAAAGAACTCAAACACTTCAGACTTATTAGTCTTGTGACGAGCTTCTATAAAATCTTGGCAAAACTTTAGCTAATAGACACAAAGTTGTTTTGTCAGAACTCATTTCTTCTAACCAGATGACGTTCGTACAAGATCGATAGATCACGTATACTTCTCTCATTGTGATTGAGTGCATTGACTATATTACTAGAAGAAAAGGGACATAATATATTTGTAAACATGACATCGAAAAAACTTTTGATCACGTTAGTTAAAATTTTCTCTTTTCTCTCATTGAGAAGATGGGTTTTGGAGTGAAATGGAGAAAATGGATCAAAACTTGTGTTTCTGAATCTAATTTCTCAATTTTTATCAACGATATAGTGTCTGAGTTTTTTAAGAGCTCAAGAGGGCTTAGACAAATGATCATTTATCTCCCCTCCTTTCCACGGTGGTTATGGAAGGTTTGTCAAAATATTCGAGAGAGACATCAACACTAGTCTTTTCACGGGATTAATATAGGAACGATACCCAACTACATATCTCACTTATTTTTGCTGATGACACTTTTTGTCTTACTAAATCTAGAATAGAATACCTTCATTCTATTTGAAAATTTCTTAAATTTTTTAGGCATGCTCGGGGTTGAAGATTAATAAAGAAAAGCCTGAATTTTTTTCCATTGGCAACATTAATAACACTCAATCATTGGCCATAATTCTAGGGTTTAGAATTGGTTCTCTCCCATAAAAGTATCTCGACGCCAAATTTAGTTACAAGGATATTTGAAATCCTATCATCGAGAAATGGGAAACATGGCTTTTTGGAAGAGCAAACTTCTCTCTAAAGACGGTAGGTTAGTCCTCATTAAAACTTCATCACCACAATCTCAACATTCACTATGTCACTCTTTCCTCTTCCTATATCGGTGACCAACAGAATGGACACAATCATTAGGAATTTCATTTGGAGCAGCTCTAACTCATATAAAATCACTCACTTGGTGAGATAGGAGAAAACAAAGCTTGATGTTGTTGACGACGAACTCGGAATCAAAGACTTCACCCTTTTCAACACTTTGCTCCTTTGTAAATGGTGGTGGAGATTTCTCAACGAAAACAAAAGCCTCTAAAAGAAATCAATCATCGTCAAGTACGAACTTCGAGATAACGAATGGATACCTCTTTCTGGGAGAAGGTTTATGGGTAAAAGCCTATTGAGCCATATCTCTAAAACATGGGAGAAGTTCCACCCCTTCTCATTTTTATGGTTGGTAATGGTAAAAAAATTAATTTCTGGAATGATCCGTGACACCTTAACGAAAAATTGTCAAACTCTTATCGAGATTTTTTTAAAATCTCTAGTAAAAAGAAGACTAAAGTGACAGACTATTTTGTCTCACATCTAATCAAATTGTTTGGAGAATTTATTTAAATATACGACTTTTCATTTTGATTTCCTTGAAAAGAGGCGTGAAATCAAAAATTCTATCAAAAATCTCGTTTTCTAGTTAAGAGGCTATTAATGGAGAAGTCTTAACATCTAACAAACTGAAAAAGAAAGGTTTTCATCTCACTAGCAGATGCAACATTTAGGCCTCGTTTGATCTTTGGGTTATCTGGGTAATGTCTGGGTTTCTTCTAAAAAACCTATGTTTGACCAAATTAAGTAAAAATCTAGGTTTTTTTTCTTCCAGTTTTACCCTTCTAATTATTTAATTATTTCTACCTTATCTTATCCTCCCCCCTCTTCTCAAATCTCATTTCCACTGATACATTATCAAAGGTCAGAGAATTCAGATTCTCTCTCTAACCCAAATCAATTATCAATTCCATTGATTCCATTTGATCTCATTATCAATTATCCATTTGATCTTTCTCCTCTAATCTTTCCATTCACTCAGCCGATAAGTTCCTTCAACTCAACTGATCAGTTCCTTCAACTCAACCTGATCAGTTCCTTCAACTCAACCTTTATCAGGAATCTGATCAGAAATCAGTGAATATTTTCAGCGAATATGAAGCAGGTAAGATTCGTTCTCATCCTTCATGATCAATTTTCATCATCCATCAACCCTATATAAACTTGATCATTGATACTTATCCCTTTGTAGTTACCGGGAAATAACTCATTTTAAAAAAATCTAAGATCTTCGTCGCATCCTAATTCCAGGTGAACGGCTGCAACTCCAGGTTAGTCTTCTGTTCTGTTCTCATATGCTTTTTAATTTGTATACTGATTAGTATTGCTTTTCATTTCGTATGCGGTTTAGTACCGTTCTTTGAATAAAGAGATTTTTAGTTTGAACATATACTAATTAGTGCTGCTTTTTATTTTGTATGCCGATTAGTATTGCTTTTCATTTCATTTTGTATGTTGATCAGTAAATTTTCTGTTAATATATATTTTTTTGTTTAAACATATATTAATTACTGCTTGTGAATGAGCTAATTAAAAAATAATAATAATAATTGAAATTATAATTATCATTGTTATATATAATTATACTGTTGTCTGTGAATGAAGTAATTTATAATAGAATATGAATACAGTCTGTGAATGAAGTAATTTATAAAAGAATATGAATCTGTGTATTGTTTTGGTAGAATATTTAAGTTATAGAAAAGAATAATACATGTATCTATTGTATCGGTGTATTTATTTGGTAGAATATTTAAGTTATATAAATGATGTATATATGGTACAATAGATATGATAGTATATGAAGATAATATTACCTGTTGGATTTTATAATAATAACTTCCCTTCAGTTAGGAAAATGAGTTTGTCAAAGTGGCAAGGTATTGCTCCAAATACTGCAAAGTGGGAAGCATGTCCCGAAAGAGCAACCTACTTTCTTGAACTATTAGTCATTGAAAAAGAGAATAAAAAACTTGTAGAAGGAGGGCTTCGGAAACCCACATGTGAAATGTTGGCTGAAAGATTTTGGGAGAGATTTCGAATTTATCACACAAATGAACAATTCAAAAACCACTTCAAGAATAAAAAAAATTATGGAACTTGATATGCCGGGCTAGAAAATCAACTGGAATCGAATTTAACAACGACACAAAAGAGATTACGGCCTCAGACGAATGGTGGGCAGAACATAAGGTAATAATATTTCAATTGAAATTAGAAAGTCAATCCACAATAAATTTTTATTGGATTCTAATTTTATTGGAATATTTTTTTTAGAATTGGAAAGGGCTATCACAATTAAAAAACAAACAAATAGCATATTATGATTTGTTGGAAAAAAATTTGGGGCTCATCGTGCTGCTACTGGTGAAAATATGGAACATGCATTAAATATAGACGAGGGGTCTGGCGATTCTGATAAAACCATTGATGAAGGTTTTCATGACCCACTTGTTGGTAACCAGAGCCAAGGTACGAAGTCTAATTATGACAGTTCAGGGAGCAAACGAAAAGCAAGTTCATCCAATGCACCAAAAAAAAAAGATCTGTTGTATTTGTTATTTAACCACTATCGTATTAATTATGTAAGAGGTTTTGTAAGGTATTTAAGTACTTTGTTTAATTATGTGTCACCTTTATAATTAATATATTATTATTATTATATGTTAATCTATGAATGTATTTTATAATTATATAGTTTAATTTTTATATTTTCATTACATTGCAGGAAAAAAATGGATCATTCTAATTTACCACCAGAGTTAGACGAATATGATCTATCTTTCTTAACATTATTGATGGAGATATTGGGAGACACATTCTATTATTCATTAACACGCCCAATGAAGGATCCTTCTACTCGAGGTATGGAACTTGTACAAGTGATAATGTCTGACAATAAGAAATGTCTAAACATGATTAGAATGGAGACTCATTGTCTTAGACTACTTATAGAACAACTTGTACAAGTGTATGGGTTGCCTATCTTACGATCTTCAATTCGAGTTGAGGAACAAGTGGTGATGAACTTACAATATTTAGCACATGGTCATAGTATGTCTTGTGTGGGAATAACATTTGGTCACTCTAAACAAACAGTATCTCGATACGTTTCAATGGTACTAAAGTCCCTTCATCGACTAAGTATTGCTGAGATACAACCGATTGATCAAAATATTATACATCCAAAGTTTACAACAGCACCATTACGTCAAATATTTAAGGTTTCAATTTATTTTTTTAATTTTATATGTGTTATCTTATGTAAGAAATTATCTAATTTATGTTGTCATATGTGCATAATTGCATTGGTGCTATAGATGGTACTCACGTGGAAGTGTATCCTAAAGCAGAAAATTCGTATTGTTGGCGTGGACGATCGGGGCACACAACCACTAACGTAATAGCAATATGTAACTATGATCTCATGTTCACTTATTTTGTGTCTGGTGCAGAAGGATCAATGCACGACTCAACGGTGCTTGATATAGCACGACATACTCCTCAATATCTTTTTCCACATCCACTCTCGGGTACGTTAATTAAACACATATCAGGTTTATTGTAATAATACTATAACTAATTATTAATTTGTTACAGGAAAATATTATCTGGTTGATTCTGGGTATTCAAATCAAATAGGATATTTAGCCCCATATCCTCGAACAAATTACCATCCTCATCATTTCGGAGGAGTACTTCCTTCTACGAGAAAAAAGATGTTCAATATGCACTCTTCACTCAGATCAACCATAGAGAGGACATTCGGAATTTGGAAAAATAAGTGGCGAATTATCTCAAACGGAAAATCATTACGTGAATTTAATCTTAAGAAACAACTTCAAATAATTCAAGCAACTGCAGGTTTACATAATTTTGTTCGGAAGAATAATATAGAAGTCATAGTGGATGATAACCCCAACGATGACACTGAAATATTAGTAGACGATGATATTTTATTGTCGTCTAATGTTTTACCTCGTAATGAAATGGATCAATTTCGAGATGAGCTTTCTAAAAAAGTGTATGATTGTATTAGACATGAATAAATGATAATTTTATATGAGTTGTTTAAGATTTTATTGTCATTACTTTTTTTTATTTGAATGTCATGTATTATATCAATACAAATAAAATTTTGATTATAGATGTGTTTATATAAGATTGTTAGAGTTGCAATATTTTTTTTAAAAATTACATTCTAATATTTTTTTATTTTATTAAATTAAAAAAATATGAACTTAAATTAATTAATATATTTATTTAAAATTATGGTTTAGAGTTAGTTTATATAGAAAATAAAGTTAGAATAAATTTGTTTATAAATATTTAATTTAGATGAGATATTTTTATAAATTAATTAATATTTGTTAGATAAATATATAAATTTTACTTTTTAGTATAATTATTTATTTATTTGAATTATTTAAAATTTAAATGTTATGATAAATAATATGATATGTTATAGTTAGATTTATATGGGATTTTAATTTTTATTTAAGGTAATTAATAAAAATAATATTAAATTTAATTAAAGGGTAGTTTGGGTATTTTAATTAATGAAATAATTGATTTGAGCTGTGATGAGATTGTTGGGGTTTGGGATAAAACCTGGGTTTTATCCCAATAACCCAAAGATCAAACGAGGCCTTAGGGTTGTGCAAAAAAAAACCGAAAAACCTAACCCAACCGAACCGATAGCTTACCAGTTTCATTTTACCGGTATATTGGTTAACTGGTTCTAACGGTTCCGATTAATCGATCTTTTACCAGTTAAACGGTTCAATTTTCGGTTGAACTATTTTTCTAGCGGTTTAATTGATAAACTGATAATAATTTAATCATATATATATTTATATTAGTTATTTTTTTTTTTTAAATATTAGATATATATTATAAATAATATTTAATAATATATATATATATTAATTTTTCTTTTAATTTTAAATAATGATTTGTACATAATTGTTTTAAAAAAAATTTAATTTATATGACTATTAATTTAAAAATAAATACTTTTAAAATATATTATATTATTAGAATAATATAATATATTAAAATATTTTTAAATATATTTATGAAATATTATTATAATATATTATATTATATTATAATAATAATATAATATATTATAATATAGAATAACATAAAAGTATTGCGTAAATAAGATTTTAAAAAAAAAATTATTTAATAAGTTTAATACTTAATTTAAAAAGTTAAATTATCGACTTCCTGACTTCGCCTTTCTTTCGTATAAGACAGATAAAGAGTATGCCTATCTGGATAGATCCCGTAAGTCTGGGTTCACGGTTAACCGATCAATACTGACTGGAACCAATAGTTTCAAAACCGGTAAAACCGATACCAATACTGATTGGTTACCCGGTTTGTGAAATAAGATGTAAAACCAAACTTAACCAGAACCGTTTAACCGGTTAACCGACCGGTTGAACACCCCTAGCAACATTTGTTTGAATAATGAAGAATCTATTGAGCATATTCTTTTTCATTGTGACATTGACAAGAGCATGTTAACTCTTTTGTAGAACCTCCTTCAATTTCAATGATTGAATGGAGTTAAATGGGTCGCTAACTTTTGGGTCAAATGGATTGAATGGAGTTTTAACAACAATATTGCAGATGATTGGAAGTCAATTCCCCTCGTCATATGGTGGACAATTTAAAAAAAATAGAAGAGTTTTCAAAGGAGAAAGTTATGGATACGAGTGTCTCAAAATATTTATGCTACACACGTTCGCTTCAATTTGAAAAAAGAGGAGATTGTACGGGATAGGAATTTTTCGATCTTATTTGCATTCAAATTTTTTACGTTGTTTTTTTTTCCTTCACTTTTGTAACGTTTTTACGCTATTTTTAATAAAATTTAACATTTTTCAAAAATAATAAATTACGAGAAACCCATGAATTAAAATAAATGGATCTAAATTTAGTTTATCATTACCAAGTTTAAAAGACTAATCTCAATCAATAGGGATGTTCTATTTAAAATTTGTTTTGTTTATCAAATTTCAAATCTCTCTTATACCACATATGCAGCCCCATAATTAGTTTAATTGAATATAAAAGAAATAAAGTAACACAACAACAAGATACTCCATTATGAAATTAGTATTGAAGTTTATTTTGGATTTGTTTTATCAAAACTAAAAAAAGTCTATTATATTTTTTATTAACCATTTAATTATTCAATTTATCAAGCAAATACTACTAAATTCTTCTTTTCTTTTATAAAATTTAAATTTAAAATAAAAATTATATTAAATAATAAAAATATCTAATTAGATAAAAAATATATATTATTTGAGTTTTTAGTTGGTTAAATTATTATAATATATTTTTATTAAAATTAAAAAAATTATAAATATAAAATTAATATATTTGAGTATTTTAATTAATTATTTAAATAATTAGATAATTTACAAATATAATATAAGTTTTTTATATAAAAAATTAAAAAATGAATCAACTATCTCTGACACAATCAAACATAATAGTGTCAACCAACATTTATTTCGCCTTTAACCTTTTTTGGATTTGGTAAGTTTCTCATTTAATTGATTAATAATAAAACTATTAAAATAACTTATACTTTATTTCTAAAAGATTGATTTTTTCTTATAAGTAATAACTTTTTAGACTTATTCAACAAAATAATTTAAATTAACTGAATTTGTTGCCAACCAGCACCTAGAATATTATGACATATGTTTAGCAAAATGTGGAGATTCTGGAAGAATCCCATTTTCAAAGTAAGGGAGTCAAACAAACGCAAATTGATGTTGAATTATTTATAATTTTTATTGGATTTACAAAATATATATTCCATAAATATAATTATTAAAAAGAAATAATGAAATGAGTACCACATGTTTATCAAAATGTAAATACGCGTGGGTTGTACGAACAAAGAATTTATGGATTGTACTTTGATCAAATCTCCTTATTGACTGTACTCCCATTCCCTACTCACAGTAGTACATTCTTTGATTTCTTTAGTTATAAAAACCCTTTTTTAGCGATTTAATCTCAACCCAAGCAATATCCGAATCGGTGAGGATACCCATTTTTTATATTTATCAATGGCCACCAACCGAATGCAGTAGTAGTAGTAGACGCCAAGCACCCATCTCGTGAACAATTCTGATACTTTCTATCTTTGATTTTCATCAGTGATCAAGAAAGTTGAAATTTTTAGTTTGAACAAATTTTGGGTTTTTAGAATG
Organism: Impatiens glandulifera; assembly: GCF_907164915.1. Lineage (NCBI taxonomy): Eukaryota > Viridiplantae > Streptophyta > Magnoliopsida > Ericales > Balsaminaceae > Impatiens > Impatiens glandulifera. Next base: position 27,110,747 of record NC_061870.1, read on the forward strand.
GTGAGCGCGATTGAAGATGAGGAGGTGTTGTCGACGACCCAGATAGAGGGAAGAATAAATTCAGAGCTGATGGATGTGGAAATGAAAAGAATTCCTCCCTGGAATAAACAGATCACATTTCGGGGAGTTATTGCAAGTATTTTAATCGGAATCATATACAGTGTGATATCGATGAAGCTTAATCTAACGACTGGGATTGTTCCCAATCTGAATGTCTCTGCTGCTCTTCTTGCCTTTGTGTTCATCCAGACATGGACCAAGTTGCTTCAGAAGTTCGGTTTTATGCCCACTCCTTTCACCCGTCAAGAGAATACAATCATTCAGACATGCGCTGTCGCATGTTACAGTCTTTCTTTTGGAGGTTAGATTTTTTCATATTAATTACTTTCAAGCTACTGTATTTCTCTGCTGATAAAAATTGATCATTGTTGAATATGATATAGGTGGGTTTAGTTCTTATTTGCTGGGATTGAACAAGAAGACATATGAGCAAGCTGGTGTTGATACAGAGGGGAACACTCCGGGAAGTTATAAGGAACCTAATTTAGGTTGGATGATGCCTTTCCTCTTTGTTGTCAGTTTCGTTGGCCTCCTGGCTCTAGTTCCCTTCAGAAAGGTATGATGATTCCTCTAATATGTTTTTGGGAATTCTTCTTGAAATTAGTGATTAGAGACTACATAGTGACTGTGGGATGATGATATCATTGTGTCTATGTGTTGTTCATATTAAAATGTTGATGGTATAGGTTGAATTTGTATGCAGATCATGATTATAGACTACAAATTGGCTTACCCAAGTGGAACTGCCACCGCTGTTCTTATCAATGGTTTTCACACCCAAAAAGGAGATGAGATGGCCAAGTTAGGCTCCTTCTTTTGCTGTGATTTTCTTTATTGAACACAAAAATTTATTTCATTTAGTGATGTTCATTGACAGGAAGCAAGTTAAGGGGTTTGGGAAATTCTTCTGCTTCAGTTTTGCTTGGAACTTTTTCCAGTGGTTTTACACAGCTGGGGAAGGGTGTGGATTCTCTAACTTCCCTACATTCGGATTGCAAGCTTTGAAGAATTCGTGAGCCATCGTTTCCTATTTTAAACTCGGGTTCTGTTGTTTGTTTCCATATTTATAAGTAGAATTCGAATTCTTGCAGGTTTTACTTTAATTTCAGCACGACATATGTTGGGGCAGGGATGATCTGCCCACATGTCGTGAACTTGTCTCTTCTTTTCGGAGCTGTTCTGTCTTGGGGAGTAATGTGGCCATTAATTGGAGAGAAAAAGGGAGACTGGTTCCCTTCTTCTTTACCCACAAGCAGTATGAAAAGCTTAAATGGTTACAAAGTATATAATAATGCTACCCTTTTCCCTTTTGAACAACATGAATCAATCAATTAAGAAGTAATTCATTGTTTGTTAAATTTGCAGGTTTTCATTTCTATTTCTCTGATCTTAGGAGATGGTCTCTACAATTTTATCAAGATACTGTTTTTCACTGGTAGGAGCATGTGTGGAAAATTGAAGAAGAGGAATCTCAAGACATGTAAGTAAAACATTATAAAAGATGACATTTTTCTGTTTGTTTTTTGTTTGTTTATGTGATTATTCATTCATATTCAGTTCCAGTTGAAGCCGAAAATACATCGCGGACTGATCTCCAGAGGAATGAAGTATTCACTAGGGAGGGAATTCCATTGTGGGTATCCTGCATAGGATATCTGATCTTCTGGGTAATTTCGATTGTGGTGATCCCACTATTGTTCCCCGTCCTCAAATGGTACTACGTTGCAATCACTTACATAATCGCCCCTTCTCTAAGCTTCTGCAATGCGTATGGAACGGGTCTGACTGATATGAACATGTCTTATAATTACGGGAAAGTTGCGCTCTTTGTTCTCGCGGCCATTGTTGGTAAAGAGTCTGGTGGTGTGGTTGCTGGTCTCATCGGATGCGGTCTGATTAAATCGATGGTCTCAATTTCCTCTGATTTGATGCTTGATTTGAAGACGGCTCATCTGACCCTGACGTCTCCAAGATCAATGTTGATTAGTCAAGCAATCGGGACGATCATCGGCTGCATTGTCGCCCCTTCGACGTTTTTCCTCTTCTACAAAGCTTTCGACATTGGAAATCCGGACGGTGAATATAAGGCACCTTACGCAATTATATACAGGAACATGGCGATTTTGGGTGTGGAAGGTTTCTCTGCTCTGCCCGCCCACTGTTTGCAGCTCTGTTATGGGTTCTTCGGATTTGCGGTGTTGGCTAACTTGATAAGGGACCTAGGACCCATGAAAGTTCGGGGGTGGGTCCCGTTGCCGATGGCCATGGCGGTGCCTTTCCTTGTGGGGGCTTACTTTGCAATCGACATGTGCGTGGGGAGTTTAGTGGTGTTCATTTTGAACAGGTTGAACAGGACGAAAGCGGCCTTGATGGTTCCTGCAATTGCTTCTGGACTGATATGTGGAGATGGGTTGTGGATCCTCCCTTCCTCTGTTCTTGCATTGGCTGGCGTGAAGCCGCCAATTTGCATGAAATTTTCATCGGGATGAAGGTCAATATGATATAGAAAGGGTTACATGATCGGTCATTTATTTATAGAAGAATAGGGAAGCTAGTTAGCTAGCTAGGATTTGTGGTTCCTTCCACAGACTAAGAAGAAGATATAAGCTAACAATTTAGAAAGGCAATTCCAATAAACTAATGAGACTGAGATAATACTTCATAATACTATATATTTTATTTCTATGTTTACAACACATTATGCATTTGAGTTGGTGCATTACAATTTTATTGAGAAAAATGTTTCTTATACTTATAAAAATCGGCATTGGCGGCCCTAAAATATACCATCCTTCTCAAAGAGCAAAACGAATTTGAGAACAACAAAATGGGAAAAAATATGGCTTTAGGGGCTTCCATGTTATTTTACACACATGTTAGGTAAGCGACTAGAAATTAATATCGACAATAAAAGACAAGTTTTAGCGTGGAAAAACCTCTCTTCAAATCGAGATTAAAACCACGAGATATGAAAATGTCATTTAACTATTATCATCAACTTATAAATTCTGCAATTATGGTTTCTCTTGAATTGACTTAGAAGCCTAAAAAAAAATCTTCACCATTCTAAACGTGACCTTAGAAATAACCAACAAGCTGTCAACGTTTGAAGTCGATCAAACGGTACAAACTTCGAGAAACGAAAATCTTCTCTCACTGCTATATCAAACCCGTGAATCTATTTTTGCTATGCTCTCTCTTGTTATTCTGTAAACCCATTAAAAACCTAAACGAAAAATAATGTTCATTTATATTATATACTCTAAGCCTAAATAAAGTCTACACTAAGTTGGGTCTCTCAAATTAGGAGGACAAAACCCAACATTTGGCTCCGAAAAATCTAAATAACACTATCGGTATCCTCTCATTATTTGTTTGGATTTTCACTGGTCAGTCATATATATAGTTGATCAATTTTCATTTGGCATGACATTTTCCGGTATAGTTTACTAATCATCAAATAAAAATAATTTTAATTGTCGTTCAGAAAATTTGGTTGAGATTCTTCCGACACCGTTTCATTGATCGTTCGGTTTCCTTTATTTTATCACTCATCGTTCAAAAATTCAAATGAGTTCGTTATTAGAGACTCTCAACAAACTGTGTGATCGTGGTATTTTTTTCATTAAAAATTTTATTTTTGTAAAATAGTTTTCATTAAGAGTTTTATTTTTGTAAAATATTTATATAACTTTATATTTAAATTATTAATTGTTTAATTTGATTTTGTATTATTTATTAATTAATTTTTATATGTAATTCTCATTTAAATTTAATGTGGATTTATTAAAATAAATAACAATAAAAAATAAAATGTTAACTTTCTTTATATAACTATTCAACTAATTGAATTATACCAATCAAATTCATAGTTTCAAATTTAAATAACTCAACGATTAATTAATTATATGTAATTTGTTAGAATATGTTTTGATTTTTTTTTTTTAATTAAGTAGAACTGTCATTGTACCAAAGTAGCATGACACCTCTTAACTCTTTTATTTTTTCACTTTTTCATTTTCAGTGGAATGAACTCATTCTAGTCTCCACTTAGGGCTTGTTTGATATTTGGTTATGAGATAAAACTAAAAACTAATCATTAAATTATTTATCTACTTAATCTATTTATCTATTAAAGTACCCAAATTATTTATTACTTTCTTTTAATATAAGTTAATTATTAAATAAAAACGTTGAAAGATTTAAGAATAATATGGTAAAAATAAAATAATAATCAATTTTTTTTTAACTTTTTGAAAAAAAATCATCAAAATCTAAAAAAATCACTTTCTCAACCTAGTTATTGGACTATGGTGGGGTTAAAATATTTTATGTTTAAAAAAATAAAAATCAATTATTGTTGTTAAAAAAATGATTTTTTTCTGTAATATTAATTATAAATTTATAAAAAAAAATAATTTTTTTCATTAATTTTTTTTCATACAATTCAATCATATATTATATATTAAAAAAACAAAATCACAAATTCTTTTATAATTTTTAGAAGTGACCATGACAAAATAATTACTTAAAGATGAATCCTCGTTTAATCTTTTTTTTATTATTATTATTTCATACTAGCATTTAGCCCGTGCATTTGCACGAGTAATAATATAAAAAACCGTGAAAAAAATTACGAATAACATTTTTAATTTTGTTTTTAACCGTTTTAAGTTTTTATGGGGGTCAACCCACAATCCGACCCAAATATCCATTTACTCAACATCATTATATATATAGATTAGTTAGTTAAAAAGTTGAACTTATATTAATATTAAAAAGTCCCGCGTTTATCAAATTTGGTGTTGAATTTAAAATATAAAGTCTTTTTAGTCTAATTGGTTAAAGAGTTGTACTTGTTTTGTTAGGTTGCAAGTTCGAAACATACCTCTAGCATTTTTAAATTTAAAAACGGGTCAACCCACAATCCGACCCAAGTATCCAAATTAACCACAGCTCTCGACCCGGCAATCCGGACACTTTAAAAATTAAGCATCATTATATATATAGATTTGTCACTTCAATAATAAATAAAGATTTTTTTTTTTTTTTTTTTTTTTTTTTTTTTTATTATCCAGTGGAGACTCGAGAAAGTGAGGGAAGTCAACGCAAGGATTGTCAACAGACCTATTCTATTCACTTTACTCTCCTCTTATTTAAACCCTTTTTGCTTATATCCTTCTTCTTCAACTCCTATTCGGGGATCTCTGCTGCAGAGGGAGGAGAGAAATTACTCAACTTGAATTTTAATTTTCAACTGGGTTTAGAATGGATCAGGCGACAACCCAGATAGAGAGAACACATTTAGAAGATGTGAGGAATGAGCTGGATGTGGAAATGAAACGAATTCCTCCATGGAAGAAACAGATTACATTTCGGGGAGTCATTGCCAGCATTTTCATCGGAATCATTTATAGTGTTATACTGATGAAGCTAAATCTAACGACTGGGATTGTTCCCAATTTGAATGTCTCGGCTGCTCTCCTCGCCTTTGTGTTCATCCGGACATGGACCAAGTTGCTTCGGAAGTCTGGCTTTATCCCCACTCCTTTCTCCCGACAGGAGAATACAATCATTCAGACATGTGCTGTCGCATGCTACAGTATTGCTTATGGAGGTTAGATAGATGATCCAATGATGATGAATACATTCATAATTTAAAGCTAATTCTGCTCAAATCCATCTTATATAGGTGGCTTTGGTTCTTATTTGCTGGGATTGAACAAGAAGACATATGAGCAAGCTGGTGTTGATACAGAGGGGAATACTCCTGGCAGCTATAAGGAACCTGATTTAAGTTGGATGATTCCTTTCCTCTTTGTTGTCAGTTTCGTTGGTCTCTTGGCTCTTGTTCCCCTCAGAAAGGTATGATGATTCCCCTTTTCCTTTACTTTTTGCAAAAACTTTCTAATATGTTTTTGGGAATTCTTGTTGATATTCTTGAAATTGGTGATTAAAAATTACATAGTGACTGTGGACTGATGATATCATTGTGTCTATGTGTTGTTAAAATGTTGATGGTATAGGTTGAATTTGTGTGCAGATCATGATAATAGACTACAAACTGGCTTACCCAAGTGGAACTGCCACTGCGGTTCTTATCAATGGTTTTCACACCCAAAAAGGAGACGAGATGGCCAAGTTAGGCTCCTTCTCTTAGGGTGGTTTTCTCTGTTGAACACAAAAAATGATTCATTTTCTGATGTTCATTGACAGGAAGCAAGTTCAGGGGTTTGGGAAATTCTTCTGCTTAAGTTTTGTTTGGAGCTTTTTCCAGTGGTTTTACACAGCTGGGGAAGGGTGTGGGTTCTCTAACTTCCCTACATTCGGATTGCAAGCTTTGAAGAATACGTGAGCCATCTTTCCTACTTTTCCTCCGCGCTTTTGTTGTTTGTTACCCATATTTATAAGTAGAACATGAATTCTTGCAGGTTTTACTTTGATTTCAGCGCGACATATGTTGGGGCGGGGATGATCTGCCCCCATTCCGTGAACTTGTCTCTTCTTTTCGGAGCTGTTCTTTCTTGGGGAGTAATGTGGCCATTAATTGGTGAGAAAAAGGGAGACTGGTTCCCTTCTTCTTTACCCACAAGCAGTATGAAAAGCTTAAATGGCTACAAAGTATAATAATGCCAGCATTTCCCTTTTGAACAACATGAATCAATCAATTAAGAAGTAATTAATTGTTTGTCAAATTTGCAGGTTTTCATTTCTATTGCTCTGATCTTAGGAGATGGCCTCTACAATTTTATCAAGATCCTATTTTTCACTTGTAGGAGCATATATGGACAATTGAAGAAGAGGAAACTCAGGACATGTAAGCTACAAGAAATTAAAAACATGACATTTTTCTTGTCTTTGTTTGTTTATATTATTCTTATTCATCCAGTTCCGGTGGAAGAGGAGGAATATGCATCGCAGACTGATCTCCCAAGGAATGAAGCATTCATAAGGGAGGGAATTCCACTGTGGGTAGCCTGCACAGGATATCTTGTATTTTCGATCATTTCGATTATGGTGATCCCGCAAATGTTTCCCGTCCTCAAGTGGTACTACGTTGTGATCACTTATTTGATCGCGCCTTCTCTCAGTTTCTGCAATGCGTATGGAACGGGTCTGACTGATATGAACATGTCTTATAATTACGGGAAAGTTGCGCTCTTTGTTCTCTCTGCCATGGTTGGGAAGGAGTCCGGCGGAGTGGTGGCTGGTCTCATCGGTTGCGGCCTGATTAAATCCATGGTCTCGATTTCCTCGGATTTGATGCACGATCTAAAGACAGCTCACCTCACCCTCACCTCTCCAAGATCCATGTTGATTAGCCAAGCTATCGGGACGGCCATCGGCTGCATTGTCGCCCCTTTGACGTTTTTCCTCTTCTACAAAGCTTTCGACGTCGGAAATCCGGACGGTGAATATAAAGCACCCTACGCACTGATCTACAGGAACATGGCGATTTTGGGTGTGGAAGGGTTCTCTGCTCTGCCCACCCACTGTTTGCAGCTCTGTTACGGTTTCTTCGGTTTTGCGGTGCTGGCGAACTTGATAAGGGACCTAGGACCCATGAAAGTTCGGGAGTTGGTCCCGTTGCCGATGGCCATGGCGGTGCCTTTCCTTGTGGGGGCTTACTTTGCAATCGACATGTGCGTGGGGAGTTTAGTGGTGTTCATTTTGAACAGGTTGAACCGGACGAAAGCGGCCTCGATGATTCCTGCAATTGCTTCTGGACTGATATGTGGAGATGGGTTGTGGATCCTCCCTTCCTCTGTTCTTGCATTGGCTGGAGTGAAGCCGCCAATTTGCATGAAATTTTGGTCCAGATAATAGGAAACATGATCCATCATGGAAAAATTACAGAGATGAGTCAAATTATGGATAAAGTACAGTGTTTACAAATTATAAAAAAAATACCCTTATAGTTTTAATATTATTTAAAATATCATTTTTACTATTATATATATATATTTAAAAATTTACGTGTATTAAAAAAGAAAAAAAGAAATTGTTTAAGTAGAACGACAAAACATGATAAGTAAAAAAATATTTAGGATGATAACCTAAATATGTATGTTGTTATATCAGTTAAATTAATCTAAACTTTCAGCAATTACTCAAATACTCTAGTATCACAAAAGACTTCAAATACTAGTCACCTCTGGACAATGGAGAAATAAGTGAGTTGTCGATTTAACTTCTTTGTAACTAATACGACAACGACTAGCTATAATACAACATTTTTTATTCACATATCATTCATAAAAATTCCACCGTGAATAACACTTCATCCAAAGAACGAGACCTTGAATTGAATTTTTGACTCCCAAAGTCTTTTCCAACAAAATTATATAGAATCATTTTAGCGAACAACTTGTAGCAATGCCCCATATGAAAATTATTTATAAATTGTCAACGTATAACGTCTTATTCAGACGGAGATACTTGTTTGAGTCATACCAAAAGTAAAACTTTATTACCGGACAAAATTTTTATAATATTTAATCTTCTTCGGTATATAATTCAGTTACTTAAAATGATGATTAAACATGTCTTTTAACGGTGATATTTCTATATATAATAATGAAAGTGAGCTAATAATACGTCGTAACTAGACTTTTGACACTACAACAAATGTCATCCCAAAAATTAATCGAAAAACAGTTTCTCAAAAAGATTATGATACAATTGAAACTTTAGGTTCACATTGAATTATTTCATAAAAAATTAGGTCCAATTTTAAAAATCTAAAATTGACATCGATACCCCTGAGCTTAACAGAATTTCCCACCGGCTGCAACTTGTAAAACGCCTAACTATTGTTCAAACTCTGAACCGGTACTTCAGTTTTGAAGCTTCCATATTCAGTTGAAACTTCCATTGATCAAAACCAGATGATCTTTCTCTCCCGCTCTTAATGAGAATTTACAGGAAGAAAGGGGAAAAGAATCGCAAGAAGCTTCAACAATGTCGATTCCAGTCTTCGAAGCCATAAAGAAACGTAAACGTACTCCAAAAATCTATGGCTTACATACATTCGGCTACTCCGGCAGTCCAATTTCTCCCTCCGGTCCTTTCCGAGAAAATATCCTGGCCTTCCTCAGAGAATGCGCCGAACCAGAAGAATACAACGTCGATGGAATGAACATTTGGTGTACCTTTCTCCTCCATGAGACCAGAGGTTTTCTCGTCCCGCTTTACACCATTGAAGAAAGCGTCGAGTATTCCCTCTCCCCATTCTGCGATCACTGCCGATGCACCGGTCAGTTAAACCTCTCCGCTTAATGAAGTTCTTACTTCTCGAGTTTTTTCATTAAATTTCCGATTTTGATTAGGTTGGAGTCATCATTTTGTGTCGAAACGTAAGTATCATATCATAATCCCGGTAGACGATGACTGGAATCGGCCTCTGGATGATCACACATTTGATCAGCAAACACATCTCCTACATGGATTGATCCATTCGAATGGTTTTGGTCATTTGCTCTGTATTAATGGAATTGAAGGCGGTTCTAAATATCTCTACGGGAGAGAGATTATGGATTTGTGGGATCGGATTTGCACCAATCTTAAAGTCAGGTAAGCGTAAACCCTTTTCAATTCTCTTAGCCGGAACAACATTAGGATACAATTTGTTTATTTTCCAGGAAAATTACGGTGGAGGATCAATCGAAGAAACGAACTATGGATCTTCGTCTTCTTCATGGCATATCATATGGGCATTCTTGGTTTGGAAGATGGGGTTACAAATTCTGCCATGGAAGCTTCGGCGCGACTGAATATAAATATGAAATAGCGATCCAAGTTCTAAGCAATTTAGAAATTGACAGTTTCATACAAGATTTCTCTTTATCGCATCAACACCGGACAATTAAACAGATTGCTTGCTATTATCGAGACTTAAGTGAAACCAAATTGCTCACAATGAGAGATCTTCTCAGATTCATGCTCACCCGAAAATTCCAAGCACCGGTTCAGAAGAAACAGACGACGACGACGACAACGACGAATTCATATGAAAGTTCAACCAGAAAAGTTACCCAAAGCAAGGTTGTAGCGAAAGAAAATAGTCACTTGAAGTACAGGAAATTCGAGAACATGGCCGCCAATGACAGCCGGTGGCCGGCGAGACGACTTGAATTCGCAGCCAATGTGATTGTGGATGCGTTAAAGGAGAAGAAAGCGTTTAACAAGTTCAAGAATTGTTCTATGACAAGACAGGAAGCTAGAGATGCGGCTCGCCTGCATATTGGGGACACGGGTCTAATCGACTACGTTCTGAAATCATTAAACAACGTGATCGTTGGAGGCCAGATTGTTCGCCGTGCCGTCAACCCATCAACCCGGGTTCTTGAATTTTCAATCCATGAGGTTGAGAACGGATCTGGGTCTGGGTCTGGAACTGGAACCATCCGGGAAGACGAGGGGGAACTCGCCGTGATATCTCCGAAGCCGGCTTCTGAAAAGGTGACTCCAGCCGGAGAAGATGTATACGAGGATGTGATTTACATATACAACAATGTGCTGATAGGAAACCATGAATCGAAATTGGTCCAATTAGCGATTAGAACAGTTCTTGACAGCAAGCATTTTGTGAAGGAATGGCCGTTCTTGGATCCACCCGACAACTTATTGAGATTTGTTTGCCGTGTCAACCCATTTCCAGGCGAATTGGAGAAAACCCAAATTCAATTCCCAAAAGTGATGGGAGAATACATTACTCTTCCTTTACACGCGACGATTGGAATTCTAAAGGCGGCGGTGGAGATGTCGATGAGGAAGACTTATTGCGCCATGGAGAAACTGGTAATAAGAAGCGTGAAGACAATGGAAGAGATGGAAGATGAAGAAGTTTTGTTTGGTTTAGTTCAATCTGGATCAGAGATTTCGTTGTGGGGGGAAGGGATAGATTGGGAAGGGGAATTGAAACACGAAGGAGGAGCTGAGAATTGGGTGGTGAAGTGTAAATGCGGGACCAGGGACGATGACGGCGAGAGGATGGTGGCTTGCGATGTTTGTGAGGTGTGGCAGCATACAAGGTGCAGTGGCATAGGGGAAACAGAGGCGGTTCCACCTTTATTCGTTTGTGCTTCTTGTTGTGCTTCTCTTATGCCGACTATTAACCAGCCGCAGCCAAGCTTTGACCTAGATTTCCTGGGAACGCAACTTCTCATTAGTAATGGCGATGGCGATCATGGTGATGATGATAAAAGGCTCGTCAATACCTTATTTTCTTGAACCCCTCCCACATTGGGGCCATTGGTAAAAAAAATTCTCATCCATGTTGTGTAAAGTAGAATTCTTTTGATGTGTTTTTTTTTCTTTTCTTACTGATTCTAAAATTTTTGGATCTAACTTCCTGTCCCCCAGAATTTTTGTTGTAATAATAAAATTGTCATGAACTAAACTATGTCTTGAAAAAGTATTTTGGAATACAATAAAGATTGAAGACAGAGACATGGAATTAGAATAAATGAAACATCTATAAGAATGGAAGAAACCTGTTGAGGCAGTGGCTGGTTTGTTGTTGGTTGAGGAGCTGAGATGATTCTGTTTGTTTGTGAGAAGTCTATCTTTTGAGCAAAGCAATTTTTACAGTGCATATATAGTCAAAATTGTTGGATCCATACATAGAATGTTTACTCGGAAGAAGCTGAATTACTCAAAGATTGTATAAAAAGTGTGCATTCAAGGTCCCATATAACTAGTCTATATATAGAGGTTCAAATTTTGTACCCAATTAACCGTTTTAGGTAAAAAAAAAATGGTGAAATACTCTTTATTGAAGTGGAGCCCTGTGAGGGGTGACTTTCCTTGGGCGTTTTTCTTTCTTCTCAGATGGAAGTGACAGGAATGGAGAATCAGAGTATTTTTCCTTTGTAAAAAATCCATGGACCTGCAGCAATATGCAATATCCAACATTCATGCATGCAGGAATCAATTAAGTTGATAGATCAAATTAAACAGTACGATGGCCTATTCATGATCAAGATTCAAGAGTGTTACCTTGCAGGAAATAGAGCAAAAGCTGTTTGAAGATGGGTCAAGCAATCTTCTCTTGCATGTGGTGCATGCAGTCTCATCATTTATATGTGCTCCAGAATGAGGCAGAGGCTTTAGTGCTATTACCAGATGTTGGTTACACTTATATGCCTGAATAAAACACATTCATCCCTTAACAAGAAAATTTGATCTAAATTTCTGTTTATTTAAGAATATAATGATATGGTCCTATGGAGCCAATGACATAAAAGGTTTTCTAAATTGGATACCAAGCGACTTCTCGATGTCTCTTTAAAATCTTTTTAAGTAAACAAAGAAAAAAATTCAAACATCTCCTATAGGAATTTATAGAACCAACTCCACCCTTCAAACAAAATTAAAATTGGTAGCATGTGTTGTTCAACGTGCCCTTCTTAATTTATTACACAAAATATGAAAACATGAATATATATTATATAAATAATATAATTAATTAAAAATTTAAATATAAAATCATTTCAAAGAGCACGAGTTACACATAATCAATCTAGAAATGATCCAGATCACTGAATCTTCCTCTGTTCCCTCACAGGACGGAGCATGATTAACTTTTTAGAATGAATAATAATAAAACATGGTCAACCCAAGATGTTATGTTTTTGTGATATAATGTTATATTTTGATATACTTGTTGATATGCATATTTCGACAATAATGTATACCTGAATTTGTGAGCAATCCAAGTAGTTTTTCATGTCACTAAGAACTACAACATCCTTATAAACATGTCTGTAAATCTTGAATTGTTTATGTTGTAAATGATAACCTGCATCAATACAATGGCGACAAGCTGCAACATCACAATCAATGCAATATTTATTAAGTTTATTTTGTCCACTCTTCTCGTGTCTGTTACATGAGCCGAAGAAAGTCCTCGCCAAAAAACGATTTAACCATTCCACACGTTCTTGAGTATCGACCGCATCTTCATCCTAGAATTAACAGTATACCATTCATCAAACCTAAATACAAAGAGCTGAACAATTTCTTTTTCTCGTGACCTATGTTAGAAATCAAACTTGAATAAATTCCGCTTAAACTATCATGATGGGTGAACAAGCAATTTCTTTAGCAATTTTATCCTCAACAATATAAACTAATTTCAAGATAATGATAAGCGTTATATGCATAATGTCTATTAATGAAAAATATAACATTTTTTATGGTCTAAATATTGAAAAATGTGGATAAAATTCACATACCTGGACTGATATTGTTGAGGAACTCATATCTTGGATGAAAGATTATGCAAAATACACTTATTGGATGTGAGAAGTCTAGCTAATATTTGAATAAATTAAGAAGAAGGGGATGTTAATTTTCATGAAAGGTAATATGGTAGAATTTGAAAACTTTCCCTGCTTGCCACTTTTGTTAATTTATGACAGTTTTTTTTTTTTTTTATAATCATATTACTTTTTTTTTTCCTTTTTTTAAAAACAAAATACTAAAATCCAACGGACTAATTCATAAATTCATCCTTCCAAATGAAAAATAAAATAGAATGTGCTATATCCAGCTATTATTTCAGTGATTAAATGAGATGTTATAATTTCATCATTTTCCTTGTAAAAAACATTTTTTAGTGAATTCAATTGGTTAATATATCACCATGCATAGACCATTTAAAAGAAAGTTTAATATATTTTTAATAATGTTTGTAAATTGAATAGGAAAAGTCATCATGACTAGCAAATTTGGATGTAAAATAATACTATATATAATGGGATTATGGTATAATATGTAAGAATGTATTTTGGCTTGAAATATAAAAAGCAAATAAATTGTATATATTTTATAAATATGTATTTAATACTTCATATTAAGATATAATAATACCAAAACATTAAATTTTCCAAAAACATATCTATTATTTATTTTATGGATGTTTTTTATTTCTTTCATTATCCTTTTAATTTTATTTGTTATTATTATACATCATTTCAATATTATAATTATTTAACCTTCTTAATGATTGAATTTCAATAATTAATGATAAATTTTAATTTAATATATAAAATTATTATATATAGTTTACTATTAAAATATAAATTTATTCTAATATATTTTTTTAAAATTAATTAATTATATAAGTTTTTCACCTTAAAAAATTGAATATTTCATTTTTGTAACCAGTAATAAATAAATGTTTTCAAACGAAAGTAGACTCCTAGTTTATAGTTTCGTATAATGTTCGAGTCTTCACACTCAGATCATTTATAAAACATAAAGAGTTCGAGTTACCATTATAAAACATTATAAAACATAAAAGGTTCGAGTTATTCTTTATAAAACATTATTTAGTATACTAAACTTTTTCTTTTTAATAATTTTATTTTTGTGTGATATGATATTATAGAAAATAGTCTAGATCTGGCTTGAATTGTCATGATCATGGTTCATACCAATTTTGACACCCATCAATTGGTTATAAAAAAAGGCACTACTTTGTCCTTTGTCTTTTGGCTTTCAATGCTTTGTTTTCAAACCAAATATTCATACATCCATAAAATGATTCAAGTCCCCATTTTCCAAAAGCTTAAATGATGACAAAATTGTGGTCATCATCTCATCTAATCTAAACCCCTACATTGACAAAAATAAAGAAATTATAGACTTAGTACTACAAATCAAATAAAGACAACAAACTAAACTACCTAGAAAACACCAAACTCCCCGTATGATCTTCATGGATTAACCAGTACTCAGCCAAACCGCTTCTGTTTTGTCTTATAGGAAAAACAGAACGCCACAAAACCAATCAAGAAAATCAAGAAAAGCCCGCCGACAACAAAGAACACAACAGTCCCGATCCAACTCTTGGATTTCTCACAAGCATTCGACCCGTCGCCGCCTTTCCCCCCGGATTCATCGTTTCCCTTAGATGACGACATGTCCTTCCCAATATCCGGATTACCACCTGTCTTCACCATCACATTGCTCCTAAAAGACGGTACCTTTCCATGGAGCCGATTGCCGGAGACATCGATTTCATAAAGCTCCGGCAATGTAACAAGCTCCGGTGGTATCGTTCCGGTAAAATTGTTATCAGAAAGAATCAATCTTCTCAGTGACTTAACCGAGGCAAACTCGGCCGAAATCGTTCCATTTAAACCCATCTTATCAAAATTGATAATAGTAATATTCCCACCATTACAAGTTAATCCAAACCAATCCAAACAAGGGTTATTCCCCTTCCAATTCTCCGAAAATTTCTCAGGATACCCCATAGATTTTGCGATAGTGAGTAAAGTATTCGTTAGAGGATCGCAGTTACCCGGGTCGGGTAGACAAAAGCTATTCGTATCCTTTACGAAATCCACATCAACCGAATTCCTAAACTTCGGAATCGGCCCTTGGAACAAGTTATTAGTCAAATTCACAATCCTTAAAGAACTAAGATTTGTTAAAGACAGAGGAATAAGACCAGTAAAATGATTATCCCTAAGGTTCAAACTCTCCAAATTTATCATACCCGAAAAATCAGGCAATGGACCCGAAAACTCATTTGACTGAAACCAAACCTCTTTCAAGAATGTCATATTCTGAATAACATCTATACTTCCGGTGAGCTTACCATTACTCTTTTGCCCATTTACCCATATGGATTCAATCTGTGAACCGGAAAAGCTAGCGGGTAATCCGCCTTCCAAACTATTGAAAGCCAAATGCAGATTCACAAGACCCGATAACTTATCCGGGCCAAAGAAATCAGGTATTTTCCCAATGATGTTGGCATTGTTAGCAGAGAAATTTTGCAGGGCTCTGGCGTCGATGAGACTTTCGGGTAATTCCCAAGACGAAAACGGGTTGTTATCGATGTTAACAGATTGTAAAGAAGTCATGCCGGAGAAGAAATCAATAGGAATTGAATTGAATAGATTATCATTAAGCATTATGACTTGTAATGAGGTTAAATTTCTCAAGCTTGGTAATGGCCCGGAAATGTTATTCCATTGAAGCTCCAATCTTATGAGTTGAGTTAGATAGGAAATATCAGAAGAGAGAGTACCTTTGATATTCTGATGTCCGATTTGAATCCTGGTTATACGTTTATCCACGGAACAGGCTACATGTTTCCAATTACAAGGATCTGGGTCAGACCAGTCTAGACCCGGATGTGGATTTAAGCTCTTCTTCAGAGATAACATCACGTCGGAATCTGTTGGTGGGTTGATTTGAGAATCGGATGAGATGAAGAATGAAAAAAGAAATGCAAGAAACAGAGCTAAAAGCCCTACACTAGTGTGGAATTTCATCATAAAGATGGAAACTTTATTTAGTTTTCTTCTTTCTGGTTTCAGGGTTCAGAAATGGGGGGTTTTGGAGGTAGAAGACGAAGAACATAGAACATGGTTTTTGCTTAGCGTATGCATGAGAGATAGAGAATATGAGTCGTTTAGGTTATCATTGAAGCACATGGTAAAGGGCCCCTATTATACATCTAACAAGCTTGAAAATTGGCTTTCAAGTTGATTCGTGGTCAGTTTTTTGGATTTTTTTTCAAATAATAAATAAAATATTTTTTTTTATTATAAAATCTAAAAAAAATCAACATCAACTGGTACTAGGCATTTTATTTATTTATTTATGCTAGAATTGGTATTATTTGAAGAACATGTGCTAGTTTTAATAGGTGGGTTCTTTCTCTTATAGAGTTTTAAATAGAATATATCACTGTTTATTATTATTATTATTATTTATTTTGGCATAGTAAAATATATATAAAAATATTATTTCTTAAGTAATATTTTGTAGTGGCATATGATGATTTATTTTTTTTTTAATTATTTAATTTGTATTTGACCAAGTTAAATTCAATTTTTATTTATAGGGAGAATAATGAATTTTTATGAAAAGAAACAATGTTAACACAAAAATTATATTTTCTTTCAAAATTAATCACTCACTATTACTCATTAGGTTTGGGACTATATTACTGAATTTATCCATTCTTAAAACCTAACTATAACCAAAGGTGAATACCACACCCTCTCACTTTTTGAAAGATCTGATTTGAACCCGTCAAGCCACAAATTTATGCTCCCGTCAAGCGACAAATTTATGCTCTTGGTTAAATGATTAAGTGTTTGCGAGTTATATGTCATATTTTATATTACTGAACTTATTATAGGCTTTCAAATAAAAGTTATTATTATTATTAAATCTTAAATAAATCAGAAAACAAAAATTTAAAACAATTTATCAATAGTTTTAAGCAATTTATATTTTATTAAGTTAACTCAAATTACAAAATTTCCTGAATAAGTTAAATTGCTAATTATTTAACTCATACAATTTATAACCTATTATTACTATGTATCAGTTGTAATTAGCAATTTTATTTCAAAATTCCATATTAAACAATTCCATATTTTTAAATATTGTTCTAAATTGTGCATTACTTTTTCTTCCCCAAACCACAAATTTCATACAAAAATGCAAACAAACACTTATATTCATTAATATTAATTGAATTGTTAAGTTAAAGATTTTTCTTTACTTAATCTTCACGTTCAATTTGAATATTATATTATATTTAATCATTTTATTCCTAGTGTTTATCATAATCCTTAATTAACTACATTTAAAAAACTGAACAGTTCAAAGCTTTAGATAATAATTCCTCAATTCTTGTAATGTTTTATATATAGTTGAAATATAATATAATGACATATAAATATTTTTCTTAAAATAATATAGTTTTTTTTATAACATAATTCCAAACTATAATTGTGGATAGTAAATTTTTATTATTTGACCTTGAAGGATATAAACATCATTAAATTTTTTTGTTGGCTTGTTTAAAAACACCTTCCACCATTTATATTGATGTATTTGAATTCAGATATAAAGATGTTTTACAATTAAAATCAGTAATAGATTCCATATTTTAATATAATTTTTGTAATTGAATTAAAAAAAAAAAAAGTATTTTAAAATGGGGTCATCTGACTGGCAAAGACTAGAGTTCATTGGTGTTGGGTCCAGTTGACAACGTGTTCCACTTAAGCTGTGTCTCAGGCCCACTGGGCCATTCGACACCTTTGCACAAAGGCCCAACAAAATGCATCTTCACTCTTTACTCTCCCTGCCACGTCATTCAATTCAAACATGACATAATTATTTTATAGAATGATTAATTTTTTCACTTTTTAAATACTATTGTTATTTTATTTTTTGTTCTTTTGAAAATAAAAATAGAACAACAGAACTCGTACCCAAGAACTTAGGTTAATATTCACCTCTTATTACCGCTAGGTTAGAAGAGGGATTAAAACAAATGACAAAGGATTAAGTATGTAGTCCGCAAACACATTTAATCATTTAACCAAACACAGAACTTGTCGTTTGCCGCCTGACGACTCGAACTCAGAAACTTAGAGTTAGTATCTACCTTATTAGTAAAATCAAATTTCTATAGATTAGTATAATTATCAATGTTAATATATCAAAATAACTATTTATGTTAATATATTATAATAGAAGATTGACAAATTTAGTTTTCATTTTGTTAATATTATTGATGCAGTGTCAATTTGGGCACAATTTAATTAATCTTCTAAGTAATACACACCAACAATCTGGTTTTTATATTCAATAATTCTTACATAAGCAAATTAATATGAAATCAAGATAATTAGTCATAAGTCATATATAACAAAAACTCAATGAATTGACGAAATAATTCATAATTTCAGAACCTTATAATGATGGGTTATTGGACTCCTTCTAGATGTTGGACAGCAAAATAATGTATTAAAATGAAACTACAATAAATATGATAATTAATTAGGCAGCAGAAACCCATATTTACACATTTATGTCAATATCTACATTTCATGACTTTATGTTATTGTTATTTATCGTTCAAATCAATAAAATTAAGCAAAGAAGCGTAATCCGCCTAATTAGGAAGAAAGTCAAAAGAATGAAGAATATTTGAATGACTATTTTTTATTTTGGTCAAGCTACTATTACTACCTAATTTATATATCTGTCAATAAGATATATAAATTATACAGTTCCCTTTTTCTCTCTGAAAATAATGACCAGATTTAAATAATAAATTGCTGCCGGCCATTGATTATTAATTTATTTAGGAAACACAACTCCTCCATTAAGTTTTTTTTATATATATAGATGTTGTTATAAAGATTGTGCTTTTAGTTGAAATGACTTTCCAGTTCTTAAAACTACTCTTATTTGGTTAAATAAATTAATATAACAATATTTTTTTAAATAATTTATTTAATAAAAAATTATTTAAATACAAAAATAAAAGTATGACATTAAATAATTATGTACAAATTAAATATATTAGAATATTTAATTGACTCGAAAATCTTTAAAAAGAGTGATAAGATCTCTACACAAATTCACAAAATTTTCGGATTTATTCTCCGACATCGTCATGTTAATGGTATTGTGAATAATCTTTAACGACATACTTTCGTTGTTAAAAGTTATCTGATTTTTTTCAACCAGAAAATTATAGGGATAGAGACCCATCATTTATGTTTCGCAATTTTAGTCGCCCCAATCTATGCATTCCAATAGTCACTAACGATTTTCGGCATAACTCATTGTATTCTAGTCAAATTCCACAAAGAACTCCATATACTTGCAACAACGTGACAATGTAAAAATATGTGAAAAGTTGTCTTAACCTTTTGTAACAATACGACAACGACTCACAATAATCATGTCTTTTATCATACATCTATCGTTAGTGAGAATTCTTCCGTAATAACACTCCAACCAAAAAATGAGATATCGATAGGCATTTTAGACTCCCATAAATATTCCCAATAAAGATCAATCGGGCTAACTTTATTGAACAAAGTATAATAATGTTCCACATGAAAATTATTAAGATCACGTTACCGCATAAAATCCCGAGAGGACATGTTTCAATAAACAAAAGTCTAGACATTTGGGTATAATCTTAATCTAATTCCGTATTTTTTTTCACTACTGGTACTTGAAGCTGTACAAATTATATACTACTTCCAAAAATATATGCAGCACTTTTTATTAATTTATGTATATATATTAATAACAAAATAAAATTATTAATTAAATTGTATAGAACATAAATATTAATAATATATAAATGCATTTTTTTTCTACTTTTACACTAATTCTTATTGAACACACGTTACAACATACTAAATTTAATAGTATTTATAATTATTTTATAAAATAATTAACAATATCTAAAATTATTAAATAAATTCATATTTTTACAAATATTTGAAATATGTTTTAAACAAATTATATATATAATCAAAATCTAATTTATTAAACAATTATATAAAATGCTATATATCAATAAATAATAATAGTAAAAATAACATCAATTAAATAATAATTAAAATAAAAAACAAAAAAAAGTCATGTTTGTATCATTATTTTAATTATTTAAGATAAATTGCAAACTCAATAATGATAATTTATACCATTTATATCTACTTACAATTTATATTTTATACACATTTATGTTAACTTTTAGAATTGTTTAGACTATATCCATTTATTAAAAAATATAGTTGGTGAGGAAACAAAATATTTTTAATAATTAAAGGGCAACTACAATATCCTTAGAATATTTTTAAGAATCTTATAAGAATAAATATGAGAGTATTTTAATTGACATGAATAACTTGCAATGTTAGATTATTTAAATAATGTATTTAAATAATCTATGTATCAAATAAGTCGAAAGGAACTTGTTTTATTTAAAAAAAATAACTCAACAAAGATATGCAATACAACTTATAACAACTCTATTGTCGTATAAATTACCATCATAGCACAAATATAGAAAAACAAACACACAAACAAGCTTTAAAAGCTCAAAAGACATTTAAAGGGTTATTAGCTATCTCAAATTCTCAATCCAATATGAATTCCGACATCTTCAACACTCTAGATCGATCATGTGAGTCCCCTTCAAATCTAGAAAACAAAAATATTGGATTAAACGATAAAAGACTGATAAGAATCAGGATTAAACGATAAAAGACTAATGAGAACCAAAATAAATTATCCTAACAAAAATAGTTTTTTTTGGTATCTCCAAGACTCCAACTACTTTGGATAACAAATTACAAGAACTTCTATCTAACAAACTCTTCAAATTCCACGTCTCTAACCATCACCTATTTCATTTAAATTAGTCTTTAATATCCAATAGTGCTATCATTTATATATGTCCATATTTTTGTGTTTTCATTGTGTTATTTGTTTATGTTTTTTATTTCTCATGTTTGTATTTAAACAATTCATTAAAATATTTGGATGTTAATTTTTAAGCAGTATTTTTTTTTGGTAAATATTAATGTTAAGAAAATAGAATTTTGACAGTGGACTTTACTTATGTTAAGAAACATTAGCATAACAAGTCAGAAAAAAATTGCATTTCATTTAAGACTGCATACTATAATATATATAATTAAAATATATGTAAAATATTTTACAGATAATTAAGATAATGAAAAATAATAATGTGGGTCATGCTATAATAATTCAGGGTGGTCATGTCATGACATATATTATTCTTGGTATAAATATAATTGTATAGAATAGGTTATTAATGTAGTTTGGATATTTTAAAATTATCTTATATATAGTCAAAGATTGTATAAAGATCGAGTTTATAAATTATACTGGTCATGTAAATGATTATAAATCGCACCAATATTAAGTGACAATTTGAAATTCAGCTTTTGACATTAGCGACAGATAAATATATTAATATATTTTAGTATTTAATATTTTTTTGGAGATGCAATCATTTATAAATTATTTTTTTAGGATTAATATTTAATTTTATAATTAGTTGAGGAAGTTTAATTTTACAGATAAATTAATAAATATATATGTATCTGTACATCATTTAGGCATTGGATAAGAGAGAAGCTAGGGATTTCGAATTTCTATTTTTATTATATATATATATATATATATATATATATATATATATATATATATATATATATATATATATATATTCTAAGTAAATACAAACCAAATAAAATAAATAATAAAATATTTTATTTACAAATATTTTAACAAAATTATTAATTTTAATATATATTTATATATAATTTTATTTAAAATACATTATTACAGTATTTTATTTTAAATTGTCATTTATCTTTTACTATTATTTATATAGCAAACATTTTAAATAAAATATTTTATATATAGAATTATATGTTATATATCATATAATTTTATATAAAAAAAATAAGTGAGGTAAAAATTAAAGTAAAAACAAATATATTAATACAAGATTCACCCAATCTAGCTCATTTTAAGAATTGGAGACCAACAAATAAATCAATCGGTCAAAATAGTTGCTCTAATAAGAATCTTGAACATTGAAAATATTATATATGTGAGCAAAAACATCAAGAAAATTGTTTACCATAAATAACTGTCATTATCTTTAACCAACATTTTCATAATAAAAAAATATTATCATTTATCATGTCCTTCTACCTTTACAAACTATTATGAATACTTTATCTTTAATTCAAATTAGATATGACATATCATTTTTTTTTTTTAATTCTTCTTACACACTCTCATACAACTATACTAATAGAAAAGAAAGAATTAACATTTTTTTATCTACTCCTATTTACACACCCTCATTATACAAATAGAGAAAAGAGAATTAATTTTATTTTATCGGATATATATTGTTTGAATGGATAACTAAACATGCCTATTAAAAAATTACATTGTACAGCTGAATAAAAAAAATATATATATATAAATTGATAGAAAATTAAATTTTAAATAATTATATATATTTTTTATCACAAAATCATATATATTTTAATAATAACTCTACGATCAATATAATGAATTGTAATATCATAATAATTTAATAATAAGGGAGGTTTTTATAGACTTGAGTCAATAAAGACATTATGATATTACGTTGACACATTTAGGGGTGTTCAATCGGTGGGTTAAACGGTTACGATTAAGTCTGATTTTATTTCTTATTTTATAAATCGATTAACCGATCAGTAATGGCATCGGTTTTACCAGTTTTGAAATGTTCCGGTCAGTACAGTTAACCGGTTTAACTGTGAACCAATAATTCAACTTTTTAAATTATGTGTTAAACTTATTAAATGATTTTTTCCTTATTTAGTCTATAATTTTATAATATTCTTTATTTTTTAACTATATTATAATATATTATATTATTATTATAATATAATATATTATAATAATATTTCAAAGATATTTTTAAAATATTTTATAATATATTATATTATTCTAACTATATAATATATTTAAAAAGTCATTTTAAAATTAATATGTAGATATTTTTTAAATAATTTTATATATATTATAATTTAAAATTAAAAGAAAAATTATGTTATTAAATATTATTTATAATATATTTAATATTTATAAAATAACTAATATAAATATATATATGATTAAATTATTATTGGTTTACCGGTTAAACCGCTAGAAAAATAGTTAGACCGAAAACCAAACCGTTTAACAGGTAAAAAACTAGTTAATCGGAACCGTTAAAACCGGTTAACCAATAAACCGGTAAGCTATTGGTTCGGTTGGATTATCAATTTTTTGGTTTTTTTGCACAGCCCTAGACACATTAACTATAAATCAAAATTATGGTCTTGCATTGACGCATGAGCCATTCATCAATGAATTAAATCTGTTGTTCTAAATTTTGTGTTCCACTGTGTGCCAACCTCACAATAAAATATGTTGACTTTTCATTCTTCCTCTTTATTATTTTTGACTAATTATAAAATGACCAATTTTTATTTTTTTGTAAGAATAGTACATAATAGAACACAAAATTTGTATCAACAGATCTATACAATCAAACCAGACATAACATTTTTGCAAAAACTAAGGTCTTAAAATGACCCATTGACCATAGACCAAGACATTAATATTAGAAACAGGACCAAAACATTAGTTCATTTGCCCTTTATGAGAATAGGCCACTTATCATATACTCCACATAATACTTATCTTCATTACAATATAACATGTGTTACCTACAAATGAAGGCACACATAATTTATATATGAAATCATCTATTTTTATTTTTATTTTACTTTTAAATTCAGATATTACACTAACAATCCAACATACCATTTTAATTAGAGGACTTTCTACTCTTACCTATAATGGCAAGCTTACACTCCATCTCTGATTCCAAATCTTAATTATTTGACCTAGCTAGCCTACCTCAACATAAAGAAATTTTAATAATTCATACATATTTTAGAAATTAATTGTACAAGTACATATCTAAATATTAAAATCTGTATAAAGAGTTGAAAAAAAAACTAAACTAGACTAGGAAAATGATTAATTATAATATTTTTTTCTTAAGAAAGTGAGTTGCTTATTTTGGACCAGTTGAGATTGTTTCATCAATTTATATTTATTTATTATACAAATAGTTTGGTGACCATATAATATAAATATATTGAGCCTGCCTAACCTTGTACCATCTCTTGGACTTTCAACTCTAAATGCAGTGCAAAGGAAAAACAGAGTATTAAAGGAGTCGGCCTATTCCGTTTCTCAATTCTCAATTCTCAATTGGATTTCTGCAGATTCTTGTTGTAGCAATCTATGGCTACAATTGTTCTGCTGTTGCTGTTCTTCATGATTAGAGTGGGAGCGGCCGATCCCCAGATCAATTTGCTAAACAGCGGATGCAGTCAGTACAACGTTACTAACTTCGCCAATTTCTTAGCCAACCAGAACGATACGTTTGCAGATTTAAGGAGCCAGCTTCTCAATGGAACCGGAAAGTGGTTCGCGACTGCCCAACGGTCTAGATCGTCGGATCCAGTCCACGCAATGATTCAGTGTCGGAATTACATGTCCATGTCGGATTGTGTCGAGTGCTATGACGCCTCTGTAATTCAGATACGCAAATGCGGTGCAGCTAATGGAGCCCGAGTCGTCTACGACGGTTGCATCATCAGGTTAGGAATACAACTTATAATACCCTTTATCATAGTTGTTAGCTCTGTTTTGGACATGTCTTAAGAAACTTGCTCTGTTTTGTAAGGTATGAAAGCAACCTTTTCTATGACCAGACAACACTTCCGGGTAACTTTGGCGTTTGCGATAATCGCACTGCATCAAGTGTAACTGATTTCGGGACAGCGGTTGACAGTCTCTTATCAGATTTACAAGCTGCAACACCAAGAATAAATGGATACTTTGCAGCAGCCGAGAGAGAAGTGAATGGTGACAGTGCGACGAAGATCTATGCGATATCCCAATGTGCTGAAACTATCAGCCCGAGTGGTTGCCAAGATTGCTTGAAAGTGGCTTATGGCAACATCCAGGCCTGTCCCCCTGCTATCGGTGCCAGAGCTGTCGACGCCGGTTGTTTCTTAAGGTACTCGAACACTGCTTTTTTTGCAGATAATCAGACGATTGACATCAAGCCCTTCCTTCCAAGTACTGGTATGTGATATGTATGCCCCAATTTCTAATGAATTGGATGTTTCATAAACATGGGTAGATCTTAATTTCTTGTTTTCTTTTACCAATAGGCCGCGGTTCAAGCAAGAAAGCCATAATCATAGGAGGAGTGGTCGGCGGTGGAGGTGGCCTTCTTCTTCTGCTCCTTATTGTGGGTTTTATATGGTATCGGCTTTCCAGAAAAACAGAGCAACCGCGTAGAGGTAACAAGTGAAAGTGAATGATTGTTAGTATTTGGTTTAGCTTTTACTGATCAGGGAAATGTTTATACTTGAAAATAGGAAATATACTTGGAGCTACTGAGTTACAAGGACCAGTGAGTTTTGGTTACAAGGATCTGAAAACTGCAACCGATGGTTTTAGTGAAAAGAATAAGCTTGGAGAAGGGGGTTTTGGGGATGTTTACAAGGTAACTTTGAGACTATGGTTATGTGATTGTTGTTGTAAAGTTGTAATCGAGCATTATTAAAGAGTAAAAGTGTTATTGAAAACAGGGGACATTGAAGAATGGAAACATAGTCGCGGTGAAAAGACTAGCCTTAAGTTCTGCTAGAGCAAAGGCGGATTTTGAAATCGAAGTGAAGCTTATAAGTAACGTTCACCATAGGAATCTTGTTCGTCTTCTAGGTTGTTCAAACAAAGAACCTGAATTACTGCTTGTCTACGAGTACATGGAGAATGGAAGCTTGGACAAGTTTTTGTATGGTAAATATCAACTAATATGCCATTTATTTTATCATTTGGGACTGTCCTAATTGAAGAATGTGTAATTAATTATGTAGGTGACAAGAAAGGTACATTGAATTGGAAACAACGATTCAATATCATTTTTGGAATGGCGAGAGGCCTTGCTTACTTACACGATCAATATCACGTATGCATCATCCATCGAGACATTAAGTCTAGCAATATTCTCCTCGACAGTGATTTCCAAACTAAAATAGCAGACTTCGGGCTAGTGAGGCTTCTACCCGAAGACCAAACTCATATTCACACCAGATTTGCTGGAACATTGTAAGATTTATTTAGATCATATATATAGTTGTTACACTCATTTTATTTCATGGTCTTAGCCTTAATATTGTATTCTAATGCAGGGGATACACAGCACCAGAGTACGCTGTTCATGGGCAGTTATCTGAGAAGGTCGATACTTATAGCTTTGGCGTGGTTGTACTCGAAATTGTGAGTGGTTGTAGAAGCAGCGACATGACGGTTGAACCCGTGACAGAATATCTACTTGAAAGGGTAATTAATGTAACATTTATGAACCTCATTTTTGCTTTCTTTTGTATAATTAATGGTTTGATTATTGTGGATAGGCGTGGAAGATGTATGAGGAAAACATGCACATAAAGTTGGTGGACGAGAGTTTGGACATGAATGAATTAAAGGAAGAAGAGGTGAAGAAGATCATAGAGATTGCTTTGATGTGTACTCAATCCCCGGTTTCTATGAGGCCTACAATGTCGGAGGTTGTTCTTCTTTTGAGCGAAAGATCTGTTGAGTTCAAGAAACCGTCAAGGCCAACATTCATTGAAAGTGAACGGAGGCTTCGTGGAGACACTTCGATATCGAGTGGCTCAACTAATACAGCTGCTACGGCCTCCTTCACCGAGTTCACAGGACGTTAGTTGATGGTTGCCCATTAATAATACTTTACATTGTTTCTAAGTAGTATTTAAATAAAATGCAACTACATGTACTGTTTTGTTTTATTTTATACACTATGTATGCATTATAATTTCATGAACTCTTGTAACCTGAAGATATATTTTCTCTTCAATGTGGGCTGGGCTGCTAGCTGTAAAATTTGGGCTTAGAATCAGGCCTATATATACTTATTTTTTAAAATTTAAATAATTTTGATTCCATATTATGTAAGGAAGAATAATATATTGATGAGGAGAGAGAAAGAGAATTTAATGTGAGGGGGAGGGAGGGAGGAAATGTCACCCTCTCTTTAGTCTTACCAAGTACCATTTCTCTCTTCACCTACATATGAAACATCATTTTCTGACTATGTAATTTACAATAAATATATATATATATATATATATATATATATATATATATATATATATATATTATTTTTATCGTAAAAATGTGATATACCTATTTAGTTCTTTTTGTTTATTTTAAACTTCTTTAATTAAAAAATTACAAAAAAAGAGGCAAAACTCAATGTTATTCAATATTTCCCTTAATGCAACTCTCTGTTCTTATAAATATATATAATTCCATATTAAATATAAAATTTATACAAAAAAAATAATTTAATAAAAACAAATTAGAGCTCGTTTAATATGATTCTTTTAAAGATTTTTTACAATTTTACTCATTATTTAAATTTTATCTCTGTGTCAAATTGAGTGTTATTATAATTATTAAATCAATCCTTTTATAAAATACTATTATTTATCTTTATTAAATTTAAATATAAAAATATATTTTAGTAATTAAACAAATTAAAATTTTAAATCTCACATTTTTATTAATAAAATATTTTTTTATAATAACATTTAATATAAAAAAAAAGACATCTAGTGTGTTTAATAATAATGTAAGTGAAATTGGAAGTTCAATTCCAAATATTGATTTAAAATTAAGAATTAAAATTAGAATTTCCATAAATTTATGAATTTAATATTTAAATTAATATTTATTTTTAATTGAGAAAACTAAAATAAGAATTAAACCATAATCAAAACACTTTACACTTAATTAATTGCAAAATTATTTTAGAATAGTAAAAAATTTAAATAAAATTAAGAAATTTCCATTGTCTTGCTAATATTGAAAGAAAAAAAACAGAAGCATAAGCATAAGCACGCCCTCGTATT
This sequence comes from Impatiens glandulifera, assembly GCF_907164915.1. Lineage (NCBI taxonomy): Eukaryota > Viridiplantae > Streptophyta > Magnoliopsida > Ericales > Balsaminaceae > Impatiens > Impatiens glandulifera. Next base: position 27,139,207 of record NC_061870.1, read on the forward strand.
TAAAGCTAAATAGGCTGGCTCTATATATCTATCTATATATCTGAAAAAGAAAAAGGTAAAAGAAAGTGGATAATAAATTAAAGCTGTTTGTCTTGTTGTTCAATGATAAAGCAATCGATTACTAAATGATTTAACACTCTCTCTCCTCTCCTCTGATGTCTTTTCTGTTCAGCCAAAAAAAGTCACTTCTGCCATCTTTCTTTTACATTTATTTATTTATTTATTTATTACTCTCTCTCAACTTCAGACTCGTTTGATTTCACCTTATCGCAACCAGCTCACGAATTATTATTATTATTATTATTATTTCATAGGTTAATTCCCTTGTTTGGGTAAGTTTTATGTATACAAATAAATTCATTGCCTATTATTTAAATTCAATTCAAATAATTCAACATTAATCGATTCAATTTGGTATCCCTATCTTGTTAAAGTGACCAAAAAAAATAATCATATAAATTTTTATTTTCACATCATTACATATATAACTTTTAATATAAATTTTTCTATCACTTCATTGGCCTAGCTAGTTGGGTAGCTAGAAGGTTTCTTTTAATAAAAAAAATTATAAATGGCTTAGAAATATCTTGATGAGTGAATATTTATATATATATATATTAATAAAATATTTTTTATAAAATGAAATAAAATTTTTTGGTTAATATAGTTGGTAGATGATGGGTGAAATGATGATAGATTACATTATAAATGAGAAGAATTCGTGACATTCGATATATTAAGAAATATTCTGACTAATCTAATTATTTTATTGGAAGTAAAAGTATTAATCATGTTGACGAAATAACACTTTTCAAACAATCTTATTTCTTTTAATAAATTAAAATATTTGATTATTAAATTTCATAGGTTTATTAGCCTGACTAATAATTACACTATGTGAGATTGATAGTTAATAAATTAAAGGAGAGTCAATCTTAAAAGTAAGAAGTAAGGAATCTAGAGTGGGTTGCTAAATTGTTCTATTCAATCAGTCTCTTTTGGTATAGAGTATAGAATTAGATGTTTGATTGAAAAAAATTATAAATACAGTAATTTAAAAGTATAACTTATACCTTAAATTATGTATAAAATTGTAACTCCCTCGTTACAAGTCTTTATTAAAATCTTATTACATGATCACTAGCATTAACAACAAACTAATAATTTCTTTAACTAAATACTAAAATGTATTTATTTTATTTTTATTAAATTTTAAATTTAAATAAAAAACAAAAAAAAACAAAAACATTTTAGTAATTAAAAATATCCTTAACTTTGATTTCTCTAAAAAAAAAAAAAAAAAAACTGTTATGATTTTATGGTTGTACGCTTGTGTTTAAACAACTATCTATTTCATAATATTATTGCATAAATCAGTTTAAAAAATAAAAAAAAAATTACTTTTTTATTATATGGAAAAAAAAAACTAACACATTCAAGATAAATGAAGTCATTAGTAACAACATAAATTAAGTTATTTAAATAATTTTATTTAGTATGAATTTTAAAAAATTGAGTTATGATGAAAATACTTAAAAATATTAATATTTAATAATATATTTTAAAAAATAATGTATTTTTAAATAATAATTTTAATATTTTAATTAATAAATTAAATAATTTAATTAATAAATTAATATTTAATAATTGTCTAATACTTATTTTTAACCTATAAAACCAATAAATCAAGCAAACTGACATTCTAATTGATCCAGCTATTAATAAACCGCAATCAATTATATGAGATTTAACAAAATCGATTTCAATAATTTGAATGTTCATTTCGATGATCCTAAACATCATACATATATATATATATTCATCAATCATATTATCAAAGTTATATATCAAAATATGAAAATACATTTATTTATATTTGTATATTTGTATATATTATATATTTATATTCTTCCCATTTTCTTACAAAAAATAAATAAATATAAATTTTAGGCAATTAGTTATATGTAATAAATCCAAATAACCCATTAAAAGAATACAAATAGAACACCCAACAACTAAACATAAGTTTTCTAATTATTCAGAGAATATTATTTTTTAATTTTAAAAGAAAACTAAAAAAATCATACTTAAATATTAATTAATATTAACTATAGATACATAAATTTATATGCTCAATAATTTCAAATTAATAATTGGTTAATATTTTAAGCAATTGCATCCCACTATTAACATATTTTATACACAATTAATCAAAATTACAAACTAATTGCTATAATGGATATAATTATTCATATTTTTATTCTTAAAACCTTATATTCATCTCAATATATCAATTTATACTTTATAAAAACCTAATATCTTTTTATAAACAACAACAAAAATCTAGTCAATCATTTTTTTTTGCAATAATCAATAAAAAAAAGGGTTTAGACCTTACAAATGAATCTTTTCAAATCTAACTATCGGTGTATTAAATAACCGAACAAAATAACTATTATCAGAATTTTTATACACTAGAATAGGTAAGTATGGTCGTACTAATCAGTATATGTTTTCGCTTAAAATATGCAAAAAATTATTCATTATCATGGCCCACGCCATTATGTTTTGCCCCTCTAACCAATTAAACAATGGATCATTGATCAATAGTTTATATTAAACAAAGCCATGACCGACCGACCGACATCTTAATTTCATTTTTATTTTCTTTCTAAAAGTAATTTGTTACTCTTAGTATCATTTCTAAGGTTGTTGAGATTTTGTGTTTATTATATTCTTATTGAAGGTTTTCTTAAAACAATAAATTAAATTATGTCTAGCTATTCCCTGATAAATATATATAATTAGCAATTAATTATTGATCAATCCCTTGTTAAACAATCTTACTTATATCTTCTTAGGCAAAGATTTTCGATGAACTTCAGTTGCAATTAATATAGTAAAGTTACATTTGTATTGTGATATTATAAATTGAGAAAATATATGGCATCTCTATCTATCTAGCTAGCTATCATGGGTTGTTTATGTTTCTCTATCCATCCATCATAATTTAAAAAGAAATATATATAAGTAATAATTCTTACTATCATTTTATGTGATCACATGCACATTAATGACCAGACTATTCAAGGAACTTCAATTATTGAGTCCATATACTTATATGTATTAGTTTGATGGAGAGACTTGAGATTAATATAAATATTTTGTAGAAGAATAATAATTATTAACTCAACTGTAGAGGTGCAATCAATCCAGGTTTCTCAACTGGTAACAAATTCAAAGAGAACTTGAACCATTTTGCGATTTGGTTGGAGATTTTTTCACGGTTTGTTAATTTGTTGTAATTTGACTCGAAGGGGATCTTATATCGTGTAGATGTTAATTTGTGTCTGGTTAGATTTTCACGCCTCTCATACATCTCATTCATTTTCGCTTTCTTCATAGATGCATATGATTTGTTTTATGTTTTTCACACATGACTTTTATTTAATGAATTTCACATACAAATTATAGAGAAGATGTAATTGTAAAATTTATAAAACGAGTAAAAAACCGAGAACGTAAAGAATCAATAGTTGAGACTGATTGAAAAAAAGATCTAATGATTGAATCTAGATATGCTATCTCAACTTCTTTTTTTAGTATAACATATTGATTTAATTTATTTTATTTTGTAATTAATTTTCTTTTCAATGTTCATTTCTCATCTAAATTCACACTCTTAACCTTAAGAACTTGTTCAAAATCAGGTTATTTGGATTATAAGATGATTATTTTAAAATAATCATCTTTGTTTTATGTTATTGATAGTTAATCGAATAATTATTTAGGTACAAAAATATATAAACAAATTGTGTAATCTGTGTGTTAATGAAACATATAAATATATTGATTATAATTAAGTAAAAAATGATTGATAGAGCATAGTCTATACAAACATTGATACAAACTCTTTTGACTTATTTGAGTCTTGAGTTGAATGCGACAAATGATTGTTAATTTGTGTATTTTCTAATAAGTTTTTTATAGAATAAAAAAAGAAAATTTATAATAATATTTTTTATTGATAATTTAAATAATACAATTGATATGAAAAGATATGATATTGTGATAATGAATTATTTGGCATTAATTTCAATTAATCCAGCCCGAATTAGACTAAGTTTGTGTATAATTGTTTCTTAAATAAGTATAACTTTTGTCGATTAGCCATTCCATACAAATATGTTTTTGCTACCAATATAGATCGGATCCTTCACAGGCTATGTACATTTTCGACTTTCCTTCGCCTAATTCATTTAACATGTTCTTAATGTATTTTTCCATGTCATAGATTCTATATGAGATATTGTGACAATCAGATTTTCTTATGATGCATGTATATATGTTACATGTTAATGATCATACGTCTAAGATTATAACAAACAAAGTTAGCTTTCTCTTTCTCCTTTATATTTTTCTAGAAGGAAAACGGAATTTATGTTAATTAATAGTATCATTTAAGAATAAGACAAAAACCTTTATAAAAGTTCAAATCACATCCATACACAACCCAAAAGGAACTAATCATAATGGGTTACAATCACAATTCTATAATAAAAAAAAAATCCAAACAAAAATGCAAAATGATATAATACCAGAGTTCAAAATTTATTTTCTTCACTATCACAAATTTACCATGTGTGTTTGCCTTAAAAACCCAAATGAATATTTATAATTAAATGAAAAATAATTGAGAGCACGACTTTGGGGAGCGACTCGTACAGCGAAAGTGACATCGCTGTTATACGAAAGTGACCTCGCTGTTATACAAAAGAGACCTCGATGTCACTATCGTATAACAGTGAGGTCACTTTCGCTGTACGAGTCGCTCCCGCAAATTCATGCTCCCTTTCGTCCCTCTAATTAAATAGTCTACTAGCTATTTCTCACATCTGCATCATTTCCTACCTTTTCAACGTTTACCTACTATTATAAATTATTGTATTAGATATTTTATGAAACAAAACATAATTGTCAATCCTAAGGAAGCGAGAAAATTCAATCATTAATTTTTTTTGAAAGGAAAAGTTGAACAATTATTATAAAAAAACAACTGTAGGAAGATTGAATTATCAATGACACAACCATTTGCAATTAATTACTACTGCCCAAACACCTAACATGCATGTGTATGTGTGTGAGAGAGGTCATTTAAGGGATTTGGAGGGGGTGAAGTCTTGTCATTTAAAATTATTGATGAGCAACTCTGATTTAAATAATAATAATAATAAACATTAATTAAGATAATTGTGCATGTCCGGAGTTCATTTTCATATAATTTTTATTATTATTATGATTCTTTTGATGTTTTATTAGTCTTTGGACAATGAGTAACCTATGAACATTTAATTTGTTACTTATATTAAATATTTTAACAGAATTTTATTATAATTTTTGTATCGTATATTGGACGAATGCAAAAATGAGAGTGGGTGTGTGCTTAAAAAAAAAATGGAAAATTATGGATAGCAAGTTGATAAATATAGATTTTTTATTTTGTTTTGAGAATTAAAAAAAAAAATAGTTAAGAAATTATGAATCATTTAACATTCTTATTATTTTGGGTGGGTTTAAGTCCACACTAAAGGAGATCCACCCATTTTAGTCGTCAATATATTGATAAATAAAATAGTTGTATAATTGGTCGACCTGAAAAAAAAAAAAAAAAAAAGTCCTTTCTTGTCAGAAAATTTGTATTGAAAATCCTCTAAATTTTATTAGTCAATTATTGGTGTTATTTATGCTCCTTAATCAACATTATTGTCTATATGTTAATATTATATTCAACTGAAATTTGTTGTCATAATCTTTCAATATTTGAGAAAAATATTGCTTAATATACTAAATTAGGTTATATAGTAGCTCAATACTTCACAATTTTTTCATCAATTTACTATTAGATGGTTAATTAGTTCACATTTGTAACATATGAAATTGTCACAAAATTATCAATTGCAACAAAGTTAGGGCACCCAATAAGGCTTTATAATTATATGGGGAATTTCACTGTCTCAATATTAATTGGGACCCTTAGGAATGTTTTGATGACCTTTTAATTTGATACACACTACAGAACAAAGACAAAATGCTATCTATATATGATGATTAAGAGAAGAAAAAAAATGTATCATGAATTCAAACGAAATATTCTTAAAGATCTCCCTTAACAAATTTGATTAATTATCGATCGGAGACAAACCATATGGACCTTGATATCTAGCTACCATGTCCAATCATTCTTTAAAAGTTCAAATAGGTAGGGACTTGATGTCACACTCACTTGGGACTTCAATGTTAGGAGTATTTAAAGTAATGGGAACAAAAAAACTTTTGGAGATTCCATTATGTGTAACCTTTATGAAGGATTATTATATATTAATATTATTGTTATTTGTAAATAATTAAAAAATTCTAAATGTGGTAGTAACTGGGCACACATCGATCAAATCTCCAATTTGTAAGACAACTTAGAATATTTATGTCGATCAGAACCGTCAATTATCAATCAAACAATAAGATATAATCTTTGTATTTTATAAGCCATCTCCGAAGTTGGAATAACATGAGTGCCAATTAAAACACACCAAGGTAACATGCTTCACATTTTGGACTATAGAATGTGATGTTTTTTTTAATTAAATTTATATATATATAAGCTAGTATTTTTTACGTTAGAAGAATTTTATTTAAACTTTCCGTGTTCTAAATTTATGTATATATCAAATTATATCAGATATATTTTTGAGTTAGATCAATATTAATATAAAGTTTATTTGGGAGTTAAATTAATATTAAATATATATATATATATATATATATTTTTATTGTATGATTAATTATTATCTAAACATACTATTCCTAATGTCTTTTATTAAAAATTGTTAATGTTACAAAGTATAGAAGATTGAATAGTAAGAATTGTATATATTGAGTGGCCTTAGTTTGAAAAATGACTAGATCCGGGATAAGATCTGGGTTTGAATTATTATATTTTTAATTTATTAAAAGTTTTTTTTTTCAAATATTGATTTTGATTCAATAATATTTTAAAATATATTTTAACTATATATATTTTTAACAAATTTAATATTATTTTTCGATCAAACATAGCTCTACTCCAATTTGAGATGATGTATTCAAACATGCCTAATTATATTTATGAGATGTAATTAATTTGTAAGAGGATGCCCCGCTCAATGTTTGTTTTATATTTTTTTTTTCTCTTTTTTAGTGTCAAGCTTTTTCTTCAAATTTTGTTTAACCATTGCATTTAATGATTCATACTTAACATTTGTAAGTTCAAACTCAATATTAACATTAGAAGATGCAATGAATATTGGTACCTTATCTAAAATTTATTTATTTTATTAATGGTCAATTCTGATATATATTAAGGGGTTAAAATATATTAAATGTGTCAAAAATATATTAAACAGGTCAAAACATATTAAATATATATATCTACAATAAATATTAAAAATATATAAAAACTATAAAAATACTAAAAATTTATTAAAGAATTTATTTTAAATAATATCAAATTATAATTTGATATGAATATGATTTATGTAATACAGGTTGAGTTTATCGGTTTTGCTCACCCTTATATCAAATAATAATAATATATCTTATATTAATTATATATTTTTAAATTCTATATATTATTTATGTAATTTTTATCTTATACAACTTATAATTTTTAACTAAGATTCCCTTCCCTTAAAAGTTATTTTTACCTATTGTCAACCAAAATAGAAAAGGATTAGATACTTTAGTTTATTAATCTGTAATTACTATTGCTGTTGTGATTTCCGTAAATATTTTATTTTATTAAAAATAATTTAATATTTAAATAAAAAACAATAAAACATAGTAATTAAGTAATGCTAGAGAAACTTGTTCAAAGATTAAAATGGAATATTTTGGAAAAGGGAATGGAATTAGAAGCTCTTAATGCATGTGAGAATTGTTAATTAGATTATTATCTAATCCAACAAAACTACCCTTTTGTGGGTCTCTCTCTCTCTATGCCTGAAGAAATGGCGCCACTAAAGGGTATACAATGTTATAGTCAGATAACTACAAACATAGAATCCCTCAAAGCTAGCCTTGTTAAAATACAATAGTTAACATGCATTATCTCTCTTTCATTAATTTATATCTTGAACAGACAAATAATGAGACCTTCAATACACCCTCCCTATTTAATGTGATATTCACTTTTTAATTATTTTTTTTTTTACACAATTGAAAGAAGATTTTAATTTTGGGACATAAACATTCAAAATTGAATTATTTGATTATTTTATTTTAAAGGTTAATAAAACCACTAATTTCATGTGATCAACTAAAATTCATGTTTCTCCAATTCGTCTGGCCCCGTACACTGTCGATTGTGATTCATGTTGTATTCGCACATTTTCTCCAATTCGTCTTGCCCCGTGCACTGTCAATTGTGATACATGTTGTGTTCGCACATTTTCAGGTAATGTATTGGACAATCATTTTAACTTTAAAACAATAATAATAGGTATAAATGAAAATTTTGAAATTGAAATTTCAGATAAAAATAATAAATTATTTTTGTTTATATATCATATTTGTATTGTGTCTCATATAAATATTTTTTTTTTGTCAACTCCATTTACAATAATGATCTCCTAACTAAGCTAATTAATTCTAGAAATTATGATTTCTCAAATGAAAGAGAAATCACAACTTCATCTAATTCAATAGTACAAATAATAATTCTCGGTTACAGAAATGTTGAATATTAATCACAATGTCGTATTTTCATTAATCGAACCAACAAATAACCATTAAGTGTGCCTTCCGGTTTACCAAAACCTTCGGCTTTTAATAAATTGTCGATCTTAAAACTTTAAAGTGTAGATTATTTCTCAACTTGTACCATTATCATTAGTAAGAAATGTCTTCTTTTATGTATAATAATAATAACAACAACAACAACGTTGGACCTCATATGGATCATATCTCGATTTTAAATCCTAACAATCCTTTTGGTTTATCCGTTTATCAGAACACTTCTCTACGTTGTATCAATAACTAAACATCGATATTAAAATAGTCACAACGGAGTACTAATCTAACAAAAGAATGGGATAACGATGATGAGATCGATAACCCCAACATTGTTTAGTCGTAATTACCAGTAATTACCAATACAAGTATAATTAAAACTCCTAAATGAGATGGACAAATACTCTTCATGATCTTTCTGTGTAGGTCTTCGGGTTATTATACAACAACAAACAATATAACAAAATATAATTATATGATATAATTTATTAAAGATAAAAAAATTTAAAAGTTGTGGTGTTTTATTGGATAAACAAAAATAAGGTATCATTCTTGTTTATAAGTATTAATATATAAAAAAAAATTATGTGTATTATAGAAGTAATTTATAGTTAGGCGCACAACATTATACTACCCGATATAAAAAACACAATTCATATAACATATGTATCGTGTTGTATCCGGTATCAAACTATTGGACATGTAATGTCACCGGTGCGACACACATTACAATGGGCAAGTCCCTGCGAACTGCCATGCCGTGGTCTAATTTTAATATTTACTCTAAATAGTTTCACATTTTCTTAAATCAAAACTAGTGAAGAGATATGCAAGCTTTTTTTTTATTGACTTAACCTATATTGTAAAATAACTTTTTGAAAAGAGGTGATTTTTTACAATAATTATAAATAGTTTCACATTTACTTAAATAAATTAAGGTATTCAAAAATACTTTTGGTATATTAAGAGATTGTTGGTCGGAATTATTTAAATAAGAAAAAATGATGATTAATGTTGATTTTGAAGAGTTAAAGATTTTTTTAACGAAAATACTTTAAGAGTATATATATATAATAATAATTTTAAATATAAGATAAGATATTTTAATATTTTGAGTAATGAATTAAGTGATTTAATAAATAAAATAAAATAAAATGTGTAATTTTTTAAAAGTTATTTAAATAACATAAAGTCTAAACTTTTATGTAAAAATGTAAAACTTGATTTAAAATAATATAAAAAAAGTTATTTACTATAAATTTATGAGTCATAAATTTGAGTCAAACATACTTTTCAACTAAACTATGTTATTGAATTGATATATATATATATTTTTTATAGAAATAACTTAACTAGCTTGATATATTTTAACTAGGCAGTCTTATTGAGTCAGTTTGTCCAATTATATACTAACAAAGAAATGGGGATCCAGCTTGTTTGTTTTGTTTTCTTTGAACAAAGTTTTAAAGTTATTTGAATAAACTAATATAAAAAACAAATAATAGCATTAAATAGATACAACCTAATTTCAGTACAAGTTAGACAGTTGGATGGTAAATATACAGATGATGGAGAATAGACATGATGATAGGGCGGAGAGTGTGGGGGAAAGAGTTAAGAGAAGAAGACTCTTTTTTCTCTCTCTACTATTTTTTATCCCGTGGTCTTCGGGGATCCAAATTTTTACTTTTATTTACCCCTTCATTTATATATTATATTTATTTATTTTAATCCATCTCCCGTACTCAATTATTTTTTTCATATTAACATTAATCGAAAGAAAATATTTAATCTTATCCACATGCACTTACTTTCAAAATGCATCAAATTATTTTATGAGGAGTTTATCTCAATCCGACATCTAAACCTAAACCTAGATGGACTAGGAGTTCGTTTCATCATTAGTTTTTTGGGTTTGTTTCTTAAAAAATGGTTGATTAATATTTTTTTTAATTTGAATTTTTGTGACGTTGACAAAAACGGTGCAGAAAGTAGACCCCATTATTCGTGCTAAAATAGTGAAGGAGGGTTATATATGTAAAATTGAAATGGAAGAGCTTAGCTAACGCAATTGTTATGTTGAAGACAAGGACAGAACATTTGAGTCCTTTTCTTTCTCGAGTGTCCTTTTCCTAATAGTACATTATACTCTCTCTCTCTCTTTCTTTCTTCATATCAACACCCTCCATCTCCAACTTGCCTTTCTGCAAAATCCCATCCCATTCTCTTTTAATTCTATTCCTTTTTCTTCTCTCTCTCTCAAACCAACAAGAAGAAATGGATAGAAAGAGGTGTTTCAAATCTTGATCATTATCCACGACAGACATACCCAAATCAAGAAGTAAACACTGGGTTAGTGTGTAATCATTTACTATTCTTGATTTTTCAATTGGGATTTACATCTCAACTTTTAAAGATTCAATCTTTGTTTTAGTTATCTAACTTATAATTATTAAAAAGATGCCCTTAGAAGGGATCTTCATTGAACAACCCTCTTCAAACACACCCGATCTGTCTCTTCATATTAGCCCTCCAAATAATGCTCTAATTAATTCAAGAAACTCCGATCTCAGACGTCTGAACCCTAACTACTCCGCCAACACTGAACTCTCTTTATCCCATCCAGCTGCTAGCTCTTCCGGCCAACAGATAATAATCCCCCGTCACAGAAATATTAATCATGAAGTCTTATTCCCATCCGACGGCCAGCAGAAACCCATCAAGGGAATTCCAGTTTATCAGAACCGTACGTTCCCCTTCTTATCTCTAGACCATGGAATTCACAAAAGTGGAGATCATTCAAAGTTACACAGCTTGTACCATCATCATTATCACCACCACCAACAGCAGCAACATCAACAACAACAACAGCATATGTCTACTTCTTATAGTAACCTCGGGCCTGGTCTGGATCCTATCTCGATTTTAGGCCCTAACAGCCCGGTTTACCGAAGATTCAATGGGCTCAACCACCAGTACTACGGCGGCAGCCACCATCAGATGACTCCAGCAAGGTTTAGTCCGAAGATGCCGATGAAGAGGAGCATGAGAGCTCCTAGGATGAGATGGACAAGTACCCTTCATGCACGCTTTGTTCACGCAGTTGAGTTACTCGGAGGCCATGAAAGTATGTTATTACTTAATTTAATTTGCTAGATCTTGCTGGGTTTATCTTAAAGATTTGTTATTGTTAGGTAGCTAGATCTTGTGATGATGATTATTAATATTAGATTTGTTTGAAAAAATTAGGGGCAACTCCGAAGTCGGTGTTAGAGCTAATGGATGTGAAAGATCTTACATTAGCTCATGTGAAGAGCCATTTACAGGTACAACAAAAGGAAGAGAGAATAACGACACTTCACAAAGTATCAATTAAAACTCTTCCCTTTTTCTTTGGCTCCGTCTTTGGCTCCGGCACAGTAGCCGATGAATGGCAGTACTGAATGAATGAATTCATAAAATAGGAAATAAAAATTTCATTTCTTTCTGCAGAGAGAAGAAAGAGAGTAGTAATAAACTGACAATAACATGTCATCATTATGCAATAATAATACAAAACTTTTACTACTATCAATACATCCATCCTCCCTCGTGATTAATGCTTTTAACTCTTCAATTCAAGGTCAAACCTTTTGAGCTGAATCAGTTGGGTTTTTTAACCCTAAATGAGTTTAATGATAAGAATACGAATATTCGTTTTCATTTCTTGGTTGACTGATTCTCACAATGCTGCAGTGTAAATGTGTAATTGCCTTTGCCTTTCTATTTAATTATTTACAGATGTATAGAACTGTTAAAACAACTGACAAGCCTGCGGCTTCATCTGGTAATAATTATTCATTTTCTCCCCATTTTTTTTTTTATTCATTTACCATTATTGTAGAATAATATTTTATGAATTTGAATTAGGTCAATCAGAAGGGTCTGAAGAAGATGATATCTCGACGGAGGCAGGCACCGGCGGCGGGGTTAGCGGCGGACATCAATTGTCGGCGGGTAGTTTGTGGAGGAGTAATTCTTCGAGGTAAATAATTATTATTCTCCCTCTCTCTCTCTCTAGAGCTTGAATGCCGTAAGTTTATTGTGTGAAATGGGGTAAATGCAAATCGTACGGAGGTGCAGCTGAAAAAACATTATTAACTTCTTTGATGCTTTAGCTTCGGTTTCCTTTTTCATTTGCATGGTACCTCTGACTTTTTTAAAATGCATACTTCATCACCGCCATTTTTATAAATAATAGGTTTCTATCTGCCAGCTTTTGATTTTCTTATTGTGTTTTTTCCTTCTTTTTCTTTTTTATCTTGTGGAAGATCTTTTTCTGATCATGAGATATCTTCAACTTTTTTTTGATTTTTTAGGGAATAATTTTGACATTCAAACTAAAAAAATAATAGAAGTCATGATTGTGAAGATGTCATGAGTTAATGGGCCTCAAAGGGTAGAGGAGTCAATTTCTTGAATTCATTAGGTGTTGCCCTTTTTGATGGAAATGGTTCAATTGTTTAGATGAATGTCACCTCTTAGTTAGGAATGGATCCCTATAGGGTGAGTAGTGTAGAGTTCAATCCTATATATTGACCAAGTGGATGAGGTTTATGTTGATCATATCGAGCCTCCTCGTTCGGTTGAAGAGGCCCGAGACGATCATGTTGTGGGCACGAAGGAGAATGATCACTGCGGAAAGACTCCTTCCAAGGAAGATGACATCTCTCGTGAGAGTGTCACCCAGTTGTTGATGCGCAAGTTGTGGCTTGAAGAGCCTCGTCTTGATGTGTAGAGTCCTTCGGAGTAAGATATTGACCCTCCTCTTGTCTCGAGGAGAGAAAGAGACGAATAGGTAAAAACAAGCTTATATCTAGGAATTGATGGAAATAAGGACGAAGTCAGGATTTAAAATCATCCAAGTCAAAACTTTGTTTAGAGAATACTGTTTGGGCTAGTGAGTCACTCGGACTACAGTCCAGGTAGATCCGTCCTCTGAAAACACCTAAAGTTTTTTTTTAGGTACAATGATAACGAGGATTCTAAATAGATTCTGAAAAAACTAAAGAGATATAAAAAGTTTGTAGCTGAAAGAAACTAACTACATCCATAGTGGCGGGTGAATTAATTGTGATCGAGCCACCTAGCTAAAGATATCAATATATATGCATCATGAGATGTTTCATTATTGATTTTCCTTGTTCCTGAAATTTCATTTTGATTTGATTATAACTTTTATCTACTCATATATGTCACAACTTTTACTTTTGAACTGATTTTTAAGATTTTGATGCTTTTTGCAAATATATGAATTAAGGAATTTAGTTTTTTTTCACATCTTAGATCTAAAATTTGCAAATATTCTCTTAAGACTCTCACAGGAAAAAATTCCACAAAGGTTACTCATAAACCAAACAAAAACAAACCACCACCTAACAAATATTCTAGGCATTGTATAATTTTGTAGCCTTTCATATACAAATAAGGTAGTAATTGGCCTTCTTTAACAATGAGATAGTGAGTATGTTGGGAAGCCCTGGTCATTGCATCCTCAAATAGTTAGGAAATGTGTGCGCTAATGCCAACGGCGGGAGTTTTAAGGAAGTGATGGTTAATTTGTCGGGTAAGCGAACCGTCATGTATCATGAATTGGGCTGAAATGTCATGGGAGATTCAAGTAACCATACTAACCTAGATAAACTTATACTTATACTTATACGGGCATGATCGATAATGTTAGAGTTATCATTGAAAGTGTTGAGAACATTTTGAACTAAATCAAAGATACATAAAATAATATTAAAAAAAGCTCAAAGGGGGAAATTTAAGAAAAAAAACAAGTATGATTGCTTAGGCCTAGTTTGGGATTTGAGTTTTTTTTTTAAACCTTAAGAGAGAAAAATGGTAATGATTTTGATGAGTTGAGATTTTATATATATATATATATATATATATTTATTTTTTTTTTTGTAGAAAGGCTTAAAAAGTATCAACATATAATAATAAAATAATAATTTAAAATATATAATATTTTAGTATCTTAGTTTATAAATTGAGTAATGTGATGCAATATCTTCGAAAGGGGTACTGATATTTATGTGCATTTTAATTAGAAAAATTTATAAACTTGTTCATTTTGTTTGTTTCTTTGTTTTATTTGAGGTTAATTAGTTGATGGAGATAAAAGAGATGTGATTATGGTGTTATTTGAGTTAATATTTACTCTATTTTCTCATTTGTTTTAAAAATGGGTTCTCGTCCACACCAGAGTTGTTGTCCATTCTTATCAACTGAATTGTGTCATTTTTTCATTTGATGTTTGTACGTATGTAGCAGAGACGCTTGGATACAAACAAACTCCAATAATGTAGATCATGAATTGAGACCATCCGATTTGTCAACGGAAGAGAGATTCATAAACCATATAGAGGTAATTTAATTTAACTTTGATCTCAAATGATTTGAACATCCTCCAATACATCAAAAGATCAATATGTCTTAATAATGTCATGTTCCTCCAAATGTATATATATTTGGGGATATGCAGGAACCGAATCGCTTCACAAGTTACTTAAGCTCGACTTTGAATCAAAAGAATCCGAACTTGGAGTTCACATTAGGGAGACCAGATTGGCGGGCCAAATAGAGGAAATGATTAAGCTAATAATTTAGCTAATTAAAAGTTAATAAGAAAAAAATGTCCAACAAATTAATAGGTATATACTAATGGACATGGAGATAATTAATGAGGCATGGAAAAGATGCCCTAGTGTACTGTAGCTTGCATGGTAAGCTTCCTTTCATTTAATTGTAACCCTTATTTTCCCTTTTTTTTTACTTATTTCATTATTCCTCATTTTATGAATAGAGAGTTTTGAATAAATATTATTGTTCATGGGTCGCACACATTGGAAATAAAAGAAGGAATTAGTTTTAATCATCCTATATACAGTATTGCAAAATTCTTGAAATTTTGGTGATTTGTTTTGACATTTTTTTTATTAAATCATGGTAAATACAATTTTTTTTTAAAGTAAAATCATTTCATTAGTCCAATTAATTACCAAAATAAAGTGAATTGAAAAATCAAAAGGAAAAAACCATGTACATTAATGTTTATTATGTCTTGATCAAAACTCAAATGAATGTTCATAGATTCAAATCAAGGTTCTATAGTAGTTGTTCAAATCCACTGAAACCGATAATCTCAACAATATTGATGATGTTATCCTACTTGCTTCCAAATTTTCTCTTTTTAATTTTCTTTCGCCGAAATTAACACTAATGTACAATCTTAATTTATATTATCAAATTGAACTCAAAGAGGTGTTTCAAAGGGAAAACTCATCCATGTTGATCAAATCTCCT
This sequence comes from Impatiens glandulifera, assembly GCF_907164915.1. Taxonomy (NCBI): domain Eukaryota; kingdom Viridiplantae; phylum Streptophyta; class Magnoliopsida; order Ericales; family Balsaminaceae; genus Impatiens; species Impatiens glandulifera. Next base: position 27,155,380 of record NC_061870.1, read on the forward strand.
ATTACACCCCCCACATATATTGAACTGGAATTCCACTTGGAAATCAATAAACAAAATTGATGCCCTAGAAAAATACTCATGCTTGATTGTTTATCTAAACTTTTCTTCTTAATTTTACTCGCAGGGAATATCTAGCTAGGGCTTCAAATAAAGTATCAGGAAGATACCCGAGTTATGATTAACGTCTCCTACGCACATAGCTATCAACCGGGGAAAAGTAAGTGACGACGAGCTTGGTGAACAATCCCGAGCTATCCTGATCCAAATATTGATGTCCTTCTCAAAAGAGAATCTGTAAACTATTTTGATAAGAGTGTTTTTTCTTAAAATGAGATTATCCTGAAAATGTTGCTAAATGTTGGGCTAAGAGAGACTTAAAGACCGTGAAATTGTATGAATTTAAGTTCATATAAAAGCATGCATGAGGTGAAATTGGATCAAATTTAATTAAGTCCTTCATTTGTATTAATTTGTTATGTTTTCCTCTTTAAATTAATTTGAACAATATTTTTAGATGTTTCACCCTAATTTTTTTTCATCTTTCTCGGGTATTATGCAATCATAAAGCAAACCATTTCAAAATATACATAATTAAGATTTTGTGTTATAAAAAAGTCTAGTTACACATAGGTGTTGAATATTAAAACCCATAATCTTTGTATAAAAAAATAACTGATTTTATTAACAAGGTTTAGAGATGAAAAAAAAATTAAAGTTGATTAAAAGCTAGACTATGAAAGCCCCGGGAAAAAAAAGATAAATCAGACCGTTGAGACCAATTAGTTAAGAGGAATAATTATTACTTTGTCTTACCATATTTTACAAAATCTAAAGTTTCCAAAAAGTGATTTATGCAATATTTGGATTAATGATACATATTATTAATTTGTTGAAAAATATTAATTTAATTTGATTTATTATTGAACTTTTGTATTGTTTATTTAACTTTTTAGTGCATAGTCATTCCGAATTTGATCTTCACTTATGTAGTTACCGTGAGACCTTCATATCTGATATTTAAATATTTGTGTAAAGAATTAAATAATAAAGGAAGAAATAAAAAAGTTATCCTCTAACAATAGTGCTAATGTTATTTTGTTATAAAAGAAAGAAAAATAATATCGAATAGAGTATAATATATGTACATAAAAAGGATATATTTACATTCCAGTCAAATTTGAAGGAATAAAATATTACTCACATGGAATAATCGAACCTAGATGGAAATTGATGTTTTCTCACTTATAGAATTTTGTATTTACAAACTTTATTGTGTAGTTTATTTAAGAATAAAATAATAATAATAAATATATATATATATAAATATATATATATAAATTATAAACAATAATAATAATAAAAATCAATTAATTATATTGCAATTGGCGCCTCTCAACCGTTGCGCGGCTGTCGATTTGTCGTGAAGGATCCGTCACAAATTTTATTTTTTTTAATTTTTTTTTTATAAAAAAACGGTAACAAAGTTTCAATCAAAGTGACAATGATAGATTTTCAAGCGACTTCCCCTCCAAGGTTCTATATATATATATATATATATATATATATATTATATCATATTATATATTATATATATATATATATATATATATATATATTCTTAATTTCACACATGAATTTCTAATTTGCAGGTTTCCAAATTGCCTTTCTTCTATAAAGGAGGAAAGAAATCACAAAAATTTACATCAAGTTTTGACAACATGATGAATCAATTCGAGTGCCTTTTCATATTCATCCTCTGTTTCTTGTTCGCCGGAAACTGCGAATCATGGGGTTGGTTTTCAGACGAGACTCACGGCAGGAACCCATCGTCGTCGTCGGCGGCAGAATCCCAGATTTCCGGCAAGTTATCAGGGGAATTCTCCATAGATCCTTTAAGCAGCCAAGAGGGTTCTCAAATGGTTGAAAACGCTATGCAGAAAGCTCAATCTGGTTCATGTTGGCAAACTGCTTACCAAGACCTGTTTTCCGGTTGTCGGAACATCCTCGCCGATGAAGAAAAACGATCTAGATTCGCCTGGTTTCTTTCCGACTGTTTTCAGAAAGATTCCGGTATGATTTCGTTTCCGAATTGTAATCCTAATAAATCCAACATGAAGAAATGCAGAAACATGCTTGATAAGGAACAGAGTCAAGTTTATCTTCAATTCTATCTTCAGACCAATGTTCTTTGTCATCAATTACAGTAAGTATAGAATCTTTGATTCACTTTTTCTTTTTCTTTTGTTTTGTTCTTCATATTGATCTGGGTTGTTTTGTTTGCAGAGCTCATTCATTCAAGCAACAAACAGAGAAATTGGTGAATGCATTAAAAGATTCAGCCCAATTTGCAGAAGACAAATTAATAAGTATAGAAGAAAAAACAGAGTCTTTAATCGAGAGTTCAACTCACATCCATGATTCACTTTCCTCAATAGAACAACAATCTCTGACAATATCTAAGGTTACAACGGATGTCTCCAACAACGTTAACAACGTATTGAAACATACAGAAGATGTTCACGAACAATCGAAACGAATTGAGGTTTCCCAAGACTTGATTCGTCGTGGGCAAGATGAATTGAAGAAGAAAATAGATGATGACATGGATAGCTTGAGAGAAGCCTATGACAGTTTGGGATTGGAAATGAGTAATCTGAATAGCGAAGCTATTGAAATAGAGAAGGAGATTGAAAAGCTCGGAGATTCGTTATCTTCTAAGATGGGAAAATTGCAGAACAAAGCAGAAAGTATTGAGAATGCAACGGGAACTTCATTGGATAAACTTAAACAACTTCAAGATGGGCAATCTGTTGCTCTTGAAGATCTTCAATTTCTCAGCAAATTCTTGTCAAGTGCATTAGAAGAGAGCAGGTATGATTCATGAATGAAATCTTTGGAAATATTCATTAAACTATCTGTTTTTCTTGTTTATTCTCAATTGGATTTGCAGAGGAACATTGCAAAAATTAGCTGAATTTGGAAATAAACAGCAAGAGGAGCTTCTCGAAAGACAAAACCATCTTCAAGAAGGACATGAACGTTTGGTTGAGAATTCAAAAACAATATTGTCTGCCCAGGTTTTGATTGATTCAGATATAATAAAATTTATACTTTTTAATTTTAATGAGTTTGAAGTTTAAAAACATTTATTAGGAAGCATTTGAGTCGAAGCAAGCAAGTATGTTCGTAGCTTTGGACAAGCTATTTTCTCTCCACAATGCTATGTTAGTTGAGTCGCGGTTGATTAAAGCGTTTGTCATATACTTTATGGCCATATTTATCGTATACATGTTCACCAGCACAAAACAAACTTACAACATTAGGCCGAGACTTTACATTGGTAAGCCAAATATGTGTTCTTGATTGATTGTCATATTGGTCTTTTAACAATTTTTTTAAATTATTGCAGGGCTCTGTATGGCTTTTTGTATTGAATGTGTGTTATTGCAATATGCAACAAAGAGAATGGAAGATCAAGGTTGGATAATAAGTACAGTTAGGTCATTTTTTGTGTTTTTTGGAGCAATTCAGTTGCTATATGCTATCTTCACTTATAGGTAAGTTTTAATGGTTTAAATATTGTAATTAGGTTAGTTTTAGTTTGTGGTTTGTGGGTACTTAAAAAGCGGGGAAATTTGCAGGGACTATGAAGTGTTGAACCACGCAATGTTGTTGAATATAATGGACAAGATTAATAATGGTGTTGGATTGAGAGAAAATAAAGAGATATGTTACGACAGCGATGAAGATTGGAAATATGCTATTGGGAAAGAGTACAAAGAAGATGAGGACGAGCTCAATGATCCTGATTTTTTACTTGAGGGGGATAATTCGGTTTCGACTAGTAGTTTAACTAAAAGATATAACCTAAGATATCGTGGTTCTTATGTTTCTCAATGATATGTAACATTTATTTAAGTAAACATTTCTGGCTTAATTTCTGCTCTAGTTCTGGGATATCTTTTGTTGACTAGGATGATGATGTGGCAGTCCAAGTCAGTTGTTAATTCGTTACATTTTTATTTTCCCTTTATTATATAATATATTACAAGATTTGAAATTTCTTTAATGTGTAATGAATTTAGTTAAATCTTGTTGGTATTTTTACCATCTCCCATAGATTTTTTGTTTAACTTTTTTATTCACGCTCAGTTCAATATTGTATGTTTATCATTAGTTCGCGTTAGAACATGGTCTCTAAACATTTTTTTTTTATCATTTTTTTGCTATTATACTTAAACAATTTTATAATTTTTAATACATATTGACCATTTAAAATAAAATATATTTGCAAGCATATTATTAACTTTAAAAAGTTATATTTATATTTTGAGAATTTAGTTGTAATTCAAATTAAATTTAAAGAATATTGTCAAAAGTTAAATATATTGTAATAACTTTTTATATATTAGTTCTACTATAAATTATTGTAAACAAAAAGATATATAATATAGATAAGTTAGCTATTGAAAAATATATATTATTAGGAAATAACGAACAAAAATAAACTTAAAATATTTGCATTTGTTATTATAATAAAAAAATAATAAATTAGTAACATTAACAAACCAAAAAAAAGTCATAATAAGAGTAATAAAATATAAAAACAGGAATAAGAAAATATATAGTAGTGGACCTGGAAACTTGAAAACTTGGGCAGGCCCAGGAGGTTGGTTCTAGAGAAGCCCATAATGATAACAGTGGGCCTCCAAATAAATTTTATGAAGAAAAAATGGCATTGGCCCTATTGTTGCATTATTTGCAGTTTGCACTATCAACCATTTGTAATTTTGAGGAGAAAGACATTATCTCTTTTCTTTTTTTTAAGGATTAAACTATTTTTATTATTTCAAGTAACTTTTTGAATATAGTTTTCTGTATTTATTATTTTAGGTTCTCTCTTATACTTTTTTTATGTAGATAGAAAGTAAGTTCTCTTCATACTAGAAAATTATAAATGACTACACTTTTGTTCTAAGTTATTTTTTGTGGGTAATTTTTCAAAATCATAATTAGATTGAAGATTGTATAATTAGTAACTGCCCAAACGTCAACTTTTATTAATTTCAAATATTTCTTGCATTAAACAAATAAAAATATATAATATTTTAACTTCCAATTTAACAAATATAATTTAGTCTAATTAGTTAAGTATTTTCTTAATAGGCTTAAGAGTGTTTAAGTTCAAACGTCAATGGATACTTTTTTTTTTATTAAAAACATAATTTATTTTTGTAATGATCAATACTAATGTATACTTTGCATGATCTAACGAATCAATTTTGATTTCAAAATAATAATAATATTTTAAATTATAGCTAAATTTAACACTAATATGTATGTTTGGATTGATTTGATTATTGTAATTTTGGTGGGAAAACATGCTATTAATAATGATTTTCATTTATTTGTATCTGTCAAGTTAGTTAGGATAATTCCAACACACCTAAAAGGCTAAAATGAAAAAGAGAAAAAAAAAAATTCAATATGTCCATTGGCCAATTTTATATTAATCTTACATTGTCATTTAGATTGACATGATATTAATTAGCTAGCTTCAAACTGAAGTATGTTAATAAAATGATTATAAATTATAATCTAATGTTTAATTTGCAACATTTGTTCATGGATGTGGCCAACAACTGTTCCGATAAGAAAGCTAACCTTCCATTTTATAATTAATTTCTAAATTGTATATGCTTAGGAAATAACCAACATAATTATCACAATATTAATTAATTAACAGAAAATTAGGTTTCTAACAGCTTTCTAATCTATCATTCTATTGGTCATACTTAAATATGGCAATTATAATTCATACCTAAATTTTTTCGCGATTTAACCAATAGTTAACTGAAGATAGGAGGGCGATAGTAATTTTTGTAAATTTATTTTTTTACAATATTATGAATTTTCAATTTATTATAATATATAGTCAATCAAAATATTTATTTATATAAACACAATTAAATATATAATATCATAAATATATTTATTTTTTAGAACTAATCCCCGTGGGTTAAGTAAATAATCCACAAACACACTTGACAAATTACAGGCGAGTGAGACGGGCTCAAACCCAGAACCTTAGGAAGGCTGGAGATACCTATCTCTTGTTGACGTTAAGCTAGAAGAGAATATTTTATTTTTCAAATTTGATAAGAGTTGTAAGTTTATTTCTTTATAATGTTATGAATTTTTAATATATTAAAATATATATACTCTATAAAACCATCAATTTATATATATCAAAAATTGAATAATATGAAATTAGCATGATCCTTTCAATTTAAGACGTCATTTTATTCTCTTAAAGAACCATTTTTGTCACTTGAGTTACCAATGATTTTTAACAAAATATAATAAAGGGTTTATTCGCGCCGAAAGAAAGAAAATAATATTTATCCATTTATAAAATAATTAAATATGATATAAACATGCCGTATGGATTTCCCAAAACCGAAAAGGGACAAAAAAAAAAAAATAGTATTAAAAATAAATCTCTGAAATAGAACGAGGCAAGAAGGTTAAATGCATTCCCACTCGATTTACCCTTTCTCATCTCTAATTAGATGCTCATTAGTAATATATTTGAACTTTTGTAGAAAAGATAAACAATCAAACGAAAATGAACAAAACAATGTACCTAGCAAAATAGTAAGGAGTTTTAACCTTCTCCAAAATATGCACAAACAATTTCATAGCAAAGATAATAGAAGAGCCGGACCTAAGCACATGCAGGGTAGGCCCGTATGTTTGGGGTACCCTATACTAATACCATTGAAAGGCACAGCTGATGAGAATGAGGTTTAATCAGAAAGTTTGGTGCATGAGATTAAGCTTAAAAAGAAAATAAGCAGCACCACCGACAATAACCAATCTCCAAACTCTAAACACCCATATAAAATGCATGTCAAATGGACCGAGACTCACACACAAACATCATCATTTCACTTTGGTTCTGTTCTCTTCTTCTTCTTCTTCATGGAGAGTCCAAAAAACATGAAGCTTTCTCTTAAGGTTTAATTTTTCAATGATATTTAATGTGTCACGCATGAATCAATATCTTTCATGCATACTATGAAGTAAATTAATTATGAAATGTGGTCTCTTCTTCTTCTTCTTCAAATCAGCCTGCTAAAGGAAGTGGAGGAGGAGGAATGATCATGAGTAGTCCCACTTCACATTACCTGTCCATCAAGAACCATTATTCCCCGGTATGACTAATTGCAGCTTAATTCACAGCCAAATCTGTCTATTGAATTTCCATCTTACTTAATTGTGGCAGCCTCAAGATCATGATCATCTGAAAGAGAGACAGAATTATGACAAAAACAAGGTAATACTGTGCATTACTTATAAGTTACTCACAATCTCCTCCCAAAACTCATGAAGTTTCAGGCTTGCTTTAAGCTTTTTGCAAAGAACACTAGACCGCAGGAATTTACACTCCATACTCAGGAAAGAGCCTTCAAGCGTGCAGTTTACAATTACACGGTTTGTATTAATTTATCAATTCTTATCATGATTCTAGCTACAACTATGTAATTAATCATCAATTGTAGATGGCAACCAAAGTTTATCTGATAGAGCAACAGAAGAGGCAAGTAGAGAGGGTGCAGAAGGTATTCTCATTATTAAGTGTTGATATAATTTAAGTAATAATCAGATTACTTACAAGGTGTTAATACAGATGATTGAGGAGGAAGAGATAAGGATGATGAGAAAAGAGATGATTCCTAGAGCTCAACTAATGCCTATCTTTGACAGACCCTTCTTTCCTCAGAGGTTCCATTTTTCAATTCAATTCAATTATAATGAAATCGAATAAACCCACCATTGTTTGAATATAAAGCTAAAGCTAATAATATTGCAGGTCAACTAGGCCTTTAACGATTCCCAAAGAGCCAGGCCTCCAAAGGAAAGCTTCAAGCTGCATCTCATGCAGTTAGCCAGCTTATACATCTCCTTCATGAGAAGTATTGAAAGAAGAAGAATCCATCTTTAGAGATTGAAGTGAAGAGGATGTCATGATTCCTCTCTGTTGTCATTTCTGCATTCTGCAATAATTCCATGTTTTGTTTTGGCAAGCTTGAGATTGAGACTGTGTTCTTAGTTAACAGCTTGACAGTAGAATGAAGAAAAGGAAAATCCTATGTGGCTAGCTATAGGTAGGGTCTTCTACTTATTTGTCATCACTTTGTCTTCCCAATTAATAAATGACTTGGATTGAAAAAATAAACAGAAATCTTCACATTATTATTCAGTCTATCTGTAAATTAGTATTTTGTATTGAACTGTTGTTCCACTTCATCAGTTTCCAGAAATAACTCTGAAGTGAAAAAGGTGTCAATAATGAACCTCCATAAGATGGTTAAAACAAAAAGAAAGAAAGAAAACTGAAATTGTTGCTAATTCGGATATTATTTTCTTTGGGTGTTTGTATTTTGATTGAATTTAATTTGTTGTTATACTTTTCTGATGCTAGAGGTAATAAAAGGATTCAACCTTTTCTCAATAAGTAAGTAAAATTAAAGGACAAGAAAGTGAAAACATAGGATTGATTTGAGTTAAACATTCATGTCTTCTGGACCATCATATCATCTACAAAGAAAGAAATACAGAGCTAGTAGTAGCAGTAATAGTAAAAAATATGGTCTATTGCTCAACTGTCTATTATATAACAAAAAAAAAAGAAAAAAGCAGCCCTTTCTCTCCAAATATGGTAGCTTCTTTTCCTACCAAAGATGGAATTACCCTTTATCACAACTAATCATTGAAAGTATTTTACCAGCAAAGGAAGTTGTATCCACTTCTTCTTCAGACCTGCATATGAGAGGAGCCTGCAATAAGGTTAGATATTCGACCATAATTCACTAGAGATGTTATGGAAGAATATTATTACGCATTACCCGATTTTGAAATTGAAACAACATAACCCCACTCAAAACAAGTTGGTTATTCGCACTTAATCGAGCGGTATATATGGCGAACAAAGAACAAAGAAGCGCGAAAACCGACAGTCCCAAGCATCAGGAAGAACCCATAACATATGCAAGCCATGTATCCAAAGAAAAACGAAGTCTGCATGAACCCAGTCATATCCGAACGTGCATAATAGTAGTACAAGCAATATCCATATATGAAAAGCCCCGTCGATCCACCGCACAGAAAAGCCCTAAAAAATATTTATATATTTAACAATTTTTTCAAATAAATGAATTGAAAGTAGAAGTAAAATAAAAAATCTGCTTACCTCCACCACCATTCATGGTCTTCAGCAGCAAGTTGGAAATAAGTAAGAGCCACAGTAATAAAAGCAGTAACAATCAGAAGGATAATGAAAACGATGAACAATATGCTGTAAATGGTGTAGATTCTGTGGCCCCAAACGCTTGCGAATATGTAATAAAGCTCAATGTAGATCGCACTAAAAGGTAGAAACCCAGCCATTGCCATTTGAGGAAGTGTTCCACGGTACCAAGGCAAAGGAGGAATTTCTCGAGGATATTTTGTCGTTCGAACTGGAGCTTGGAATTCTGCCTTGCTATTCTTTCCAGCAATTCCGCCCAGAATCAGCAAAGGAGAAGTTACTAGTGTCCATATGAGGAGTATCACCATAATTGTACCAAATGGTAAAGCTGCAGTTGCACTATAAGCAATTGCTACTGTGTTCAGGAAGCAGAATGTGATTAACAGAGGTCCGCAGAACAAGCTTCCAGTCAATAACAAGTTTCGCACCTGCCGTTTCAAACGTTTTTATGCAGAACCAGAAAGTAATTTGTCAATGAACAACAGATCAGATTCAACATATCTAGCGAGAGCTTGTATATAAATTTCTTTGGAAGCACTCTTTTATGTCCAAAGATGTCATTTGAATGTGGATCCAGATGAGATAACGCTTAGAAACAAAAATTAATAAGAGATTGAGAAGGAAATTTATGGACGATTTCTCATCTGGATCCAAAACCTAGGGCAGATAGTGTTTTCAAATGGGGCCAGTATTATTCATAAATATCTCAAAGAAAACCATTTTCATCAGAACAAAAGGCATTCTCAATACAAAATTATAAGATATTAAGTCGAAACAAATACCCAGTTTGTTCCTTCAAGTTGGCAATATATAGAAGTTGCATAATAGCCAGCAATTCCTGATGTAAGTGCATATATAACAACCAGTGCGGTGAAGAGAGCACCACGGTTGTATGGATAGAAGAAGCCAACAAGAGCAAGAATAAAAATGAATATCGTACTGCAAATGGAGACAATGCCAGATTTACGTTATTGCCCTTAAGTTAGAAGAACGAGGCTCATATTGCAGAAAAAGGTATACTTACAGGGTAAATAACTGGGTTCCGGACCCTAGGGCTGCCGCAAACAAAGACTTGTACTTCGGGAACCTGAAAACATCACCATGTATGTATTTCCACCCAGTTTCTTCTTGATCATCAGGAATTTCCTCATCATGAGCATACCTATTAATAAAATCATATATCAAATAAATAAAGACATTAAAATGAGAAACTTAAGACAAGGCTGCTTACTTACTTCACAAAATCATTCTTTAGGACTCGCATGAGAATCGTGGCAAGGAAACCAGTTAACAGTAGAACTGTTACACATGAATTGATGATAGAAAACCAGTGGATTTCCAAGTGATGCGGCAAAGAGGAAGATTGTGAATACTTATCCATCCGCTTCTCAAAAGGAGTACTTGTTTGCCTCCACTTGACCGTGTAAAAGAATTCAACATCAACTTCTTTATCATCGGTCAGATCGACCATGGTGTTAGTATCAGTTCGGACATTGATCTCAATGACACGGTCATTGTTGTAGAATATTTCAAAATGAAGATGCTTAAAGAGGTAATATCTGTATTCACTAGGGTCAGATTTGCCTTCTTTGTCAACTTTTCCCAAGAATCCCCAAATAGGCAGATCATCAAAGTACATCTGGAAGTAGTAGTCCTTGATGACAGCAGTTCGAAACTTAATAACCTCATCTACTGAGAGCTTCTTCTGGCAAACACTTTCCGAATCTTTCTCAACTAAAAAGTCGATTGTATAAGGTGCAGTAACAAGACGATCTCCATTAAGAACCTCTCCAAGAGCTTCTTTTTTCTCTTTCACATGCCCTGTAGTTGATAATCACCCACTTTATACAACAATATGAAATCAAAGTTAAGTGATTTGCATAAAAAGGAACAGAAAACGAACCTGGGGAACAAAATGGCAGATCAAAATACCGATATGTTTCACTGTAAGAAAACAGGCAATGAGAAGAAGGTCAAAATAATAGAATTATCACTTCTGTCTACATACACACTACACCTATCTCTCAATTCATCAATCAGCCACCAAAAACAACTATATATCCAGTCAATCAACCAAATTCAATGCAGCCTAAGCATACCTAGATGAAGATAATTATGTTTTTACAGATGATAATGCTCTAGATCTATAAAGAAACAAAGTAGCACACTCGGATTTCAACATTTCCTAATGCCCGTCTCAGCATTTGGAGAAACACTAGGATTGAAACGAAATGCAAAATGAAGCTGATCTACATCCTATTCCTTACACTTAAAACACAATTCATACAATAGAACTCAAAACAAACAAGTAAGGCGCAATTTATGATCAAAAGAAAGTTGAAAACAGATCAGAAGATAGCGATAAGATGAAGGGGAGGTGAGGGAAATGGATCTATTACCTGGGGTTATGGAAAGGACCGACCTTGTTGGCATATAGAGGGACTGTATCTCCATGTTGATATTTGTGATTGGAAGAATCCGATCTTACCAGCAAAGCGCTGTTTAGAATGAGAAGAATCAAGATAAACCCTAGTTTCATCTTCTCCCTTGCGCTCAAACACCTGCTGATAGAACTATGAGAGTTGAGTTCCCCGGGCGAACGGAAGATCGCATTTACGAATTTGAGGATTTAGGAAAGGGTAAGAACGAGTGCTTTGCACGCGCTTCTATTGAGATCGTGGACCGGCGAAATATAATTCAATTGGATGGAATATGTATATGAGCTCCTTAACTTTATTCACTTTTCATATTTAGTCCTCTATTTTATTTCTTCTTCTTTTTTGTGCAATTTAAATGATAATTATATAATAAGTATATCCATTAACTATTTATAATCGAGAAGACTACAAAACATTAATAATTCAAAAAATAATATTTATACTAAGTAAGTAAAAAATTAAGAAATAATATATATACTAAGTAAGTAAAAAATTAAGAAATAATATATAACTTTAACACTTACAATTTTTTAATAAATTTTCAAAGAATATATCTATTTTCAAATAAATTCAATAAAACTATTTATATCATATTTTTGAATAATAAATGAAAGTTTATAAATCCGCTTATATATGAATAATTTATTTTTATTATTTTTAATAAGATTTGATAATTACTAAATAGACCTAGGAGTGCATATTATGATTATTCTATATAGGAGTTTTCTTAATAAGATATTACAAAATTATCCTTACAAAAAATGGAAAGGTTTTGTCTTACTTACCTTTGAATGGGACATTATTAACAAAAACTTAATTATTAATAGTTTATCATTGGAATCTATATATATAATGATGCTTAATTTTTAAAGTGTCCAGATTGCCGGGTCGAGAGCTGTGGTTAATTTGGATACTTGGGTCGGATTGTGGGTTGACCCGTTTTTAAATTTAAAACGGTTAAAAATAAAATTAAAAATGTTAAAGGTATGTTTCGAACTTGCAACCTAACAAAACAAATACAATTCTTTAACCAACTAGGCTACAAAGACTTTATATTTTAAATTCAACACCAAATTTGATAAACGCGGGATGTTTTAATATTAATATAAGTTCAACTTTTTAACTAACTAATCTATATATATATAATGATGCTTAATTTTTAAAGTGTCCGGATTGTCGGGTCGAGAGCTGTGGTTAATTTGGATACTTGGGTCGGATTGTGGGTTGACCCGTTTTTAAATTTAAAACGGTTTAAAATAAAATTAAAAATGCTAGAGGTATGTTTCGAACTTGCAACCTAACAAAACAAGTATAACTCTTTAACCAACTAGGCTACAAAGACTTTATATTTTAAATTCAACACCAAATGTGATAAACGCGGGACGTTTTAATATTAATATAAGTTCAACTTTTTAACTATATATATATATATAATGCTTAATTTTTAAAGTGTCCGGATTGCCGGGTCGAGAGTTGTGGTTAATTTGGATACTTGGGTCGGATTGTGGGTTGACCCATTTTTAAATTTAAAACGGTTAAAAATAAAATTAAAAATACTAGAGGTATGTTTCGAACTTGCAACCTAACAAAACAAGTATAACTCTTTAACCAACTAGGCTACAAAGACTTTATATTTTAAATTCAACACTAAATTTGATAAACGCGGGACGTTTTAATATTAATATAAGTTCAATTTTTTAACTAATTAATATATAATGATGTTGAGTAAATAGATACTTGGGTCGGATTGTGAGTTGACCCACCCATAAATTTAAAACGGTTAAAAATAAAATTAAAAATGTTATCCGTAATTTTTTTTCACGATTTTTTATATTGTTACTCGTGCAAATTGTCACGACCCACTTGTCTTCCTAACCCAAGAGGCTTAATCATTCATGGAGGCCCAACCAAGGAACCTTCTAGAAGCCTTATAAGAAAATATGTCATTCTCTACATTAATTGGCCATTTAATGTAGTGGTTGGTTAGTAGACTATTAAGGTGGTGGTTGGGTAGTAAGCCATCAATGTAGTAGTTGGTTAGCACACAATTAATGGGGTAGTTGTGTGTTATATAATTAATATAGTAGTTGGGGATAGCCCTATAAATACATTTGATGTATTCCTTTGTAAAACACCAAGTATTCAAGTGAGATAATATTAATATTCTTTCTAAGAGTTTACTCTCTCTCTAGAATTCTTGTGTCAATTCTATTAAACGTCGAGTGTTGCATCGATAAAGGCTGACTAGTTACTCGTTCTTGCGAAGATCATAACTAGTGCCGCACGGATCGTCAGTGGAAAGACTGAGCCCGTGACAATTGGTATCAGAGCTGAAATGACGAAGAGATCGGATGAAAGTTCAAAGGTCGTGGATGAAGTAGAAAATCTTCCCCACGGGACCGGAGAAGATGGTAGGATCTCCCGCAAAGTTCAAACGGGAGGATCCAAAGCTACCAAAGAAAGAGAGAGATCAAGGGATGTTATCGTTGACATTCTCGCCAGACTGGAGAAGGTAGAACTCACTATGGCGTACGGACAAGATAATGCCGGGGACCTAGAGGAACGCATTGCCGAGCTCGAGAAAGAGAGAGACGAGCTCCGAGAAGGAATGCAAGGTGCCTTGAACGAGGTCTTGTCCAAATGTCAAGAGCAAACTCAGATCATGGAGCAGACCCTACTTGGCGAAATCAGTACCTTGACCGAGAAACTCGAGGTAATGTCATCTAAATTACAAGCCACTGAAGAGAATGTGGTGTTACTCAAGAAGGCGATTGCGCAAGAGTGCGGACGTGCGCCTGTAGGAATCCCAAATCCGTCAAGGATAGATGTTCCAAGGCCTAAAGCGTATTTAGGCGAGAGGAATGCGAAGGAGATTGATAACTTCTTATGGGGTCTGGACCAGTACTTCAAAGCACTCGGCCTGGTAGAAGAGGCGAGGAAGATAGATACTGCCACGACATACTTAGAAGACACCGCAATGTTGTGGTGGAGGCGAAGGAGTGGCGACATAGAAAGAGGTACGTGTTCTATTAACACTTGGACCGAATTCAAGGAAGAGCTCAAGAGGCAGTTTTATCCTGAAAATGCTATTCGAGAGGCAAGAGCCAAGTTGCGGCGACTCTCACAAAGGGGGAGTATCAAGGAGTATGTCAAGGAGTTCATCGCTACTCTCCTTGAGATCCCTAACTACTCAGACGACGAAGCCTTGTTTGCTTTCACAGATGGTCTACAAATGTGGGCAAAGCTTGAGTTGGAACGGCGTGGTGTCCAAGATCTAAACACCGCGATCGCTGTTGCTGAATCTCTTGTCGAAATGAGAAGACAAGAGAAACCAAAGTCGACTTATGAGAGGAATGACGAGGGGGAAAATGGTGGAGACTATTTTTACAGCAATGAAGACCCAACTAAGAGGACGAAGCCCAATGGTAGAGGAGATCGGGACGAGAAACGTGGAGAGAGACCCCGGATAAAGTGTTTCTTTTGTGAAGGGCCGCATAAAGCAAGAGAGTGCCCTATGAAGAACAAACTATCCGCTTTGATGGAGGAGCAAGAAGGCCTTCACGATGAAGCTCGATTGGGGTCGTTAAATCTCCTTAGTGTCGTTAAAGCAAAGTTTGAAGGGCCAAAGACCGCGAAGAAAGGACGATTATTCGTGGAAACAAAAGTAAAAATCCATATGGTTAAAGCTTTGTTGGATACGGGAGCCAACAACAACTTTCTAGAGGTAAAAAGGGCGGAAAGACTAGGGATTAGGTACACCAAAGAAAAGGGGTGGCTTAAAGCAGTCAACTCGGCACCAAGTGCAACTTATGGAGTTGCTCGTAATGTAAAAGTCAACTTGGGAGAGTGGACTGGCCTTCTGGATTTCTCCATTATTGACATGGACGACTACAAAATGGTTCTTGGAATAGAGTTCCTAGACAAGGTAAATGCATTTATACTCCCTTCTGCTAATGCTATGTACATTCTAGAGCAAGGCAATACTTGCACAATACATTTAACACGAGAAGGCAAGAGAGAAACTAGGCATCTCTCTTCCATGCAACTCTCAAAAGGTGTAAAGGAGGACTATTCATCATCTTTTGTTACTTTGAAAGAAGATGAGAAAACTGTGGTCCAAGAGAAGACACATCCGAAAATTACAACTGTCCTAGAGAAAGTTCAGGATGTAATGCCCGCCGATTTTCCAAAGAAACTCCACCATGAGAGAGAGGTGGACCATAGAGAAGAGTTAGTCAATGGTACTAAACCATCGGCGACAATCATTTATCGCATTGAATCTCCCAAATTGGAGGGATTGAAGAGACAATCGGAGGAGTTGCTCTTCAAGAAAGGGAAGTGCAAAATTGACAAGACCGCCAAGAGAATGAAGAAATGGGAGAACAAGAAGAGAAGACACTTGGAGTTCGGAGGAAACCGAGTGGTAGTAAAACTTCTCCTCTATCAAGAGAGACGATTTTCCAAAGTTCATAAGGGGTCTGTGAGGCGATACGAAGGCCCTTTCTTAGAGAAGAAACGGGTTGGAAAGCTAACATATCGCTCAAAACTTTTGTCGCATTTGGAGACATCATTGAGACCTACAAAGAGGATGCGACGAGGACGTCGCCGGAATGAGTGGGGGAGAATGTCATGACCCACTTGTCTTCCTAACCCAAGAGGCTTAATCATTCATGGAGGCCCAACCAAGGAACCTTCTAGAAGCCTTGTAAGAAAATATGTCATTCTCTACATTAATGGGCCATTTAATGTAGTGGTTGGTTAGTAGACTATTAAGGTGGTGGTTGGGTAGTAAGCCATCAATGTAGTAGTTGGTTAGCACACAATTAATGGGGTAGTTGTGTGTTATATAATTAATATAGTAGTTAAGGATAGCCCTATAAATACCTTTGATGTATTCCTTTGTAAAGAACCAAGTATTCAAGTGAGATAATATTAATATTCTTTCTAAGAGTTTACTCTCTCTCTAGAATTCTTGTGTCAATTCTATTAAACGTCGAGTGTTGCGTCGATAAAGGCTGACTAGTTACTCGTTCTTGCGAAGATCATAACTAGTGCCGCACGGATCGTCAGTGGAAAGACTGAGCCCGTGACAATTGGTATCAGAGCTGAAATGACGAAGAGATCGGATGAAAGTTCAAAGGTCGTGGATGAAGTAGAAAATCTTCCCCACGGGACCGGAGAAGATGGTAGGATCTCCCGCAAAGTTCAAACGGGAGGATCCAAAGCTACAAAAGAAAGAGAGAGATCAAGGGATGTTATCGTTGACATTCTCGCCAGACTGGAGAAGGTAGAACTCACTATGGCGTACGGACAAGATAATGCCGGGGACCTAGAGGAACGCATTGCCGAGCTCGAGAAAGAGAGAGACGAGCTCCGAGAAGGAATGCAAGGTGCCTTGAACGAGGTCTTGTCCAAATGTCAAGAGCAAACTCAGATCATGGAGCAGACCCTACTTGGCGAAATCAGTACCTTGACCGAGAACCTCGAGGTAATGTCATCTAAATTACAAGCCACTGAAGAGAATGTGGTGTTACTCAAGAAGGCGATTGCGCAAGAGTGCGGACGTGCGCCTGTAGGAATCCCAAATCCGTCAAGGATAGATGTTCCAAGGCCTAAAGCGTATTTAGGCGAGAGGAATGCGAAGGAGATTGATAACTTCTTATGGGGTCTGGACCAGTACTTCAAAGCACTCGGCCTGGTAGAAGAGGCGAGAAAGATAGATACTGCCACGACATACTTAGAAGACACCGCAATGTTGTGGTGGAGGCGAAGGAGTGGCGACATAGAAAGAGGTACGTGTTCTATTAACACTTGGACCGAATTCAAGGAAGAGCTCAAGAGGCAGTTTTACCCTGAAAATGCTATTCGAGAGGCAAGAGCCAAGTTGCGGCGACTCTCACAAAGGGGGAGTATCAAGGAGTATGTCAAGGAGTTCATCGCTACTCTCCTTGAGATCCCTAACTACTCAGACGACGAAGCCTTGTTTGCTTTCACAGATGGTCTACAAATGTGGGCAAAGCTTGAGTTGGAACGGCGTGGTGTCCAAGATCTAAACACCGCGATCGCTGTTGCTGAATCTCTTATCGAAATGAGAAGACAAGAGAAACCAAAGTCGACTTATGAGAGGAATGACGAGGGGGAAAATGGTGGAGACTATTTTTACAGCAATGAAGACCCAACTAAGAGGACGAAGCCCAATGGTAGAGGAGATCGGGACGAGAAACGTGGAGAGAGACCCCGGATAAAGTGTTTCTTTTGTGAAGGGCCGCATAAAGCAAGAGAGTGCCCTATGAAGAACAAATTATCCACTTTGATGGAGGAGCAAGAAGGCCTTCACGATGAAGTTCGATTGGGGTCGTTAAATCTCCTTAATGTCGTTAAAGCAAAGTTTGAAGGGCCAAAGACCGCGAAGAAAGGACGATTATTCGTGGAAACAAAATTAAAAATCCATATGGTTAAAGCTTTGTTGGATACGGGAGCCAACAACAACTTTCTAGAGGTAAAAAAGGCGGAAAGACTAGGGATTAGGTACACCAAAGAAAAGGGGTGGCTTAAAGCAGTCAACTCGGCACCAAGTGCAACTTATGGAGTTGCTCGTAATGTAAAAGTCAACTTGGGGGAGTGGACTGGCCTTCTGGATTTCTCCATTATTGACATGGACGACTACAAAATGGTTCTTGGAATAGAGTTCCTAGACAAGGTAAATGCATTTATACTCCCTTCTGCTAATGCTATGTACATTCTAGAGCAAGGCAATACTTGCACAATACATTTAACACGAGAAGGCAAGAGAGAAACTAGGCATCTCTCTGCCATGCAACTCTCAAAAGGTGTAAAGGAGGACTATTCATCATCTTTTGTTACTTTGAAAGAAGATGAGAAAATTGTGGTCCAAGAGAAGACACATCCGAAAATTACAACTGTCCTAGAGAAAGTTCAGGATGTAATGCCCGCCGATTTTCCAAAGAAACTCCACCATGAGAGAGAGGTGGACCATAGAGAAGAGTTAGTCAATGGTACTAAACCATCGGCGACAATCATTTATCGCATTGAATCTCCCAAATTGGAGGGATTGAAGAGACAATCGGAGGAGTTGCTCTTCAAGAAAGGGAAGTGCGAAATTGACAAGACCGCCAAGAGAATGAAGAAATGGGAGAACAAGAAGAGAAGACACTTGGAGTTCGGAGGAAACCGAGTGGTAGTAAAACTTCTCCTCTATCAAGAGAGACGATTTTCCAAAGTTCATAAGGGGTCTGTGAGGCGATACGAAGGCCCTTTCTTAGAGAAGAAACGGGTTGGAAAGCTAACATATCGCTCAAAACTTTTGTCGCATTTGGAGACATCATTGAGACCTACAAAGAGGATGCGACGAGGACGTCGCCGGAATGAGTGGGGAGAATGTCACGACCCACTTGTCTTCCTAACCCAAGAGGCTTAATCATTCATGGAGGCCCAACCAAGGAACCTTCTAGAAGCCTTGTAAGAAAATATGTCATTCTCTACATTAATGGGCCATTTAATGTAGTGGTTGGTTAGTAGACTATTAAGGTGGTGGTTGGGTAGTAAGCCATCAATGTAGTAGTTGGTTAGCACACAATTAATGGGGTAGTTGTGTGTTATATAATTAATATAGTAGTTGGGGATAGCCCTATAAATACCTTTGATGTATTCCTTTGTAAAGCACCAAGTATTCAAGTGAGATAATATTAATATTTTTTCTAAGAGTTTACTCTCTCTCTAGAATTCTTGTGTCAATTCTATTAAACGTCGAGTGTTGCGTCGAGAAAGACTGACTAGTTACTCGTTCTTGCGAAGATCATAACTAGTGCCGCACGGATCGTCAGTGGAAAGACTGAGCCCGTGACAAAATGCATCAGCTAAATGCTAGTCATGAATTATAGATGAAATTCAGAGGGTGATATTATTCTAGCCTATTTGAAATATTAATTTATTTTTAGTTAATTTGTAATTGTTGTTCGATATATTAACGAGAAAATAATAATTTGTTTTGAGATTTTTTTTTATCTTTGTGAAAAAACGATGATCCCATTATATATATTATAATTGGAATTCACCAAAACAATAATTAGTAAAAAGTTTTGTTTCTTAAAAGAAACTATTTGTTTAATTTCCCTTTCACTAGAAGCAAGATAAGATCTGGGGATTTCTTACCCAAAACGCATCTTTTACCACTTTATTTCGAAAACGTTGCTTAGTGTGGAATGTGGATTATAGGATTGCTTACTATTGCTGTTTCTCTTTTTAAAAGTATAATAATAACATTAAATCTAAAATAGTTGACTATTTATGTAAAATTATATATAATAAAAAAATTATTAGTTATCTATTATATTATTTATATATAAAATTAATAACAATAAAATAAACTTAATTACATTAATTCACTTATTTGCATTTATTTGAATAAGTGAATGTTTTTGTATAATTTGTAACTTAATTTCTATAAATTAGTAAAATTAAAATAATTTAAACACAAATAATAATAATAATAATAATAATAATAATAATAAAATAGTTAAATTGAAGGGAGGTTATCTTGGAGTGGACCAATACACTATCACACATACTTTACGGGTTAGATTATCAATGAATTGCGTTGGGTTGGGTTTATGGTTTCAATTTGATATTGTTGTTTATTTATTCTATTTCTTTATTTTGATATTATAAATAAAATATTGAATATGTTTGTTTGAAAAGAAAAAAAATAATAATATATATTAATATTAAAGATTTTTCTCCTTTAATATCCTCTGCACCTACCTCAGTCCAAATAGTTAACTCAACAAGCAAACACGACTGACTGAATTAATGAAGGCAATCTCGCGACTTTAATAAAAACATATTTACAATATAATTACAAAATATATAATATATTATTATATTATATTATATTACAGGCAAGCTATATTACAGGTGATGCAGAAAAAGAAAAGTAGTAATTAAAACATAAAATTTATCACATAGAAAAGGATGAAAAGAAAAACGTAAATAAGGAAATAATTAATTAAACCTCCGTTATACAGAGATGTGCCACAAACTGCGTGCGTGCGTCCCCGATCGATCGAGAGCATATCCTCTGAATCTTCATCTTCTCCCCGTAAGAGAACTTGTTTTTCTTAAAAAGAAGAGATCTCAAGGGTGAAGGTGAAGAGAGAGAAAAAAACAAGTTTCATTATGTGGAGAAGAAGAAGATTCCGAAGAGTGGAAGTCAGCGCTTTAACATATATAGATAGATAGATAACATGTCTGAACGCGTGCGGCGGCGCCGACTTACCACCACTAGATGACAAAACCAAGGTTAGATTTGTACCATTAAAAGCGTGCATCTCAAGTTATCTTTGCAACTTGCAAATTAGCTAGCTGACTACTTTGACCCGATCTCTCTCATATTGCTCACTACTTTAGAATCATTTCCTGTCCTACCCACCTTTCAAATTTTTTTTGGGAAGAATGTCAATTTTATTTACAAAGTTGGAGCGATGTGTCAAATTTATTTATAAACTTGTAAAATTCTATTTTTGTTTATAAAGTTGTCAAAATGTGTCAAAAATGAATAAGATAACGAAGTCATTTAACAGAGTTAAATTTGTATCCATGTGGCATCCACATATATATTTTTTTAAGTTATTTGATTTTTCATTTCAAACAAACCTAGACTTATTAAATAAATAAATAAAATTATCTAGTCTTTTTTACTGATCTAAATTACCTCGCCCACATCTTCACCGGTAACCACCGTCGCCGCCCTCTTCACCCGCCTTTGTTGTCGTCGCCGCCCTCTTCACCGGCCGTTGTCGTCGCCGCCCTCTTCACCGGCCGTTGTCGTCGCCGCCCTCTTCACCGGCCGTTGCCGTCGCCGCCCTCTTCACCAGCCAAGCCCTAGGGCCCTCTCGCTTCCAAAGTCACCTCACGAACATCACATTAGGGCTTGGTCGTGACGATTTAGTACAGTTACAAAAGGAGCATCCTCATTCTGTTTTAACCCGATATGCGAAAAGAGGACGAATTTGATAATAAAGGGAAGAATGTTGCTTCCTGTGACAATGAAAATCAAGGGGCGGTCAGTTCTTCATTGGCTTCGGGAAGGTTCAGCCAAAATATCTAGAACCGCAACTGCCACCAATTGTATCGGAAATATCTGAAACAGTTCGTTTATTATATGGACTGAAGAATCACTCGACTACTATTCCACCGTTCTTAGTAACGGACTCACCTCCTGTTGAGCCAAAGGATCTTAGAGCGGCAATTGTGAACATTGACATTGGCTCTCCAAGTTTAAATGTTGTAGAAGAACAGGGAGGAAGAAAAAGAAGTTCGTCCGGGCCTAAAGATGAATTTTGGGAACAGGCGGTGGTTGAAGAGGAGAGAGGAGGCAGTCTCCGGTGGAATTTAACCATGTAGAGAGGAAGGCGTCGGAGATATCGTCGGAAGGAACTGTGTCTGATGATTCTTGATTGTGACAGTTAGTTTGAAGTAGTTTATAATTTTCTTTTATTTTCTGTAGAAGATGATTTTAAACTCTTACTTATTTCTTGATTATAATGTGCAGCAACAATATGGTTGTAAACAAAATATAATTATGTAACTTATCTGAATCTGAAAGAGTATGTCTTTTACTGGATTTTATTTTTTTGTATTTGATATGGAATTATATTTACATGCTTAATGATATTTATTGGTGGTTACGGCTGTTGGCGAAGAGGGCGGCGACGCAACGGCGGGTGAAGAGGGCGGCGACGGCAACGGCTGGTGAAGAGGGCGGCGACGACAACGGCCGGTGAAGAGGGCGGCGACGACAACGGCCGGTGAAGAGGGCGGCGACGACAACAAAGGCTGGTGAAGAGGGCGGCGACGGCAACAAAGGCTGGTGAAGAGGGCGGCGACGGCAACAAAGGCTGGTGAAGAGGGCGATAGTGGTTACCGGTGAAGATGTGGACGAGGTAATTTAGATCAGTAAAAAAGTAGAAAAGACTGAGATAATTTTATTTACTTATTTAATAAGTCTAGGTTTGTTTGAAATGAAAAAACAAATAACTTAAAAAAGTATATATGTGGATGCCACGTGATACAAATCTAACTCTGTTAAATGACTTCTGTTATCTTATTCATTTTTGACACATTTTGACATTTTTATAAACAAAAATAGAATTTTGCAAGTTTATAAATAAATTTGACACCTCGCTCCAACTTTGTAAATAAAATTGACATTCTTCCCAATTTTTTTTTCCCAAATTACCTACTTTTTCATTCACACTCTCAAACTACCCACCTTTCTCTCTCTAAATCATTAATCAACCCATTAATTAACTCACTCTCTATCTTAACCCACTACCCATTAATTAACTCCTCTCTCTTTTTCAACTATTAATTAATTTCTTCACTTCTAAACTATTAATTAATTCAATTAAAATATATTATATAAATATTAAAATAAAATAACACATATATTTTATTTTTATTTAAATCTATAAATATAATATATATAGTTCAAACTAAATACACTAAATTAAATAATTTAAATAGTTATTATAAATTAAAATAAAATAGAATACATTACATAAACGGGAACTTGAAATAAAATATATTACATAAACATTAAAATAAAATACATTACATCACAATAAAATACATAACATAAACATTACAATAAAATAAAATACATAATAAATATTAATCACGTTCAATAAAATGCATATTTTATCATTATAATTCATTTTTTTTATATTTGAAACTGCGACGTTTAATGACCTTCAAAATGGTCAAACTTATTGTCAAAGGTCAAGAGAATTATTTGAAACTGTTGAGAAAAAAGCATCATCACACAAAGTTATTCCATACAATGAACAAAGAGAAGTCTTCGAAATCGTTACTGCACAATACAGAACCATAAATGGATATTGGAAGGGTGGTAACAAACATAATGTGGATTTATATAGAGATTTTTGCTCTTGTAGAAAATGGAGTAGATATCATAAAAATTGAATTATAAAAATAAAATATGCATTCTGTTGTATATTTAACGTGATTAATATTTATTATGTATTTTATTTTATTGTAATGTTTATGTTATGTATTTTATTGTGATGTAAAGTATTTTATTTTAATGTTTATGTAATATATTTTATTTCAAGTTTCCGTTTATGTAATGTATTATATTTTATTTTAATTTATAATAGCTATTTAAATTATTTAATTTAGTGTATTTAATTTGAACTATATATATTATATTTATAGATTTAAATAAAAATAAAATATATGTGTTATTTTATTTTAATATTTATATAATATATTTTAATTGAATTAATTAATAGTTTAAAAGTGAGATATTAATTAATAGTTAGAGAGGGAAGTTAATTAATGAGTTTAGAGAGAGAGAGAGTTAATTAGTGGGTTAAGATAGAGAGTGAGTTAATTAATGGGTTAATTAATATTGTAGAGAGAGAAGGTATGTAGTTTAAGAATGGGAATGAAAAAGTGGGTAGTTTGGGAAAATTTGTTTGAAAGGTGGGTAGGACCGGAAAGGGTTCCACTACTTTATCCCGACATTAAATTAATTATATATTAAAATTAATTTTAATAATTACTTCTTAATTTTTAACTTAATTTATGTAAAATCATAATAATTTATATTTTAATCTTATAATCACCATATAAATGCAATCTTAGAAGAGCTTAATTAAGAAAGATGAAAATGATCAGTTATGAATATAGAAAATGTCATAAATATTCTTAGGTAGTGAATGAATCATTGCAGTTTTTCAATTCCTCAACAGCCCTAATGAAGTAATGAACACACCCCATAAGCCTGAAAAAAAAGAAAAAACTTTATTTGTTCGGAAAGTCTCACTCAAGAACCGTCACCATTGCTTGATTTCTTCTCAGCTCATCACTACCTAATAACATGGCATTAATATGGTTTAGAAAAAATAATGAATCTGGGTAAAAAGATAATTTGATGTTCTTTACTTACAACATTTAAGCTTCATAAGAAAGTTTTGCCTTCAACTGATCAGCAACGGCATCGATGAATTCTTCAGTATTCAGATAATGCTCCCTTGTCATCCTATTATATAGCATCAGAAAAGAAGACGAAGATTTCAGAAATTTATAAATCGAAAAGGTTTGTAAGAATTTGATTAAAGAGGATAATAATACTTTGAGCCATGAATGATGAGTGCAAGATCCTTGGTCATCTTTCCGGATTCCACTGTTCCAATACAAGCTGCTTCCAGCTTATCAGTGAAATCAGCCAGCCTTGCATTGTCATCCAATTTTGCCCTGTTTTTTAACAAACACAATACAGTTCAGCTATGGCCTTGTTTGAATGAATGATTATAACCCCCTTATACCATCTATCATCACTTTATAAAAAAGTACCTGTGTGCAAGTCCCCTGGACCATGCAAAGATTGATGCTATGCTGTTTGTGCTCGTTTCACCTCCTTTTTGATGAACTCTGTAATGGCGGGTAACAGTTCCATGGGCTGCCTCGGCTTCTATGGTCTTACCGTCAGGGCAGATCTGAATTTATTAATCATATGATAGCATCAAAAAACATGTTTGAAGGAAATTGCTAGTCAATTGATCTGATTATGCAAGGAAGAAACCCCCCACAAAAAAGTACAATTAAATGAATTTCCGGGAAAAGAGTACATACCAACACAGAAGTCATCAGACCAAGAGACCCAAATCCTGCAAAAGTTCAACGAAATTGAGACCATTCTGTTGAGGAAATTTACTTATTATAATCTTTTACGATGTCGAGGCAACTCGTGCAATCTTACCTTGTGCTAAGAAATCACTCTGCACGTCGCCATCATAGTTCTTGCATGCCCAGACATAACCTCCTTCACTTTTAAGTGCATAAGCCACCATATCATCAATAAGGCGGTGCTCATACCTACAAACAATTCATTGAGGTTCAATTAACAGAATGATTATTGAACAACCAGAAGAAAAGAAAAACTGGGAATGTTTAACCAGATATGTTCATTTCTTACCATATGCCAGCAGCATCATACTTTGACTTCCAATTGGCTTCATAAACCTCCTGAAATATGTCCTTGAATCTATACAAAAATAAGAGAAGACAGAGAATGACAGGTAAATCAAGACGAAACTTGTTCATGGGCTGAATAATATATGGACAGTAGCATGAAAATAATGGATTGTTTGATGCAGGGTTATTTTTTTAAATCTGTTATTTTTGGAAAAGATCTTTTTTGATATGAAGAGTAGTTTATTTGGATAAAATGACTAAAATATCCTTAGTATTTAATATTTTAAAATTTTATTAAAAAATTAAAGTGATGGTAATTTTGGTATTTTCCAAAAATCTGGGTTTTTTGGAAAAAATATTGTTTGATATAAAAAGTAATTTATTTATGTAAAGTGACTAAAATTTAAAAAATAAAATGAGGTAATTTGGTATTTTAGTTGACAATTTAAGTGATTTGATGGAAGAATTGGTTCATGATGGGATATTATTGGTTTATTTGGATAAAATCTTAAAAGAAACACATCAAACAAGCCCTAAATATAAAACAAACAAAAATAAATTTCCAATTACACTTGTGATCACAAACTAGTCAAAAACTAAGATCAAGGAGGAAAATTGCATACCTTCCATCATATTTCTTAAGGATGGTATTCTTTGTGCTGAGATAAAGTGGCCACTTTTTCTGGAAAGCCATGTTCATGGAAGCCTCAGCAAATGAATAAATAGACTGCAGCCCATGATAAAAAAATAAAGTATTAGACTAATTAAAACACAAATAATTAACGGACTGTTTTTTTCAGCAGTGGAAAATGGAAATATATATCTATTCGACAACCATAACAGATGCAAAACCCGAACCTCATCAGTGTTGTACATTGCCAAAGCTACTCCTCCAGCACCAGTGAAGTTGTAAACTTCCAGCTCAGTTTTCTCAGTCTCCCCTTCGGGAACTATATGTAAACACTAACATAAGTTAGCACTAAACATACTTCAAGACTGATAAATATAGCCAAAAGTTAAATATGCAAAGGCTGAAAAGGAGATCGAGAGAACTGTACCAAACACCAACTTAAGCTTTCCTGCTCCTTTTATGACTGCATCAGTTGCCTTGTATTGATCTCCAAAAGCATGCCTTCCAATGCATATAGGCTTCGTCCATCCTAATAAATTTACAAATTAATGGTTATTAAAGAGATATATACAACAACACTGCCAATAAATAGTTCATCCCCTCAAGAACTTCCTACCTGGGATAAGCTTGGGGAGGTTTTTGCAGAGAATTGGCTCTCTGAATACCGTACCTGAAACAATAACATGTTATAGACAGCCACAACATACATTTAGAACAACATATAACTACTTGGAAATCTGCTAACCATTCAAAATATTTCTAATTGTCCCATTTGGACTCTTCCACATCTGCTTCAATTTAAACTCTTCAACACGAGCCTCATCTGCAAAACCAAACACAAAAAAATCCCATGTTAGTTGAAACCATAATTTTAAGTACAATTTATATGTGCAGTCGGTGAAAACATACCAGGTGTGATCGTAGCACACTTGATAGCAACATTATACCTGCAGGCAACTTAATTAGGTTTCAAAATGCAGAAAGATACCATGATTTAAATAGTTGATGATATTTCATTCATTAACAGAGTACTAGAGAAGGCTCATATTTCTTACTTAAGGGTAGCTTCTGCAGCTTCAATGGTTACTTTGTCATCAGTTTCATCACGGTAAGGAAGACCAAGGTCAAAGTACTTAATGTCCAATTCAACAAATGGGAAGATGAGCTGCAATATATCAATCACATAACATATCAAGAGTCAAGACTATGAACTTTTTCTTCTTTTTGCTAGGGGCAGATTCGAACCATAATAGCACATCTCTTCTGAATCAAGAATTAGAAAAATCACCTTATCCTTAATTGATTTCCAGAAAATTCGGGTCATTTCATCTCCTGCAGCATCAAAACAGACCACAATTAACTTGAGAAAAAAATATATGGGAGGCAATGCTTTAGGAGCCCAAGTACCACTGTATCAGGATACATGATTCCAGAATAATTTCAAAATTTTAAAGATTATTTGAAGTAAACAACTCAAATGTTTTTAATCTGGATTCTCCTTGCATAAAAAAAAAAAAAATCCTATCTTGATCCGGTAAATCGAGTCGAACTTATTTGTTTGAAGGATTTAGATCAGATATCAATCACATCAGATAATTAAATCAGATTTGACTGTTTCTAAAAATGAAATATAATTAAATCAGATTTGACTAATTCTGAAAATGAGATTAGAGTTTCTACGTAGAAACGAAAGAGAAAATACAGATGTCACATAATCTGAGAGGCTCGTAAACGTAAAACATCGATCAGAATACTCTTAAGCCTAGAAGGCTAGAAAGATCATAGTTATCGTTCCCTAAAGTTACTACAGATAAGCAAAACTTAAAGAATTGACGATCAGATCCATATATAAGTGAACGTAGTACAGAGATCGAACAATGAAAGATCAATCAGTAAAGACTTGAGAGATCGAATCAGATCATTTACCGTCCATCTCAACGATGGGATTGGCGACAGTGATCTTCTCGAATCCCATTTCCGTCAGCTGATTCGATCAACAATGTCTATCTGATGAACGCGAAGATGAAAAGAGGGATCGGAGAGTTGAAGCTGCAAATGAAAGAGAGAGGATTTTCGTTGAAAATCTCCGCCGCCGATAATGAATAAAAAAGATTGTGGTGGGACTGATTATAATGTGAGGTTAGTTAGAGTTTAAATGACCAAAATACCACTGGCCCACTTTTATTGTTTTTGTGGAGATAAATGGAGTTTTATTTCAATGTCATAGTCATGATTTAGATTTTATTATATTTGTTTACAGATATTTTATTTATAGATGGACAAAACTCTGTTAACCAGAATTATAACAATTTAATTTCGTCATTCAGTCAATTATTCATAGGAAATATATTTTTTTATATATATATGACCTTATCAATGGCATCATTGAAATATATGGCTAATGGATGACTGAAAGTCTGAAATATAAAGTCATGAGATTTGTCTTTCACCTAACATTTTAGCCAGCATCAGTCTCATCAACAACTCCTTTGACAATAACTACTAAACTAGTCCTAAAGATAAGGCATTGTTTATTTGAAAATGACGTGACTTTTGTGAAATTACTTAATTTACTAGAAAATGAAAGAAAGAAATGTGAAAAGAGAAGATAAAGATTTTTGTTTTTATTTTTATTTTTAGCCAATCAATTTTATTTTATTTTCAATCATTTATTTTCTTATTTTGCTCTATGTCATTTCTATTTAAATAAATAAATATATATATTTATCAAATAATTAAATATTTCTCAACTCAACAAAGTTATTTAAATAAACAGAATCTTAACCATTAATATAAGAGTGACTTCGTCAGCATAAAACTTATTCACATTCACTTGCTATCCATGAAATAAGTTATATCATGGACATGACAGCTAATCTCATCTTAAATTGTGATATTTTAAGTCGGAATAAAACTTGAAATCCCTCACATTTTTTACAATGTTCAAATTTTGGTTGCTTGTTTAGTTAATGTTATTGATAGGGATGACAATGGTGCTTGTATTCCTGATACCCGTGGGTATACAATGATCAGGTTCGGGTAATTTAAATAAGGATCGAAGATAGAGAGTAAAATGAATTACCCGGTCGGGTTCGGGTCGAGAACGGAGAGTATACAAAACTCAAATTCGATACTCAAACTATTAATATATATTAAAGTTTAAAATGACTTTCAAATTTTACGTCATTACAAATTTACAATAAATATATTTAAAAAAACTCATTTAAACGTATGTACTAGTAAACTAAGTTTATAAGTTCATTTAAACCTACGTAATATTAAAAATTAACTCATCTAACCTCTTTTAATATAAACATAGTTAGGCATTGTTTTCTTTGGGTTTTTTAAAAAACTCATCCAAAATCAATTTTCCAATCAATCACTTCTCAACAATCACATCACTCATTTCATTAATCAAAATATTAAAATAATCTTTATTTTAAATTATTATATTTTATTTTATTAATATATATCAATACTCTTTAAGTCTTTTTACCAAAAATAAACATCACCTCCTCAAAATCATCACCAGTCATTACTTTTTTCCCTCTATATGTTTTTTCAAAACCCCAATCCGAACAAGGCCTTAATTGTTTTTTAAAATTTTAAAATTTATTAATTAAATATTCATTTTTTCACTTTTTCACTTTTTTTTCTTTTTTTAATTAATTAATTTATCTCTTTTTTTTTCTTTTTTTCAAATTTTGTATTAATTAATTAATCAATTTATCTCTTTTTATTATTTGATTTTTTTATATTATTTTTTTTTTATATCAACATATATTATTTTAAAATTAATTGATCTCTTTTAAGGACTAATACTTAATATTTTAATGTATAAAGTAATTCAATATTTTGATACTCTAATATTTTTACATTTTGTTCAAGTATTTTTATTAAATTATTACTTGTATAATTTTTTCAAAGAATTTTATTTGTGATGTAAACTTTTTCCACAAGTTGAACACAAAATATTTATGTACTTGTAATATTTATGCAAATTGGAGTAAAAATCAAATGTGTGGACAAATGAATATATTATTCTATAAACTAGTTAATTAAATATTATAATAAATATTAAATTACTTTATACATTAAAATATTTAAGTATTAGTTACTCAAAATATCAAATAAATTTTAAATAATAAAATAACAAAAATAATAATAAAAAGAGATAAATTAATGAATTAATTAATAAAATAATAATATATAGACAAAAGAAAAAATTAATAAAAGAAGATAAATAGATTAATTAATTAATAAAAAAAAAGAAGAGAGAAAAAAAGAATAGTGAAATAATAAATATTAAATTTTAAAAAAAAAATTAACCATAGTTACTAATAAATACTAGATTAACCAATTTTTAATAGTACGTATTTTTACTAGTTTATACGTCTAACTGAGCTAATTGTACAAGTATATACGTCTATATAATCTTTTTTCCAATATATTATTTATATTTCTCACCATCTGTTCCAATATCGTTTCAATTTATCTTTCTTATAAATTTTTAATTTTTTAATAACAAAATATTTTATTTCCCTTTACTCATTTTTCATATTATTTTCAAGTTCAATAAATTTTTAACTTCAATTTGTAATAATAAAAAATTGTTATATTTTTCAACTTTTACAATACAATGTAAATAAGTATTATTTATGTTTTTAATATTTTATATTATTTAGAAATAATAAATATAAATTAATATTTTAATCGGGTGATTGGATATCTGTCGGGGATCGGGTATCCGACGAATTGGGAATGTGATACAAATAAAGATACCCGTCGAGTTCGGGATCGGGGTTAGGTAGTAAAATGAAAATCGGGTTCGGGAATAATTACTTCACTACCTATATCGAGTATGGTACCTATTGCCATCCTTAATTGATTTATTTAGTTTAAGCATTTTCAAATACATAGTTTCTTAATCTCCTTAATTTAATTATTTTTATATTTTTTACTTAAAGTACTCTAAAACTGTGCCCTCCAATAAGTTAATACTTATTTACTAAAGTTAATAATTATTTACTAGTTTATTCTCAGTTATTAATTTAGAGGAGGGAGTTTGGAAAAAATAAATTTAAAGGCAAAATGTATTTAATTATAACTTTTGTATTAATTTATTATTACGCAAGATTACTGTAATATATTATTATGCAAACATTAAACGCTAAATGCAAATAGTGAATCAAACAAGCACTTAATAAATCAAATTTTGAGAACAATGTTATGACCACCTAAGAGCATCTCTAACTAATATCTAAATCTAAACCATATTTTATCTCCAACACACTCATTTGCAAACCAAAATAGGTGTTCCATCATTTTCTCTCTTGCAAACGCATATATATACATTTTTTATTGATCTCAATTTTTTTCTTTCTAATTCAACCCGTAAACTTAATTTAAGTATATTTTATACATTAAATTTATTTATATAATTTATTATTTTAATTAATTAATTTAATTTATTTATTTTTATAATATTTTTATATAACATAAATCTATAATAATAATAATAATGTTTATCAATATTAAAAAATTATAATAATGTTCATAAAAATTATAATAATGTAAAAAAAATTAAATTTTGTATGGTAATTTTTGAATTTTTAAAATAATTTATAATTAATTTACAATAAAATTTAAAATAATAGGGTAATTTTAAAAGTATAAAAATATAATTTATAATATTATAAAATATATGGGGTGATATTAAAAAATTATAAAAGTTGATGTATATTTAGGTTTGAGAATGAATTTTTAAACCATATACAATAAAACGACTATTCTCAAACCCGAAATCAGATTTCACCTCAAACTGACCTACGTATGCATACCTAAAATGAGTATCTCCATTCTCTCTCCCTATATGGTAAACAATTGCATAATTTTTTTTATTCACATTTCAGTCCTTAAACTTTTATTTAATTAATTTTATATATTAAACTTATATAAATAAGTTATTTATATTTTAATTTTTTTTTATATATTTTATTTATTTATATTTTAATTTTTATATATTTTTTATTTTTATCCTATATTTTATATTAAACTTATTTATATAATTTAATTATTTATATAATATTTTTATATAACATAAATTTATAATAATGTTAAAAAAAATTATTAAGTTTAAAATAATATGAATTTTTATAATTAAGTTTAAAATAATTGAATGATATTATAATATTGTGGTGTAATTTATAAGTTTGTAAAATATATAGGGTAATATTAAAAAGTTATAAGAGTTAATGTAAAGAATAATATTATAAGAATAATTTTTGGGTTTGAGAATGATTTTTTGGTTGGAAAAGAATTACTGTTTGATGTGATATTTACACAAAAATGAGTTTGAAAATAGGTTTTTCGATAGTAAATGGTATTAGGTTAGAGAAGAATTACGGTTTAGTGTGACATTTATACCAAAAATGAGTTTGAAAAT
This sequence comes from Impatiens glandulifera, assembly GCF_907164915.1. NCBI lineage: Eukaryota > Viridiplantae > Streptophyta > Magnoliopsida > Ericales > Balsaminaceae > Impatiens > Impatiens glandulifera. Next base: position 27,188,226 of record NC_061870.1, read on the forward strand.
AAATTTTTTGGTTGAAGATGATCTAGGTTAGGCTAAAGTGGGCTCAAGCACATCTTGAATATTTTTTTTTTTACATTAAAAATGTTACATAAACTTTTAATTTTAAATTTATTTATCTAATTCTAACAAAATGTGTAAAAACATAAGTTCATCTACAGGTTTCATTCCTATTTTTTTTTTTTTAAAAAGAAAAAATCAAATCTAAAATAATATTTTTTAAACCTATCCTAACTTTCATTTCTGAATTCTGACAACTATGACACCAAAACCAATAGCAGAACCATTGGCCATACAAAATTTGCAATATATAAAAAAAACTATATTTTATTTTATTGTAGAAACAAAATACATAATGAACTATTTTATTGTAGAAACAAAATACATAATGGACTAGAGTACTTCTACTTTGACATGCTTGTGTAACAATTATATATTACAGATTTAAGATGTTTGAAAAATTATAATATAACTGTTTCTGTAGTGAAAAAAATGAATAAAATTGAGAAGGCTAACTTTTTTTTACTGAGAACATTGAAGAAAACACGTGAGACAATCCATATATTATTTTCTTATATTTTATTGTTTTTTTCCAATTAAAACTAACTCAAATTATTTTATATTTATAAGAAAATGTAGACTTGATCTAAAATTAAGATGACTAATTATAATTTATAAATCATTATGACTATAAGTTTATTAAATAATTATTTTCAAATAAAAAAATATTAAACACACCAATCATATTAACAGAGAAAAAAATAGCCAAATTAAACCGTCTGGTTCAAGGTTTAACTGCGTTAAAGCAAAATGGCGCGAATAATCGAATGTGTTCATCATTCAATTTCAAACCAAACCGCTTTGAGCAATGTAGGCCTCCCGAATCGTGCACCATCGCCAATGATTTGAAGCAGTAATAGCGATCGGCCTCGATGCAGAAGTTCATCCACAAGTGGTTTCCGGTGTAGACTATGGAGATATTCACCGCCGCTGGCACGGAGCCCGCTGCCTTCTTGAGGAGGGAGAGAGAGAGAGAGATTCGCAATGGCATTCTCAAGTATGCAGAGAACAAGGTGAATGAATTCCTTAGAATTTTGTTTTCACTATCAGTGCATTCAGATGACATATAATGCTATATCTCACTTTCTATGTCATAAGACAACCACTCGTATATCTAAATCTAATCACCTTAGTTATGCGAATATGCACCGACTGTATATCTACGAGCATTAGCGTCTGGAAACTGAAAGTGAATGTGAATATTATAACAATGTTATTGCTGTTAATCGACCACAATTGACAGCATATATCCATCTGATTGTTTGAATTTATGTCATAATTTATGCACCATAAGGATTAAGCACAGAGTAGGAATGGTGAATACCAGGATTTACAGATCTGGATTGGTATTAGCTGCATGCTAATTCTTGATTTATAGTAATCAGAAACAGTATCATTGAAAATAAATTTGTCCATGGAGTTTTGGTTGCTTTGCTTTATTATGGTTTATGTTGCTTAAGAACTATGGCGACTATCTTGTTCTTATGGCTCGAGTTAAATCCAAAGATATCACAAACTAAGGTCACTGCCAAGATTAAGATGCTCTTAGATTGTTTTTGTTCCTAGTCTTATAATGTATTTTATCTGGCTTATTCAATCATAATAAAATGTTGTTACAGATTTTCATTGACAAAAGACTAACATAGAGATTAGAGGGGCGTTCACTAACCTTTTTTTGGAAAGAATTGATCTCGATTACAAACTGAAAATAGAAAAATATCATCCAAGATTGGGTATAAAATCTGTGGTGGAAATAATTATGAGGTAGGATACTGAATCAAATATAGTCTAGCTTATTTTGGTAGTTGAAATAATGGAGAGACCTGTGAACTTATTCTCAAACCATGAATGTAAAAGAAGATCATGGCTGTCACCTTATTCATATTAACTTGTTTCCATATATACCATTGAATATGTCTTAACCTACCTTGCTTATTTGGATTAGTGTATATCTATTTTCCTTCAATGGACGTACAAGATCCATTCTCTAGTTATGGTAGATAGAGAAGACAAACGTAATGTGTCCAGTGCCAGATTTTTAGTTTGGTCCTCATTACACTCCCGGATTTCTAAAATAGATACAAGAAAATAGTAATATGTAATTGTGACAAAATAGGTAAATAATCACCCCTCTTCATGGTTGGTCGGTATCTTTTAATTGCCATTTGTTCTTTCCTTAATTGTCTGCACTATCTCTTTTATTGATGTGATGGGGCAAAATAGTGTTAATTATACATGTAATCTTCTTCTGCAGAATACTTTTTTTGACAGAAGGGAAATATGGATTTTGGTTATGGAGGAAACCTCAATGATTTTGGTGACGAACAAGAGCATTTCGTTGATGGAAGAGGGAAGAAACAATATCATCGTCATACTTCTCATCAGATACAGCGGCTTGAAGCGTAAGAATTCAGTTCTTATTGTAATTTATTTTCTTTAATACAGTTCTTAGCCCACTGGCTTTAGTTAACCATTTCTCTATGAAATATGGAATGGTCTTCTTGACCATTACAGCTCTTATTTCTGCAATGCTATTTTATAGATAAGCTTATCAGTTCAGAAAATTTCTCATTTCATTATGTCAGCATTTCACTATCACAGATTTAGAGATACCTATTCCCTTTTGTGCTTTCTTGCCAATATTTTGCTGCCAGCTTGCTTTTGATTGTCAAAGTTTTCTTTAATACAGTTCTTAGCCCACTGGCTTTAGTTAACCATTTCTCTATGAAATATGGAATGGTCTTCATGACCATTACAGCTCTCATTTATTTTAGAGATAAGCTTATCACTTCAGAAAATTTCTCATTTCATAATGTCAGCATTTCACTATCACAGATTTAGAGGTATCTATTCCCTTTTGTGCTTTCTTGCCAATATTTTGCTGTCATCTTGCTTTTGATTGTCAAAGTTGCTTCATGTTTGTGGATTTCTAATGAAGATATTCATGGTATGTGTTTTTATGTTTTGAAAAAAAAATAAAAAATACGTGGTCGGCAGGATTCGAACCTGCGCGGGCAAAGCCCACATGATTTCTAGTCATGCCCGATAACCACTCCGGCACGACCACTTTGATGTGATACTATTTTTATAGTAACTACAACTCTTAAACATTTCTGGTTGTTGCTGGTAATAAGTTTCACTTATGAAAGAAAAAAATATTGAAGGTTTTTCAAGGAATGCCCCCACCCAGATGAAAACCAAAGACGCCATCTAAGCAGGGAACTAGGACTTGAGTCTAAGCAGATTAAGTTTTGGTTTCAGAACAAGAGGACTCAAACAAAGGTATTATATGTCTATGTTCTTCTCTTAGTGTACCTTTATGTTGAGAATTACTATCTCATAAATATGAATTGGGAGTTTCAGGCTCACAATGAGAGGGCTGATAATAGTTCCCTGCGGGCAGAGAATGAAAAGATGCAATGCGAGAACCTTGCCATTAGGGAAGCACTGAAGAATGTAATATGCCCGGCTTGTGGTGGACCCCCTTTTGGGGAAGAAGAGAGGCAAATTAATCTTCAGAAATTAAAGAATGAAAATTTACAGTTAAGACAACAGGTCAGTCACATGTCTTCAAAACGTTTTAAGCTTAATCTTAATGAGTAAGTGCTGATTGAATTAAGTTTGTTTGAAAACTATTATTTAAATTCAACTTAAGCTAAAAAAATATGGCACCCTTAGTTTTGTGCATTTCCATGCAATGTAATTGATATGTTTGAATCCTTTATAGTTATTATTGCTTATCATATGTTTGCACTCTTTGGCAGTACGAAAAAATGATATATTTTGTCTCCAACTTTCTGGGAAAGCCAGTGGGACAAGTCCAGACACTGTCTCGTCTTGTTGACTCACAGTCACAGGTAGATAGTCCGCTTGGTCAAGGAATAATGAGAGGACCTTCACCTGGTCTTGCTATTGGAAATTCTAGCAATGCCACTACGCCTTGCCAATTAAATGGTACAGGAGAGGTTGAAAGATCTGAAATGATAGAAACTGCTCTTAATGCCATGAGTGAATTAATCAGGCTTTTAAGGGTGAATGAGCCAGTCTGGATCAAGTCCAACATTGATGGAAGATATGTTCTTCATCAAGAAAGCTATGACAAGATTTTCCCTAGATCTAACCATTTCCGAACCTCCACCACCAGAACGGAGTCATCAAAAGATTCGTCTGTGGTTGCAATGAATGCAAAATATTTGGTTGAAATCTTTCTGGACATGGTTTGTCCTGATAAATTCTCTTGTATTTAATCTTTAACTGGATGTCCAATGATCAATCTACTTTGATTTTGCAGAATAAGTGGGAAAATATCTTTGCAACTATAGTCACAAAAGCGAATATCATTGAGGTTCTTGATTCCTTGGTGTCAGGGGATAAAAATTGCTCATTGCAGTTGGTAGGTATCATCTGTCCAATATAGAGAAACTTAGAAACTGTATATTTTGGTATATTAAGCTAAATAAAATGAATGGCATGATGCAGATGTATGAGCAGATTCATATTCTATCTCCACTTATAGCAGCCAGGGAATTCTACTTGCTCAGATATTGCAAGGAAATTGAACAAGGTCTATGGGTAATAACAGATGTTTCATATGATTGCGTTAAAGACAATAACCAATTATCTTCTCTAAAATGTTGGAAACTCCCTTCTGGTTGCATGATTCGCGATATGTGTGACGGAAATTCAGAGGTGAGTTGCATATCTTAATAAACTTTTCGATAAATCATTATTCTATTGTCTTGCATGTCCCAATAATATCACTGATGATAGCTCAATGACATCTTCTACCTCAAACATTCATCATGCTTTGATATTTATTTTGTGATGATAATTGGTTCCTCCTTCAAGTTTTGATTCTGGCTAAAGCTAATAGGTAATTGTTTTTGTTTGTGAAAAGGTTACATGGGTAGAACATGTGGAAGTAGACGATAGGTCATTAACTCACAGTTTGTACAAAGATTTATTCTGTGGTGGTGGTGCTGCATATGGAGCTCCAAGATGGGTTAATACCCTAGAGAGGGTCTGTGAGAGATTGGGATGTGCATCTTCAACAAACTCACTCGGTCTTGATCATGAAGGAGGGGGTAATCAATTAATTAATTAGTTAATCACTATATAATATATATATATTATGTTCTGATGGTGTTTAATTTTCGTAAGCATTTATTTAATTTGCAAGTGATGAATGTTCCTGAAGGGAGAAGAAGCCTTATGAATCTTTCTCATAGAATGGTGAAAAGTTTTTGGGCAATATTGAGCATGACAGGTAAAATGGACATTCCACAGTTAACCGAACTCAACAATAATAATAGTGGGGTTGTTCGAGTTTCTGTTCGTCATAGTGAGGGACCTGGCCAACCTGGTGGTATGATTGTTAGTGCTGCCACATCTCTCTGGCTCCCTATACCATGCGAGACGCTCTTTAATTATCTCAGGGATGAGAACAAGCGTACCGAGGTGTGTGTATGTGTAATGTGTATGTGTAATGTGTATGTGTAGGAAATATACATTAATTAAATACACCTAATTATGTGTTCTTGTTCTTGTGTTGTGTTTTAACAGTGGGATCTGTTGTCTGATGGTAACCCTGTGAATGAGATAGCACGCATTTCATGCGGGAGTAGTCATCCAGGGAATCGCATCTCTGTTCTGCAGGTGATTAAATCTTTCTCCATTTTGTATGTCATAGACTCATAGTTGATATAACTCATCAATCTAAGTACAATGCAGGCTTTGAACCCGAAGGAGAGCCAGATGATGATGCTTCAAGAGAGTTGCATAGACTCATCAGGAGCAGTGATAGTGTATGGACCCATAGACTTGCCAGCCATAAAGTCTGTCATAAATGGGGATGATTCAAGTCACATACCCATACTACCTTCGGGATTCACAATATGCGGAGATAACCGGCCTGACAAGACAAGTAATGGAGCTTCAACCAGCAGCAGCAGCAGTAGCAGTAGCAATAGCAGGTCAGCAACAGGTGGTTCATTTCTGACAGTGGCTTTTCAAATACTGGTATGCAACAACCTTCCTAATAATACTAAGCAGCTTAATATGGAATCTGTGGCTACTGCCAACACTCTTGTCACATCTACTGTTCAGAAAATCAAATTTGCTTTCAATTGCCCCGACCACCACGATGACTGATCTTAGGGGTCTTTCATTTATATACATCTTTTTTATTATGATTATTTTGACATGGTTAGATGACATGCAACACATCAAATTTCTTTGTTTGATGTTCTTCATGTCTTCTGAGAACATGTCGTTTTTTGTTAAAAGTCTCAAGCCTAGTTCTTGAAGCCTTGCAGACGAGAACAATCAAGTAGAATTTTTTCAAGTTGTGAGACTTTTTTATTATTGAAATAAAAATAAATTGTCTGAGATGATGATTATTACTAAAAAAAATAGAGATAATATAATATATGAATCGAAATTAAGAAGATAGATAGGCTTGTTGGATTGTTTTGCTCAATTTGGATGAGGCTAATGCAGTAGTCATCACCTGTCTATAGCTGTCTCCCACATTGCTTTTTTATGGATTGTTCTGTTTTATTTGGTTGTCACTTTTTATAAGACTTTCAATTAATAAAAAAACTTATCCCTTCCATAAAATTGGTTTCCAAGACTGACAAAAAAGTTAAGCAAGAAAAAGGCTACAAATTGAAGAAATAAAATAACTGAACATAATAATAATAATATACAGTATGAAGAGTCTTGAGTCTTAACTCAATTTATAACTAATAAGCTCCAATTACAGATAAAACAATTTTATTAATCACATCATCGAGTGCAGATTAATCCTTGCTCGATCGTCACGCTCTTTGCTTTTGTCCAAATCATCCGGGAGTTAGACACCTGTGAAAAAATACTTGTTCCGCTTTGTCCAAATTGCCCAGAAGATGAATGCAGTAACTGTCGTACACAATTTCCTTTCCTTCGCCACCCATTCCATAAAGAATGTAAGTAGACAATTCGGAAGAATCAGATACCCTTAGTGTGTCGTGCTACCAAAGGCCATAAGGCTTTACCCCCCTTCACATATTAACATATATTCAGCATTTCAGGCATTGTAAAGCTTGAAACAGTAATGGACTTGCTATCCCGCCAACTTAGGGGCTCTTAGTCCATTGTGGCTATAAACAAAGACGGATGCTCCTATCTTCATTTCCATCTTCTCTCATTTTCGAGAGTGACTGCATTTCCCTTTGTTCAACACATCTCTTATACGGAACAAAACCTTTCAAACGCTTCTCCGGCCTCTGTTGGTGGCTGTGTGCCTCTGTTTCCCAGTTCGAGTTCAATGGACCGGTGTTTGAACCAGTCCAAGAACCTTCTTTCTGAATTTCTTTATCTTGTGTCTGTCCACTCATGGAAGATCCAGCTGTCTTAGTGGAAAATGGGACATGTATGGGAAAGATCAGAGGAAAGTTCATCATGCCTCCTCCAGAAGAACCAACATCAGCTAAATCCATGTAATTTACCGTGGTAATTATGTTTCCAGGCGATGAATCTGGTGTAATTCCTTTCTCCTCTGTAGGAGTATGGAAATCAGTAACTAAAACAGTCTTACCAAATAGCTTAAGACTCTGAATTGGTTTTTCCTTAATCGAAATATCTTTGTCCTCATCACTTCCTTGTACAGAACAATCCAGTTTCTGATAAAAAAAAGTGACAGTCAAGAAACAAGAAAAATCAATAAATCATAAGGGATGAGAATTGTTTAGAGGTTTACCATGGGAGATTGAGTAAAGGATGAAACTGGTGACAGTTTACTACTAGGTGTTGTGGTTGAATCTATCACAGAAGACAATACAGAAGTAGGAGATTGCTGTTCTTCTTCTTCTTCTTCAGCATTGAAATTTGGAGATGGGGATCTCCCAAGAACTTCTTGAACACCTGAAATCCCTGCTTTGAGTGAAGGCGTAATGATTTTTCGTGGATATGGATGGACAGGTTTTCTCTTCGGCCGAGGAGGTGGGATTTCAATTGCCTTCACTGAGCCTGCTTCACTGCTACATGATTCACGCACAACCTAACCAAACCAAACCACAAAATTTAGACATGTCTCAAGAGACAGAAACCCACATATATTAGACACTGAAAATAGCAGTAAACCTTAGAAATGAACTTCTGAGCATGACTCCGGATTTGAACTGCAGTTTTTGTGCCTACATAACCTTCAATTCGACGCCAAGCCCGTCCATATAACTTGAGAGCCTCAATGAACTTCTTATGCTCATCCTCAGTCCATTTTTCACGCTGTTTAGTTATTGTATACGGTTTTCTAACCTGTTTATGAAACAAATTGTGCAAATTGAATACACTAAAACATTAATGATGACATATAAGACTCTTCCATTAAACAAGGAACACAAACCTTTTGCGAAAATGGTTCCTTTGTGTTTACATCCAAAAACATTTGATCATCTAAATCTGTATTAACATGAGTTTCTTCAGTTCGATCCTGCATTTCCATGAATACTACAGATTAATGGGGAAATCTCACATCTAATCTAAAACCCAGTTCTCATCTAATTCTAATTATAATTATAATTATCCAGATTCATTCACATATATATATATACAGCACACAATTAAAAACATTTATAAAAGTAATCACGACATATGGAATCAAGATTACCTGTATTATATCCATGTCTATAAGGTAGTTTATCGAGAATCCAATCAGCCAAACAAAATGATATTTTTTGAGAATTTCAGAAGAACAGGACAGAGAATGAAAGAGGAAGAGAGATATATAACGATGGCTTCACTGAAGAAGAAGAAAATGAAGGGATGACACGTCAGAATCTAATTTATTTTTCTTTTAATTATTTATTTATAATTATTACAATAATATTAGTTCTTGTGGCTGAGGTTGAAAAAGAGGCCATAGTCTTTTGTCACCACTTATGCTTTAATTTTAATACATAATTTAATGAATTCAGATTAAATTTAGGACTTTTTAAGAAAATTAACTTTATTTTTGTCACTAATTAAGTCTGAAGCTGCATTTTTTAAGTAGCAATTGACTATATTGTGAATAATTTCTATATGGTAATTAAAAAATAATATAGTTACTCAAAATTAAATAATTGTGAGTGGGACAACAACTATATATAAAAAAAAACATTGAATGCTAACAGGGGAGTGTTCCCTTTATTTTTAATAATTGAACTTGTTGAGCAAAAATAAATAGTATAATAAAATGTATAACCCTACTAAAATAGTAAAACAATAAATAAATTGTCAATCATAGTTTTTTTTTTTTTTTTTCTTCCGACTTCTCATCTCACCTGTTAAATAGATTTATGAAAATATAATTTTATAAGAATTATAATTTGATTTTTATATTTGAAAATCTATAAAGATTGAACAATAAGAATAAAATAAAAAAAAGTTAGATATATTTTAATAGTTTAAATTATAACTTTAACTGCAATTGATTTTAATAAACAAATATAATAATATATATGATGTTTATTGAATAAATAAATATCTAAAAAATGGAAAAGGGAAAAGGGTAGGGCAAGAAGGGGATAAGGTTCATGCGGATGAGATGGATATATAAAAGTGTTTAGTGGATGATGATTTATGGATGTGGGACCCACTCTTGCGCTTTTTCGCCACGTCATTCGCCACTTGCGCCCCCAGTTAATTAATGATGCCACGTGTTCTTATCCCCACAACAATGTTTCATGTTTATCATTTATTAAATTATAATTATAATTATCAAAATTTAAATTTAAATTGAATAGACCCATCGTTTACTTTGCTTTCCATTATTATTGGGTGGTTTTGATTTTATTTGATTCTTTTATCTAAATTTTGTCCAATTAAGACTCCACTTATAATCTAATTTATGATTAGTAGAAAAGGGCATACATTTTATTATAATTTATTTGTTAGTGATGCAATCACAAAAATAGGAACCGGATTGGACATCTAATTAATTAGTCTTGTGCTTACTTAACCACATTATTTGTTAATTGAAATAATAATTATTAATTTGTAACATATTTAAAAATAAAAATATTTCAAATATCTTGAAATGGGTTTTAAAATTTCATTAATCAAATTTCAACAATTCCCATCAAATTAGTTTTCTTATAAAAACAAAAATATATTACTAATAATCTACTTTTCCTTGAAAATTATATTAGTTATTAAAACAATCAAATAAATACAAATTAATAATCATCAGTTAATCACATACATACATCATTAAAATCAATACAACATTTGTAACATAAAAATATATATATATATATATATATATATATATATATATATATATATATATATATATATATATTAAGAGAACTCTAAATTATCAAAATATAATATAAGCATATACATTTGTAGGTTAGGTTCTCCAACAACAATGTCAACTATAAAGACTGAAATTTAGAGTAGATATTGTTATTATTTTTTATTTCACTTGTGTATGTTTTTGGATATATTAAATAAATATAATAGTTTTGTATTAATTAATAAAAAGAATTTAATTTAGTTGATTAAATATCATATTAATATATATTATGATATATGATTTAAAAAAATAAATTAAAACTTGTTAGAGCTCTAATGCCATTAATCCAGCTACATCAATTTCTGAGTCAAATGTCAATTTAAAAATTCTCCTTATAACTCCACTGGTACGAGAATTTACCTTTGACATCAAACTAAGTCCCAACACATACAACACATATTTTAGAGAAATGTGATTATTATTAAATTATAGTATAAAAATCGTCTTAATATCCAATAAATATAACTAAACTTGACCATAAACCTGAGGTATTCATGACAAGAAATTTAGTATTGATATGCATTTAAGCTAATCTTAACATGCCTGCTTAGCGCGATAATAAGTTAATTATTACTCTTACTTTTTAATATAATTTGATTAACTTGTATAAATTCGATTATGATTTATATGAAAGTTTTTTTTATATAATAGGTAACACAATTTCGTGTCGACTGTAAAATAATTTATACTTTTATAAAATACTTAAAAGTCGTGATAAAAACAACAAATTTAAGAACGAAAGTAAGATCACAAATTTAATGTTGTGAGTCTATCACTTTTGTAGGAAGAAGATAATAAATAAATAAATGATCATGCAGGAAAAAATAACCATGTTCGGGAAATTGTAATGTTTAAGAACGAAAGCAATGTCATACAAATATTGAAAACAGGGTCATATTTAGGACAATTTTTTCAAAAACAAAAATTTCTCAAACATTATTATTTTTTAAATTTTATTATTATATTATTTAGATATAATTTTTTATTTTTGTTTCTCTCTCATTTACCTGTGACAGATAATGTCGGAATAATGGCTTTTATTTTCGTTAACTAAATTATTTATCACGAAAGAAATCTCATAAGATCTGATGATATAGAGACTGAGCTGTACAAGGATGGTAATGGACCACTTAGAAGCTAGTGAGAGAGAATATAACAAATTGAATAACACCGCCAAAGATTTATTGACCACAAATACAATTACTTATTTATATAACTAAATCTATTTCTTTTATCTCCTTTATTTAATAATTTCTTTTTCAGAGGGTCATATTTATGATTTATGGGGTTATGCTCTCTTTTTTTTTTTTAATTAAAAAGTAATAATTTTTCGATTTCTGATGCCGACTAGACATTTAAGTTTTCTGTTGCTTGACAAATGCTTCAAAGTTATCTTATTATTTTTTTTTTTAAAAGTTACCAGCTTGAGATAGTTTGAGTTTTCGTGTTTTTTTTTTTATAAATAAATTATATTACCTCATTATTATTATATTTATCAATTAAAATATTATTATTATTTTTTTATTAAATTAAATTTTTAAATGTAAAAAAGCATTTTAATAATGAGTGTTACAAAAATTCCAAATAACTTTTTTTAGAACGTTAGTTCCACTTCTGTTATGAAGTGCGACTAATCGCCGCGAGTTAAGCATTTAGCCCGCAAATACATTTAATCATTTAATTAGGCGTAGAACTTGTTGTTTGACGAGCTCGAACCCAAGATCTTAGGAAGATAGGAATATCTACATTTTGTTACTGCTATGCCAGAAAAAAGGAAAGAAATGTGACCACAAATAGATTAAAAACATAACCCACAAACAATAACTTATTTTTTGTGGTATTATTAAAAATGGACATTTTAGATATAAATAGACTTCATGAAATTAGGATATAATAAAAAAATATTATTTAAAAAATAAAAATAAATTTTAATAATAATTTAATTGACATAATTGTTAAATTATGCTTAGTGTTACAGTTATACAAAATAAGATTTTGTCTGATTTTATACCCGTTTACTTATTATCTATGTAATATTGTAAATAAAAAATTCATAAAATCAATAGTCAAAACCTAAAATTCGATAATTAAATTAGTGACATTAATTTTGTTTTTTTATGATAAATTAACCACGTTTAAAACTTAAAACCGTTAACACAAAATTTCGTTTTTGTATAATTTTTATAATAAAAATTTTAAATTGTAAGACTTGAAAGAAAATATCAATAATCTCAATTGTCACATAATAAATAGCCTCAATTTGAGAATTCGACCTAATCTATATATATATAATGATGCTTAATTTTTAAAGTGTCCGGATTGCCGGGTCGAGAGCTGTGGTTAATTTGGATATTTATGTGAGAATAAATGGATACTTGGGCCGGATTGTGGGCTGACCCGCCCATAAACTTAAAACGGCTAAAAATAAATTTAAAAATGTTATTTGTAGGTTTCGAACTTGCAACCTAACAAAACAAGTAAAACCCTTTAACTAACTAGGCTAACAACAATTTATATTTAAGATTCAACACCAAATTTGATGAACGCGAGATATTTTAACAATAAAAGTTCAAATTTTTAATTAACTAATATATATATATATATATAATGATGCTTAATTTTTAAAGTGTCCGGATTGCCGGGTCGAGAGTTGTGGTTAATTTGGATATTTATGTGAGAGTAAATGGATACTTGGGTCGAAACTTGAGTTGACCCGCCCATAAACTTAAAACGGTTAAAAATAAATTAAAAATGTTATTTGTAGGTTTCGAACTTGCAACCTAACAAAACAAGTACAACATTTAACCAAATGTGATTGAGATGTGGTTTGTCGAGGGATAATAGACCGGTATCATTTGAAAGTGGTTAAAGAAATATGAATCAAATATTTAATTGACCAAAGTGTGAGGTCACAATGCTAATTATTAAAAAATATGAATTAAATATTTGATTGACAAAGTGAAAGTGTAAAGTCACGTAATGAGAGATTCATTCGGAAAAAATATGTGATGAAAAATGTGAGAAAATAATTTGTTTTATCGAAGTGAATAAAATGTGGAATGAGGGCGTTATATTTTTTATTTTAATAATTTTAAAAATTGAATAAATATTATTATAATTTTTTTAATTTATTTTATTTTTATCTTTATCCGTGTGCATCTTACGAAAATTTTCCTAGTTTAATTAATAATGTTAATTTGTGTGTTTGTTAAAATTCAAATTTATTAAAGAATTTTGAAAGGATTGAATTAATTGTAGTTTGAATTCAACCCTCAACAAGCTTTGCTTCATAATCTTTTTTATTATTTTTTTTTATTTCAGCATTTTTAAGTTAATCCAAAAATATTCTTTGATATAGAATTGACGCAGCCTCTTCAGCAGCAACCTCCAACGGTACATTTCCTGTGAAGCACCCTCTACTAATATTATTAATTAGGAGATTTTATAAATTTAAATTCTATTTTATTCTTATCATGAATGGCCTAGACTCAATTATATTTTTTTATTACTTTAAAATCTATTTATTCCTGTTAAATAGGCATGGTCTTATTTATTAACTCTTTCAAATATTTTTATTAGTTAGATTTTTTTATTTTGTTTTTAAACTTGAATTCTTCCACAAATCTTTGTTTTACTTTTATTCATTGTTTTGAAAATCGTTTGGATCATCAACCCGGTCTTTTGGTGTACTTCGATCTAAATGTTGAATCGGATTTTTTTAAAAATAAATTTAAATATATTAATACATAAATTGTATATATAAATCAATTAGGCATATAAAAAATAATCAAATAAATACTAATTAAACTCAATAATTGTCAATTAAATTTATATTATACTAAATATTCATAATTCTCTACAATCAAATTAAAAAATATCCATAATTCTTTACCATCAAAATAGCAATCACACCAAATATCTATAATTCCTTACAATCAAAACAACAATAACACCAATTTTTCATAATTCCCTACAATCAAAAGTTCAAAACAACAATCACACCAAATATGCTCGAGTAGAATTGTATATTCTCAGGCTGCATCCAACTTAGATGATCTGACATTTGGAATAACGATTGATTGTGTTGTTGAAGTTTCAGCTTCTGATTCAGGACGAGTAGTTCCTGAGTTAGACATTCCTAAAAAGTTAAACAATTACCTATCAATAGTTAAACAAACAAATTAATAAATAATTAATTTGAAAGACAACTATAGATTATTAATAAATTGAAGCCAATCAGTAAACCAGTAAGCATATATCCGGCTTAGATCTCTCATCTAGATTACTAATTAATAATTAATATACATCTGACTTAAATCTGTCATCTAGATTACTAAATTAATTGAAGCCACTCAGCAATCAACAAATAAGCAAATCAGTAAACCCAAACATATCAAATTGAAGAACCCTAATTCTATTGTAACTAAATTGAAAAACCCTAGTTGAAGAATCCTAATTCTCATCAGTTATTCTCTTCTAAACCCAAACACATCAGTCCTATATTGATTTGTTTGCTGCTCATAAATGATAAATTAACACATTATCGGAAATACTACAAAAAATGATAAACTTACCGATGAGTTCCAATTGAAGAACACCGTAAATCTGACGAACAACCATAGATCTGAAGAACAGCCAAAGATCGAAAGAATAGTCGTACATCTAAAGTAAGTTAAGGAAACGATTAGAGATATGAGGAACAACTGTCTTTCTTCTTTCGAGCCTGATGAAACTCTCTGTTTAAAAGAATTTATATAATAACTTTTCCAACGGAAAAAAAACGGTTTGAGTTTTAGGTTGAATCGTCCGATCGGACCGGATTTTGATCGATTTAAAAGGTGACCGTTTTGAAGACAAAATTTGAACCGCTCAATAAACTGTTTCAAGGTTGGACGCGTAATTTAAAACATTGCTTTTATCTTTAAAACTTAGTCCTAGAAAGTCTCTTATAATTTAAAATTATACCAATATAAAACTCCTAAGCAATTGTAGAAGAAGAACTCCATCACCCAAAGTCTCTTCCTTGTCAAAATCCATTAACAACTTAAAGAATATTAGAAGAATGTGTATATTAAAAAAACAAATAAATAATTTTATGTATAATAAAACTGAAAATTAAAATTAAAATATTGAATATTAAATTTTAAATATTTAGAAATAAAAAATTAAATTAAAAAAAATTAAACTTTATGTAATATATATTTAAATTAGTTTGAAAATATGTAAAACTATTATATAAACCATTACATCAAAACTATTATACTTTTGTATATTAATTATATTAACTAATAAACTCAATATATTAAAATATATAATTTAATATATAAAAAAATAAAAAAATACTAATATTTTTTTAAATATATATATATATATATATATATATATATATATATATATATGTGAGAGTGACTAATTATATATATTAATTATATTAACTAATAATCTTAATATATTAAAATAATAATATATAATTTAATATATTAAATAAAAAATAATTAAAATAAATATATAAACTTTATCGGAAGGATATAGAAAAAAGTTGTTATAGATTTGAAAGAGTATCTATTAGTTATGATCCGAAAATGCCATGTTTTTAAACATTAAGATTAGATGGAATTAATTATGTCATTAATCAAAAAAAAAATGTCCTCTACCTTACCTTTATTTGGATTTGAGTTACCATTTTAATGATGCTGATATGGAAGCTCTTTATTTAGCTTAAAACCTTGAAACCTTACAAATCTCAAAATGTCAGTAGATTACTAACGAGGGAATGGATGTTTTGAGTGGTCTCCCTCAATTGAAATATTTGTTGATTGTCCAATGTATGGGATCTTAAAAATTCGATGTGTTGGGTGTTTATGATTGTCTTAAAATATTGTTGAGTTTTAGGGAGATGAATTGGCTTGGATGCATTGATGATGTCTTTTCTATAATCTATAGTAAGTTGTTTAAACATTATGAAAGACAAAACATTATAAATCCTTCTTTCATCTTCTTAAGTAAAAAATATATTATATAGTTTCTCAATTCAATTATATGGACAATATTCAGTTTCAGTATTTTTGATTGGATACTTAAATTAATTGATTAGCCTAAAATTCTAGAATTAATAACATATAAATAAAATAATGGTATTTAGTCTCAAAAGATGGTGTTATTTTCTCTAAATCTCCAAATAACTAGGCCAAAATAATTCAATGATTTTTAAAAGAAAACAATAACAATGAAACCAAAGAATTTGAAGAGGAGTTATATCATCAATGTCAATATGATCTATGTTTAATTGATGAAAGTTTTTGTTAGTGTTTGCATATATATTATATACATAATCCTTGCACATTGAATGCAATACCTCCTAACTTTTAAATGGATTATTCTCTCCACTTGTTCATTGTTTGATATGATTTTAGTAGGATTTTCAAGGTTTCTTTTTTATTCTAATTTTCACTTGCAATGTCTTTGAGGTGGAATATGCTACTAATTGGCAATGGTTGTAGTTTGTTTAGAAAAATATTTACTGTAATAATTCTCCCTTAAATTTAAAATTTTTGTAGTAAAATCAAATTAAGATATATATTTAGTCATTTTAGGTTAGACTTTTGTCACATTAATTATCCTTGATTTAGTTGTAGTTGTTGGTCGACCCTCAACCAGTTATTTATCCAAACTTGGAAATTGTTTGAAAACACTTCCTTAATAGTGTGTGGGTTTGCTAGGCCAACTCCACTTCCAAGTACTTTCCTAAAAAACCATATGGTCATGTTTGAAAACATTTTTAAATTTTTTTTATCCAATTTAAATAGGACTCACTCAAAATACACATTTAATTTATTAGAGGAGAAGATAGTAATGAAAAATATATATATATTATTTCTATATTTCTATATTAATTTATTAAAAAATATATATTTAAAATAAAAATAAAAGAATATATATATCATTATCATAAATAAAAAATTATTTATAATATTCATATATTAATTATATGAGGATAACCATTATTTATTATTAAATATTTTCATTATTATGGTAAAGACAAAAATTACTACTCTAGTTATGATTAGCTATGATGATAACCATTTACAAGATAATATTCATAAGGAAGTGAGTGTATTTAGACATTTTTTTTAGTTTTTAAATTGTGACAACCTATCCAATTAACAATTTATAACTCTGTCTATTACTAATTAATATTAAAAATTTCAAATATAATAAAAAATTAATTAATATTGATTGTATTATTCAATTCTAATTAAATATATTTAATTTTAAATAAATGAAATATATTATTAAAATATAAAGAATATAATAAATATAAAATTAATATACATATTAACCAAACTTTTAAATTAAAAACAGAATTTAAAAATAATTAATTTTCAGTTATACTTGTTTCAGGCTCTTTCATTTAGTCTATTTCAAACTATTTAGAAGAAAAGAAATTACAAGTGAAATAATTTATCTATTTTTTTTTTCTGAATTTGAAAACGTTTTATATCTAATTCTAATGTGAACATATTTTGAATTTAAGAATAAATAAAAATAAAATGAGAAAAGAGTATTCAAATTCATAGTTACGCGCCCCGGAACAAGTCAAAATAAGGCAACCCGGATCGGGTCGCGTGAAACCGGCGGTTACACACGTTAAGACCAAATATAAAACAAACCCTTCTTCTTCCTTAATCTCATCCATTACCCTAATCCGCTTCAAATTGTCTGAAAATCTCTCTTTCTTCTTCTTCTTCATTCATTCTGTATAATAATTTGATCTGAAAGATGTTTCGCGTGAGCAATAACCTAGTGGGTATCTTAAACTTCATCACCTTCCTCCTCTCAATCCCAATCCTCTGGGCCGGAATATGGCTAAGCAAGCAAGGCGTCACCGAATGCGAACGTTTCCTAGACAAACCCGTAATAGCACTTGGAATCTTTCTAATGCTCATTTCTTTAGCAGGTCTAATCGGCTCCTGTTGCCGCGTCACCTGGTTACTCTGGGTTTACCTTCTCGTCATGTTCTTACTCATTGTCATCCTCTTTTGTTTCACAATCTTCGCTTTCGCTGTCACCAACAAAGGTGCCGGCGAGAATCTCTCCGGAAAGGGTTACAAAGAGTATCGTCTTGGCGACTACTCAAACTGGCTTCAGAAACGCGTTAACAACCCTAAGAATTGGAACAAAATTCAGAGTTGTTTACGGGACAGCAATGTTTGTAAGAGTTTGATTGGATCTCAAACCCCTGCGGATCAGTTCTTTATGGAACACTTATCTTCTGTACAGTCGGGTTGCTGTAAACCGTCGAATGACTGTAATTTTGAATATGTAAGTCCTACGAATTGGAATCAGACGGGGAATTCAACAATGGATAGCAATCCTGATTGTAAAGTGTGGAGGAATGATCAGAGTTTATTGTGTTATGGTTGCGAGTCTTGTAAGGCGGGGTTGTTGGATAATCTGAAGCGGGATTGGAAGAAGGTGGCGGTGGTGAATATTGTGTTCATTGTCTTCCTTATCATTGTTTACTCAATTGGGTGTTGTGCTTTTAGGAATAACAGGAAGGATAATTACAATTATCAGGGTAGAATATAGAACATTGTGAACTTGTATCTTTTGTTTCTTGTTGTTGTGTTCATTCATTTGTTTATCTTGTATAGCTATTAGCTTCTATTTTATCTTAGGATGACTTTGACGATTATATGTTATTTTTCTTCATTATGAAATCATATTATTTTATTTTACATGTTACAAAATGATATAAAGATGGTGTAAAAGATATATTTGCGAATCGTTTTTAAGTAAGTAAAATTGGATTGTTCGGTGTGAATCGGACTCAAAGATAATATATCCGATTTTAAAAGTATGACAAAATAAAAAGTGCGATCATTCTATCATAGCATTCTTCGTTTAAAAATAAAAAAAATATAAGTCATTATGTACATATATGTTACCTAAAGAGTGTAAAGAGCGAAACAAAACTTTAGGTTCTAATAGTGTAAACCGTTTAAATTAGAAAACAATAAAATGATTTCTAATAAATTGTTAGATTATGTTACCAACAAATTTTACTTTTTATCCCTCTTCGATGAATATTTCCCAGTTTCTTTGAGTGGTCTTGAGTTCGAGTTCGTCAAACGACAAGTTCTGCATGGTTAAATGATTAAGTGTATTTGTGGACTATATGTTTAACCCCTTTATGACCACATTTTTTGTCCCTCTTCTAGCCTAGTGACAACAAGAGATAGATATCTCGAACCTCCTTGAGAGGTCTTGAGTTCGAGCCCATCATGCGACAAGTTCTACGTCTGGTGAAATGATTAAGTGTTTGAGGGTTATGTGTTTAACCCTCTTGTGGCCACATTTTAACCCCACCAAGCCCCAAGGTAGCCTAGTGGTAAGAGTCGCCTTAAGAGACCAAAATGTTACGGGTTCGATTTTATCTTGAAGAGTTTTAAGTTTAAGCAGGAGACATGATTGTGATGTGTCATGCTAGTTCTCCTTCAATTTAAAAAAAAATAAATCTTTTTTTAAGAAAACCAAAATTCTATCTTTTATTTATTTATTTATAAAATAAATAAATAAATTAGTTATTCGTGATGACCCAACACATAAACACTTAGATTAAGTTAAAATATAAAATTTAAAATTCATCTCATATTTAAAATATGTCTAAATTTGGTTTCTAAATAGTTCAAATCTTGAATATTAAGAGATTAAAACCTAACTTTTTAATTAGACACTTATTTTTCACTATTCTAATTTTGGAGTTAGATATATTTTAATAAATTCGAAATTATTGTTTTTTAAAATTCATATACGAACTTATTGTACGGATTATTAAATAAATAATTACTTTTTTGGAGACGTTACATTTATCGGACTCCAAAAATAATTAATTTCGGGCTATAAAATAAAAAAATAGAATAGTTAATGAGATAGATTTAAATAATTTAATCTATTATATTTATTTCGTATTTTTATTAAATAAATAATTATTTTTGGAGATATTCTTGTGTCGATAGTACTGTAAAAATAATTAATTTATAACTAAATAAATCAAAATATATAAAATAAGTGATAAGTTTATATAAATGAATTTATTTGTTATTAATATCATTGTTTGGTATAGAAAAGAAAAAAATATCATCGAAAATGTCGTCGCGACGAAGACTCCACCAGGACCAACGGTAGAGCCCATCGGGCCAAGTCAAAGGTCAGCCGCCCAGGTGAACAACTGAGATACCCAAGCGTTATCCCAAACCTAGTCCTAGGACGTGACTGAGCGACCAAGGCCCTGCCGAGAGGCCCAAGCTCATACCATCTCCTTCCTAAAGTCATTAAAAACTCATAATTTGAAGAAAATATTTAATTTAATAAAATTGTGTTCTAGGGTCATGTTCAATGACAATGGTTCAAAAACATATATGTTGGTGTATGTTATACAAATGGGGTGTTTGTTGTTCTTAAATACGTCATTTAAATTGAATATAAAAAATAAAAACTAAAAATAAAAACTAAAAATAAATTATTCAAAGATATTCATGTTAATCTTTCATTTTTTTTAATGATTGATGTTAGTGTCGACATTCATTTTCATTCTCCAAATTTATATTTTTAAAAATAATTCCAAAGCCTATAAAAGTATTTTTAAAATCATATACGGGCTCGTTGCACGAGAATAATGTCGTATCGATTAAATTCCAAAATAATTTTTATCGGATCATTTTTAATAAATAAAGTGTTACAAATAAAGTGAATAACAAATTGATAAATATGATAAATTTAAATAATTTAATCTATTATTAAACATCATTAAAAATAACTTATTTAAAAAATTTACAAATCTGTTGTTAGAGAAACTAATATTATAAACAAATAAAAAAAATACTATTAGTTATATAATACAAGAAAATAAAATATTGTCCATAAATATTTTAGTATTGAAAATAAGTTTAAATATCAAAACTAATATTCATTGGGTCAAAAAGATCCGTGAAACCTTGAAAAACATTATAGGAGACTTATACAATAAGCTTCTTTATTACCAATTGATTAAA
This sequence comes from Impatiens glandulifera, assembly GCF_907164915.1. Lineage (NCBI taxonomy): Eukaryota > Viridiplantae > Streptophyta > Magnoliopsida > Ericales > Balsaminaceae > Impatiens > Impatiens glandulifera. The sequence continues at coordinate 27,209,655 of NC_061870.1, forward strand.
TAAAAAGGCTAAATACCCTTATTTAAATCTTAAATTTACCAAGGTACTGTACTAGGTACTTAAGATTTATTTATTTTCTTAATAAATCTATAATATTTTATTTTGGATAAAATTATTATCACTTAAAGTATTTTAGTAAAGTATAAACGAAAATATTGTGTATTTCAAATAGTAAAGAATGATAACTTAAAAAAATAAAACTTAAATTCATAATTTTGTTGATCATGTTAATTAGGGGTGTTGGATATTTGGTTTAAATCGAATATTCGACAAAATTCGAATAAATCAAATTATATTTTTGGTTTCAAATCGAGTTCTAAACTGATTCGAATTCAAATACGGTTTGATTTTGAGTTTATGTTTCAATTCGAAAACTAAACCGAACAGAATTCATTTTTATTATATATTATATAATTTATTACATATTATATATTAATTTATTATGGTTCTCATATTAAATCCTTAATATTCAGCCTAATAATTTAATAAATCCATAATTCCTCATTTTTTTTCTTTTCTCTAGTCCTCTACATTTCTGACCTTTGTGGTCCTTTCAGTTGTCCACTTCTTCTTTAACTTTAAGAATATCAAAATTCTTCACATATTAAGTTATTTCACTAATAATATCACAATTGTCTCCACCGCCATATATTGTCGTCGTCAACATTGTTTTACTTTTGTCGTTCAATTGTCGAATATGGATGGTGAGTCACTATGCTTAGTTTGCATTATTTATATTTTTTTTATAATTTAAGTAGATAAGATCTTTTTAACAACTTATTTATTTTGTTAATTTTTTTAAGAATTTTTTTTTATCTAATAGGTAGGTGATGTTCAATATTTAGTCTGAATCGAATTTGAATTGATTTAAATCGGTTCAGTTTTTAAATTTACTCAAAAAAAAATAAATTTGAAGAACTTGAAAGAAAAATCAAACCAATGAATACCCCTAAATTGTTAGTCATCTTTAAACTGAAGTACAAAATAAATAAAAAGAAATGATTGGGAGATTAAATTTGAGAGAGAAAATTATGTGATCGCAATTTGATTAGCCAAAAATTTAACAAAATTTATCTCTCTTCTCTCTCCTCACATTTTATCATTTTTCCAACCAGTGATTTAGTGACACATCATTTCCTCCATCAAATTTCCTCCATCAAATTTCCTTCCTCTATCACTTCTCTATATCCTCATAAATAAAATATTATCTCCCTCAAATTTCCTCCCCTATCACTCCTTTATATCCTCATAAATAAAATCTTTGCCTTGTCAATGCAGTTTTTTTTTCAATACCACTATGATTGGGCAAATTATACTTAGTGAGTTGTTGTTCCATACTTAAATTCCGAGCCAAACCCAATCCACAGAAATAAATGGGCCTCTTCTCCATTATTTGTTTTTCCTGAAGTTTGATTACATATGGCAATTCTTGAACTTGACTTCTTTGGGCCATATCTATTTTCCTAATAATATCGTCCTTGTATTTGTTCTCTCTTATAAAAGGGACTATTTGTTTAAAACAAATAGGAAAATATAAATAACTTACACTTATATCATGATTTAGATGAAGAAATAAGAGAGATTTGGATGAAATGTTAGTTAATATTAGTACAGTTTTTTTTTTTTATCGGGTCTCTTATTTGATTTAAGAAATTTTAAATAAAAATCGAATTTGTAACTTGTAATTTTGTAAATCATTATCGTCAATTAATGGATTGACGATAATTAATTATAATGGTTAAAATATAGTTACTCAAACAACTTTTAATATATATAATTTTTAAAAGATTATGAATTACCAAACTCTTTAAGTTGTGACCATAAACATAAAATTTATTTATGGAACTCAACCATCCTAGTGTCACTAATTATAGAGTTTTTTAAACAAAGATGATTATTTCTTCATAGATTTAATATAATTCAGAATAATGTGTGAGGTACATCACCATTACTCATCACACAATATTTTTTTAATAGTATATTCAATTTTCTCAAATATTTGTTTGTACAATTATGGACCACACTAAAGTTTATGATGGAAGAGGTCTTTTTCCTGTTTTGGACATAAAGTTTGTGCACATATATATATATAATAATTTTTTAGATTTTTTTATTAGTTCAGGTGGAAAAATAATTATAAAATTGAGAGTGAATGTTATAATTTCTTACATGATCAAGTTTTAGGTCATGTCTAAGCAAGAGAGTAATGAAGGAGGATATAATACATATTTTCTTATTGTCTCTCACCATGGCAACATGAATGTGACTACTAACATGGGACTGATGAAAAACATGATGAATAATATCATAAGTGTAGATAAGAAGATATTGATTACAAATTTAGAATCGAAACAGTCACATTTTTTTTTGCAATGTTTAATAAAAAAATATCAAATTCTTTTAAAAAAAGAACTGCTTGTGATCAGTTCATGTGGTCGAGAAAAGCTCGAAGAAAAAAAAAGATGATGATGAAATGATGATGAGATGATGATAATCAGATCTAGCAAAGAGTTGGAGGAGGAGGGGACACGATCATGAAAACCCTCAAGCAAATGTCTCTTTAATCATGTAGAAAATATTAATGGCGGCTAGTAAGGATGGAGGCAATTGTATTGAGGAGAATGAGACATCACAATATTAATCCCTAGAGAACATATGGGCATGGAGAAAATAGACCCTTCATGTATAATATTGTGTCTAAGGAAATTACAATCACAAGGCCCTACCTACACTTTCATGTGTCCTAAATAATTAGCAAATGCGGTCTTGGTTGCTAGTTGACAACCCTTGTTCTCTAACTGACCCACATTACCCTACCCTTCTTTCTTGTGCCTTGTTTGGTTAATACATATATATATATATATATATATATACATAAATGTGGTTTATTATTCCGTCCCTTCATTTTGGTTAGGTGGCTTGTCATGAATTGCACGCATTGACAAATGATTTATCTCGGAATTGTCAATTATGATGGTGGAAATCTGATGCGATAGAATCCAACCCGCACTAATAAAAGAAAAAAAAGATACCCAACATACGAAAGAAAACATAAAACATATCTGATAAAAGGAAAAGAAAATTTTAATCAGCCTAACTTGACAAAAGCAAGCAATAAAAATATGACGTTTCAAATGTTGTACTAAATATACATGTGTTTTCATATCAATGAAGATTTAATTAAATTAGTAATGAAGAACTCTATATAAATCTAGTAAGTACAATTGTATATTAAAATTAGGCATGAATAATTAAAGATATTTGCCACTAGCTAGCTAGAAGTTCGGTTAGTGTGACATGCACGTGGACATCATGTTCATAATAAGAGATCTAGTTATGGGGGTTTGAAGAAATTGTGCATTTACAAATATATATATATTTATAATTAATCATTATTCATTTAATTAATAACATTTTATTTGTAAATAGATCACATCTTGCCAGTAGTGTTTGACTCGTGCACTTCTTCTTTGTCTTTTATATTGTTAAAATTGGTTGTGTCGTAATTTGCTCAAAATATTATGATTCACAGAATTTATTTGTACCGTACTAACTTGTGTTTATGAATTTATTCGTGTCGTATTGTCATTGTGTTCAAATGCTATTCAAAATGTATAATATATATATATATATATTAAATTTTAGATAAATATGATTATTACTTTATTTATTTCAATTATTTAATTTTAAAATTTAAAATTAATTAATAGGTTAAATATCTAAATACAAATTTTAACATATAATTTTATAAATAATAATTTGTTTAAAATTATTTGTAAAATTTATAAATAATTAACTCAATTAAATTTAATACAACTATTTAAAATATTTTTTTTTTGTTAGAGAAAAAAAATTTACTTAAATATAATATATTTTTCAAATCATTACTAATATATATTCAAAATTAATAATCTAATTAGATTAATATAATTTTATTGAGATATCTTTTCTTAAATGATATTTACCAATTTAATATTTAAAAAATATTTATTTATTAATAGAAATTAAGTAATTAAATAATATGTATTATAATTATAAATATATATTATTATATTATCATATATTTATTTATTAATGTATTAATAATAATTTAAATATTTAAAATTAATATTAAGAACAAAATTACAAATCAATTTAATTTATATATTCAAAATAAATAAAACAATAAATAACTTAAATTAATAAAAGTCACGTTTACATTTAAATAAAGGAGAGAGTTGAGCCATGTAAGAAACAAAATATAGCTTAAATATTTCAACTAATCATAAATTCACAATCCCTAAAAAAACTCTAGTATAATAGTGGTACCATGACATGCCATTTTCTACATAAATTTCACACAAATTAATATTTTAACATTTTTCTCAATCACTAAAAAATAATAATATATAAAATTAATTTGGACACAAATATTTGGTGTCTGGCCAGCCAAACCTCTTCATCACATGCAACTGCTCCCCTTAATTTCTCATATATGTCTATTATCATCATCTGCCAACCAGTAACATCCAGCAACATGTCTTCCACTAAACGACATCGTTCAGTGTTAATTGGATTTTGACCGTAAAATAAATAAATAATTTAATTTTATGAATTAAAAAATGTAGATATTTTAAAAGGAAAGAAGAAAAAATGTTTGGATTATTAATCTAATCATTCACTGAAGTACTCTAAAATCAACGGTACAAAATAAGATTAATAATAATAATATTAATTATTAAGATTTCGGTGCATTTAAAAAAATAAATTACAATATTATCTTTGTTTTGTGTTTAAACAATTTTTTTTGTCATTAACTTTTACCAAATATTTGCTTGGAAAAAAGCTCACTTAGACGTATGTACTTGTAAAACTAGCTCACTTAAACGTATGTACTAATAAAAGGTCATTTAAACGTACCTACTATTAAAAATTGGCTCATTTAGCCTCTTTTAATAATCATAGTTAATTTTTATTTTTAAATTTATATATTTATTAATTAAATATTAATATATTTTTTCTCTCTTCTTTTTCATTAATTAAACTAGGTAATTTATTTTATTCTTAAATGTTTTATTATTTTAATATTAATTTCTCTTTTACATTTCATTTTTTTTTATTAGTTTTTATTTTTTATATTTCTTAAATTCTCATTCTTTTTTAAAATTTAAAAATTTATTTATGAATTTTATGTTTTACTGTAATATTTTTTTGAAGGTTTTTTTTTATTTAATTTAATATAATAAAAATGAAAAAATATTTTTTTTATTTAGTTTAATATAAATAAAAATGAAATTAATAATTTTTTATTTAATTTTTATTCACGACTTATATTAGTAGTAAAGAAATTGTTTTGTCTAATATTTGATTATTACTCTTCTAGTGTTATGAATGAGTTTTTATTATTATTTAATTCTTAATTTTTAATTAATTTATTTTTGTGTTAAAAGGATTTTTATTTTTGAAAGAATTTTCATTGTTATATTCAATTATTAGGATTAAACAATTTAAAAATAATTAATGTAAATATAAAAAATATATATATATAAAAAAAGAAAAAATATAGAGTTAAAATAATTAACGATGAATGTTCATATATATATATATATATATATAAAATTAAATTAAAATAATCAATCATAAAAATACTCATATAATAAAAAATTATAAATAAAAAAAATAAAGAGTTCATTTATTAGTAATAAATGAAATATTAAATGAAAAAGGAAGAGAAAAAAATATATTAATATTTAATTAATAAATATATAAATTAAAAATAAAAGTTAACTATGGTTACTAAAAGAGACTAAATGAGCCAATTTTTGATAGTATGTACGTTTAAATGACATTTTATTAGTACATACGTTTAAGTGAGCTAGTTGTACAAGTACATACGTCTAAGTGAGCTTTTTTCCTATTTGTTTTATTAACTTACTTAATTGGTAAACAAATTATATATCTGCCATAAACTAACTGCTAGTGTAATGAATGTTACGTACATCACTCTGACACAATAAAATAAAGTAATTCTTTTTAGTCCATGCAATATGATATAAATGATAGTAGTTAAGTATAACGATAAAATTAATAATAAAAAAATACGAGTGTTTACTTTGTTACCAAACACACCTAAAACCCAATGAAATTAACAATTTTAGAGCAATTATAGGAACATAAACAAAAATGTTCACCAACGAATAAACATAACATAAAATCTAACATTAAAATAAGGTATACTATAGTTTCGAATATCCCCGTTTATTGTATTATAACGTTAAACTTATTTTTTTTTGGTATGAATATATATATTCTCTTATATATATCCATAAACAAAGCACAATTCGAACTCTTTAATTAAGAAAATGAGAAAAGATTAGAAAAATAAAGTTAAAAAGGCTAAAATCAAACAAAAAGTGATGGGAAATTTACCCTATATAGTGTTAGTTGAGATAGGTTTAGGCAGGGAGGGACATGACCACTGGGTCGACTGCATGATCACGACGTAGTACTACTCCACTCAATATATGCATACTTTTTTTTAAGGTTGAATTGAGAATATTCAAACATATTATTCTAAGGACAAGACTTTGATGTTATTACCACTAAGATATGAATCTCCACCGTTGATCTAACAAATTGAGTTAGGATGCGTTTGAAAATAAAAAATAAAATAAACTTAAAAAAATAACATAAAAATTATGTATAATCGTCATTATTTTTTTCCATTTCTTTAAGAATAAAAAATCAAACAATAAATTAAATTGAAAAAAATTAAAAAATTAGAACGTCATATTATATTTTTGGGTGGACTCCCTAACATAGATCCGACCCTTATTAAATATTTAAAAATAATAATAATTCGTTATTTGAATATAAACAAAACTAAATTGTGAAATAAAAAATACTCATAGATTATATAAAAGATAATATTAGAGATAATTTAATTCAATTATTTTAAGAGTCAATGTGTTTTTTTAGGAGCCAACTACGATTAGAATAAAATCTATAACTAGCATGTATCCAGTGCATTTGCATGAGTAATAATATAAAAAATCGTGAAAAAAATATTACGGTAAAAATGTTTATGAGCGGGTCAACCCATAATCCGACCCAAGTATTCATTTACTCTCACATATATATCCAAATTAATCACAACTCTCGACCCGACAATCCGAACACTTTAAAAATTAAGCATCATTATATATATATATATATATATATATATATATATATATTAGTTAGTTAAAAAGTTGAACTTATATTGTTAAAATGTCATGCGTTTATCAAATTTGGTGTTAAATTTAAAATATAAAGTGTTATTAGCCTGGTTGGTTAAAGGGTTATATTTGTTTTATTATGTTGCAAGTTCGAACTATACCTATTACATTTTTAATTTTATTTTTAACCGTTTTAAGTTTATGGGCGGGTCAACTCTGACCCAAGTATCCATTTACTCTCACATATATATCCAAATTAACCACAGCTCTCGACCCGGCAATCCGGACACTTTAAAAATTAAGCATCATTATATATATATATATATATATATATATTACAATATTGGTATAGTATAGTGTTTTAATATGGTGTTCTTTTACATTTTTACTGTTGGTATAAATTATACCCCTACCCTATATAATTTATACCTCATATCTGGTATAAAATAGTAACTATTCCTCTTAGGTACAACACTATCTTGTATAGTTTAATTTTTAATTTCTTTATATTTTTTATTAATATTATATATAACCTATTATTGTATAATATATTAAATATTTTATTTAATTTAGTTTTAATATTATTATTATTATATATAATCATTTTTAATATATATATTTTTTTAAATAGTCAATATTTTAATTAAAAAATATTTATTTATTTTTATAACGATAATTTTATTAATTATTATTTTCTATATTTACTTATTATTATAAATAATATTTTTATTTTAGTTTATTTTACTAAAATTATTATTAATATTTAAATTAAATAAACATAATTTATCGTTTATATTATAATTAATTTTTTATATTTTAATTAAAATTACATTAATTGTTAAATAATAACAAAACAATAATTTATAATAATAAACAATATTATTTATAATACAAATAAATAAATAAAATAATAATATTAATAATAATTTTAAATTAATATTTATTATTTATACAACTTATACTACGTTCTTATACCAAACACAAAATTATAAACCATATACAACTTATACCATTTTTTATAATTCTTACCAATCATCAATAACCTATACTATTTATACTACCCTATATTATTTATACCTCGTTACAATTTATACCTATATACAACTTATATTCTATATAATTTATACCACTTACCAAACACTACCTTATGGTATTAAGTTTTAAAAAAATATATTATTTATTAAGAATATAATATATAATCAAAAGTTAATTAAAGAAGAAATTATAATATTTTGAATCTTCTGTCCTTAAATATTTTAAAACTTTTTTTATATATTAAGTATGTCAAAACTTGTTTTAAAAAATTAACAGAACGGTTGAGAGTAAGAAAAAATGAGACTTAACACTTGTGAAGGATACGACCAATAACTTTTTTTTTTTCTGAAAAATATTATATGTCACTCGAGATTACCATCTTTCTACCCAAGCAATAATGATTGTTGCCCTTGTTAATTTGTTCTCCTAGTAGAAGGCAAGAAGGTATAAACCAAGCTTATGTGGACTAATTACGGTGTTTTTATCTTCTTCGGTACTAATAAAACTAAACTAGTTCACATATCAACATGTACTCTTTATGAATGGTAGATTAATGAACAATCTTATTCATTTAACATAGAGATCATAGACGGGATGCTTGATCTAAAATCCTACTTAAAAACACTTTTGAAAATTTAAGCATTTTTAAACGGAATTTTAAATCATTATCTAAATTCTTAATCTCAAAATTTTTATAATAAATTGATAAGACCGTCATAATTTACCTACCGTTCATAAAAGACTATGTTGATGTGTGAACTAGTTAGTCCTTTTGTACCGAAAGAAATAAGAGCTTCATGTGTTGCAACTCTAATTAGTCAAAAACAAGTGGTTAGATCTCTGACAAATGATTAATGACAAACCATCCATTACTAGGTTAGAAAGATGGATGCTTTTCTATTTTATTTCTCTCAATAATTTCAAAAGTTATATTTCTATTTTTTCATTTAAGTATTTAAGGTATGAAGATCCAAAATATTATAATTCCTTTTTAATTAACTTTAAATTATATATTAATTTATTTTATAAATTTATAATATATATTCTTTAAGATTTTAACACTATAATTAAAAATTATTTATATATTATTTGTTTTATAAATAAATAATATATTTTTTTTAAAATATTCTATATTAACTACATTAATTATATATTATTTTATTTCATAAATAAATATTATTATTAATAATATCAAATATATTAATAATTAATCATATCTGTGATGTAATCCGTCAACTTTTAATGTGTAATCAGTATAATTCAATTATAATAGTTATATGTTTTAACCTATTTACAGGGCCGGCCCTGGGGTAAGCCCTCGGACTAAAGCAGCCCACTCCCTAAGGCAGCCAATTTATTAAAAATATTAAAATATTAAAATATATTTATTGTAATTTTAAACATAAATGATAATAGCTTGGTGGTTCAAGTTATACGTTTAAAGCTATAATGTGGTTATACCTAAAACAAACCTATTAATCGTAGTTGAATCCCTTCCATTCTTTTTTTTATTTAATATTTATACATTGAAATAATTTGAGTAAAAGAGTTTTACACCATAGATCACATATTTCAGAATGAAGTGGGTCATGATTCATGACTATTGCATGACGTCCTGCAAACTTATTCTAGAGAACAATATTCTAGAGAACAAACTAAATTTGCTATGATATTATTTATTTATTTATTTTTGTCAATAGTTCAATTGTTTATATACCAAAAGGGTCAATGAGTTTCCAATTTCCAATTTCCAATTTCCAAATAAAATAAAAAACAGAATCATCCCTCTATGAAGAAAAGGGCAAATGGGAAAGGGACAAAATGAATGAATTAGTTAAAAGTGTTAATGGGTCAATCTTTTCCCTTTAATTAATTGTTGTTATCTTAATTAGTAATTGAATGGCGTCTTCAACTTCAAGGACCCACAATGAAATTATTATTTATTATTTTTCAATATTTATTTTAATTTAATGGCTTCAAATGATTTGGCTTCACATGGCACATGTAGCTCCAAAAGTCACATGGAACTAACTAAGTTGTTTATCTAATTGCATATAAAAAAAGCTTATATACTTCTTTTTTCTTTTGCTAATTCTTTTGAAAGAACAAATTAAACAATACTCATGACTCTTATTAATTGATTACCTAATATCTGACCGATCAGTGTTAATTGCATTACTTTATATAGCTAATCACTGTTAATTGCATTACTTTATATAGCTAATCACTGTTAATTGAAAAATGACTTAAAATGTACACATTCCTTTTTTTTGGAGGAGAAATATTTACATTCTATGTACATGAAACCTAACTGTCAAATATTGCGCTTTTGAAAAACAAAATTAGTTTAAATAATTTTGTTTACGACCTAGTTTTAGAGCTACGATAAAAACACGGGAAGTAGACTCAAACCTATAACCATGATGACATGAGTTAATGTGCATTACCACTAAGTTATGATTCTTCACAATTGTCGATGCATCTGAATATCAATCTTTTTTATAGTCTTTAGGCTCAGAAAACTCTACAAGAATAAGTTTAATTGGATTTCCGAGTTCTGTGCTCTATAAAATAATTTTTGTAATTAGATAGGATAGGTTATGGAGTTGATTTTGTGTGGTGTTTATATTTGCTTTAATTTCAATTTCCCATATATATATATATATATATAATTGAATATGATCTATTTTTTTATTAGATCTGATCTTGACAGTGCCTTTAAGTGTTGATTTTCAACGGAATTCTTTTTTGAGTAATGGGCATATTAATTTTGAATAGCCGTTAACTTTGAAAATATTGCCAGTTGGATCAATTAACAAGTATTATCGATTCTTTATTTTTCTTGTTTTTGTTCAGAAATTAAATAAATAAAATGCATAGGAATGTACATCACTAATTCAAACATGTAATTTAAGCCTTCATTTAAGCATACCAATTAATGAAAGTATATCATTAACATAAATAGTATTTTTTTTTAATTTACAAAAACTAATAACATTCCACAATCATGACCTCATTTCAATGGAGATTCTTGAAGTGAGTCTCTTAGACAAATAAATAACAAAGTCTTAAAAAGTATTAATGTTATGTTACCCCAACTTAATTCATTGATTTCAATTATACTATTAGGTTTTTTAATAGAGAAATTATTTATAAGACAACTTTCAAATCAAGCTAATATTAATAATAATATATATTAAAAAGCAATATGACATTTCATCAAGGATGATCGTTCCATTTTTATGTCAAATACATTAATCTACCTGTTATAATTAATAATGAAAACATCATTGAGCTTTAATTTGTCTCTTTTCTAAGACTAATATTATGTATATATTTATTCTATTAAAATACAAAATTTTCAATTATATTTTTGCCTTTTTCTATTTAATAAAAAAATAAAATAATGTTTCTCGATCAAAATAATAATTTATATAGGCTAAATAAAATTAATAAAAGTTTATGATAAGAAGGAAGAGATGAGTCAGATGACTGTTAGCCTACTTTAAAACATGTGATCAAATATCAATAAATTTTATTTAAAATAAATAAATAAATTGAATGTTAAATTTAATAAATGAATTTACAAGACTTACTTATAAAATAATGGTAAAGATGAAGGGCTAGTTTTATTAATAATAATTACAAACACGTTTTGATAATAAAAAACAAATAAACTAAATCAAACTAATTTTGATGATTTAAAACTTAGAAGAATTATAAGTAAGAATATCAATAAAAAAATTTTAACTACTTAGAATAATTTAAGTTTACATAGACATCATCCTAAAATATCAATAAAGGCTGAAATTATGAGTTTAAAAAAACAAAATAGATTTGTTTTAAAAAAAAGTCATAAACAGGATAACAATGTGATTAAATGGTGGATGATATGCTTTTATCATTTCCACATATTCTACTTTAATGATTTTTTTACTACATTTATGTCCAGTACAGTTAGAATTCGTGTTATACCAATATTTTTTAAAAAAAAGATAAAAGTTATTTTGTGATAAAAATATATAATGAATTTGTTAATATTATATATATTAAAAATTTAAATTATTTTAAATATATAAACTTAATTTTTTTATAAAATATAAAAATAAATAAATATATTTATGATCTTATTAAAGAAGTAAATTATAATCCCTCCCGCGGTTTTCAATCCGAATTATTCCGTTAGGGATTGATTTTTTTCGATTTGACCGGTGATTGACCAAGAATGGAACATGAATGATATTTGTGTTCTTGTCCCGATTTCACCCCGAACATTAATAAACAAAATTAAATATATAACATCATTAATATATTTATTTATTCATCATATTTTATAAAAATTAAAAATTTATAATAATAAAAATTAAAATTTTTATAATAATATAAAATTTCAATATATTACTATATATAATATTAAAAACATCGTTTATATCATTTTATCAAAGAATTTTTTTTATTTATTTTTTAAATATGGTATAACGGTGCCTCGGATTTTCCAAAACCTAATGGATGAGAATGGTAGTAAAAAAAATTCCGAAGTAAAACGTGGCAGAAATGGTAAATGTAGTCTCTACCCCTTTTTTGAAAATATGGTACAACGGTGCCTCGAATTTTCCAAAACCTAATGGGATGAGAATGGTAGTAAAAAAAACTCCGAAATAAAATGTGGCAAAAATGGTAAACGTAGTCTCCACCCCTTTGTCATCCCTACATGTTGTATATTTATTTGTGTTTTATTAGTGTTCGAGACAGAATCGGATTTAGATCGGAACGAAAACACAAATATCATTCTCCCTCTATCACTAATCAACCATTGATCAAACTAAGAAAAAATCGTCCATAACAGGATATTTTCTATAGAAAATCGCAATATAAATTATAATTCCCTATCACCCTAATTATAAATAAAAAAATGAGAAAAAAATCAATGCTAATTAAAAGTAACAGTAACAGTCATTGGTCAGGGGTGGTAAAAAAAGTGTTATGGTTAACACGTGCAATTGTGGAGGGTTGTGGGCCTGTGGGGTTTCAATGTCGATGATAGTGATGAGAGTAGAGAGATGATCGTGGATGGATGAAGGAAGAAGAGAACTAGCTAGCTAGGGTCAGTCATCAACTCATCATGGAAGAGAAGAAAAGAGAATCTCTCTTCCTCTCCTAACTTCACAATAATAATAATAATAAGATTGAAAGAAAGAAAGAGAATCAGCCATCAACAAAAGCGGAGCAAATGATATGATTGATTCCATTCCAGCTCCTTCCAAGTTCTCTTTTGCTTCTTTTCTCTCCGAGGATTCTTCTGAAATTTCTTCGAACCCTCTTCTCTGCATAACCCAAGATGCAAGAATCTGAAATCGCATTTCTTATTTCTCCAACATTCTCTTAAAAGCTTTTTAGCACAAACCCTTCCCCTTATACTCGTGCAACTTTCTCTTTTCCACGCAAAATCTAAAGATACCCATATATCCCCTCATGAAATTCTCTGCAAAATGAGCGAACTTTTCTGTCCATCAACTCCATCAGACAGAGCGATAGAGCAGGTTCTTTTCATTTACTTACTCTCAACTTTTTACAATTCTCTACTACCATGTTCTTCATAGACCTGCATGCTTGTAATTAATTCTTGATTCGCAACTACTGGATTTGGGGATAATTTCTCCATCTTAGATATCAATAGATGAAAACCCAACATGGAAATCAGTACTTTGTGGTTGTGGGTTTAGTTATTTACACATTGTGTTCAATCTAGGCGAGTAGATGGTGATGTTGATCAACCGGTAATTGCTTTTATTGGCAATTTTGTGAATTAATCTTCTAATAATATCTACTGAAATGTTGATTCATGTCAAATACTTAACATATAGGCTCTGATTGAGATGGCTAATGGTTTGTTCATGTTACTCATGGTTGATTGATGCAAGCTTAGTTATCTTTATGTTAAGGTAATCTTGTTTTTTTGTTTTGTTTGTTAAGGCACTTGTGACATTGAAGAAGGGTGCTCATCTTCTGAAGTTTCGACGAAGAGGAAAACCTAAATTCTGTCCATTCAGGCTGTCCGCGGTATGATCTTGAAAAACAACTACTGTATAGTTAATTTTATGTTTCCAGATATGGCTATTGCAGGACAAAATGATCTCTGTCTTTAATATGAGTAAATGTTGCAGATGAAACGTCCAATTACAATTGATTTTCGCACGATAACTGTACTGTTTGAGCTTATGAGATAAACCTGAGATGTCATTGTCTTTAGGCTCTTCTCTTGAGATTAATTACTATTATGAAAACAAATGGGAGTATGGGACCACTACTTATTCAAGTTCTTTTATTTGGATGTTTGATATCTCTTCAATTCTTGATATTTTTTTATAAAATGGATAAAGTAATAGATGACGACGATGTTCACTTCCATTCTTATCGATAAAGAAATATTGTTTTGGCTAAACTTCGGCTGTCTTTTTCAGGATGAGAAATTCTTGATCTGGTACTCGGGCCAGGAGGAAAAACAATTGAGATTAAGCTCAGTTACAGAGATCATTGGTGGACAGAGGACTGTAAGAAATTCAGACTCTTCAAGCAAATGATTAGTTAGTTCTTATATATCTTTTGGTGATGTATGTAAATTTGTATGGTTCAGACAAATTTTCAAAGACAACTTCAACCCGACAAAGAATCTCATTCCTTTTCAATAATATACGAGAATGGTCAATGCTCTCTTGATTTGGTAAATAACTGTACATTATTTATGTTTTTCTTGTATCAGACGATCATTTGATGTTTTTCCTTTCTTGGTATTCTGTTGTCCTAAAATAGATATGTAAGGACAAGGCTCAAACCGACGCTTGGTGTTTAGGATTGCAAGCTTTACTATCCAGACTACATCAATCCAGACGGTTGTGTACTTTAAAGAACGAAAGAGGATCGCAATCTTCTCTGAACAGCCCGGCTGGTTTTATGCGTAGAAAGGGAAATCTAAGCATTTCCCAGGAGAGTATAATCCTTTCTCAGGTAGCTTTTTCTTGCTTTCTGCATCCACAACTATTTGCTTGTATCTGTTTAACATAGCTAGACATTTTCATGATTTTTGACCTGAAGGTGCACAGTTTGTCTGATAGTCCAGTTCAATCAATCGCTGAGCGGTCCTTTTCTGATGGCATATCGTGTTCTTCTGATAGCTTATACTGTCGGTCAAGCTTATCTAGTCTACCAGGTGATATGGTTAAACTCACTCCGAGTTCACCGTATATGGAACCAGAAGATCACAATAAGAGAGAATCAACCATATTAACAACCATTCAAAAGTCTCCTAATTGCGTTAAGTTTGATGACAGCAAGAAGACAAGAGAAATAACATTTCCAAATAATTCGCTTCCTCCATTAGTTTCAACTTCGAACATTGACAAAAGTATTTTGAGGGATGTCTTCATTTGGGGAGCCGGTATTATACAAGGAGGAGGGTCCGATGTCCTATTATTACCCAAGTTATTAGAGTCAACCGTGGCATTAGAAGCCCACGAAATAGCATTGGGCACGAATCGTGCCGCTTTAGTAACGAAACTCGGAGACGTCTTCCATTGGGGAGAGGGACTCCGAGTAGGAATGAGGAACAAACTTAGTTCCGACATTGTGGGACTAACAGCTGTCGACACATTATCGAGTGTCCCAGTTAAGTCGGTTGTTTGCAGCGAGTATCGAACTTGTGCTGTGACCTTTTGTGGCGAACTCTACACTTGGGGAGACGAAAGCCATTGTTGGCCACGTAGGATTTGCGGTTCACTAGACGGGGTAAGCGTATCACTCATTGCTTGTGGCGAATGGCATATGGCGGTTGTAACAACCTCGGGTCGGTTATTTACTTTCGGCGACGGATCATTCGGTGCTCTTGGCCATGGGGATTGCTTAAGCGTCTCTCAGCCTAAAGAAGTTGCTTCTCTTAGAGGAATGTGGGTGAAGACGGTTGCGTGTGGGTCGTGGCACACGGCAGCTGTGGTTGATAAGCAATCCGACGGTTGTAATGGTCGGGTCGGGAAACTATTTACGTGGGGAGATGGAGACAATGGAAAGCTTGGTCAAGAGATGAAGCTGATCCCAACTTGCGTTTCGCGTCTTTCTGATCACAACTTCGTTCAAGTAGCTTGTGGGAGGACGTTTACGGTTGGGCTAACTAATACGGGTAAGGTATATACGATGGGAAGCTCGGTTAATGGTCAATTGGGGAACCCGGAAGCTAAAGATAAATCCACGACGGCTGTCGAGGGAAAGCTTAAGAAGGAGTTTGTTAGTATGATTTCTTCCGGATCTTATCATGTTGCCGTCTTGACGTCCAACGGCTGTGTTTATACGTGGGGGAAAGGTGAAAAGGGGCAGTTGGGATTGGGCGACACGGAAAATAGAAGCTCTCCGACGTTGGTCGAGAGCCTAAGAGGTAAGGTAGTGGAGAGAGTCGTCTGCGGATCTAGTTCGACGGCTGCGATTAGTTTGCACAAATCTGTATCGGGTACGGACCAAAACAGTTGCAAGTCGTGTGGGTTGACTTTTGGTTTCTCTCGGAAGAAGCATAACTGTTATAACTGTGGACTAGCATTCTGTCGCACATGCTGTAGTAAGAAGTCAGCAAACGCGTCTCTGGCTCCGAAGAAAGGGAAGGAATTCCGTGTTTGTGATCCCTGCTTCAGTCAACTTGATAGAGTAGCGAATTCGGGTAGGTTTCCAAAAGCGGGCAGTTTCAGTCCGAGGCTGTTCA
The DNA here is from genome assembly GCF_907164915.1 of Impatiens glandulifera. Lineage (NCBI taxonomy): Eukaryota > Viridiplantae > Streptophyta > Magnoliopsida > Ericales > Balsaminaceae > Impatiens > Impatiens glandulifera. The sequence goes on from NC_061870.1 coordinate 27,226,626, forward strand.
TCACCACCCCACGGAAGGAAGTGTTTGACGTCGTGAATGGGAAGACAGTTAGTACTCCAAGGGAAATGAGTTCAATGCAGCAGAAACCACCACCTTATGGCACGAAGGTGGTAGTCGAGTCCATAGAAGATTCCGTTGCTTCTATTTCATGTAGGTTGGACAAATGGGGAAATGTACCTTTCCCTTCATTATTTCAAAATTTTGGTTCCCTAAACAACTTAGGGACAGTAATTGAAAGTCGCTGCGTACCGTCAACCCCAGCCTGTTCTAGATCAAACCGCTCTGTTTCACATTCTGTTCTAAATTATGACAAGGTTATGTCTCAAGAGATTACCAAGTTGAAGTCCGAGGTAAGTCTGTCGAAGACAAATCATTCCCTATATTAATACCCCTCTTGATTGATCTCAATATCTTTAGTTTAATTAATCCCTTTGCAAGGTTGAGAGTCTCAGAAAGTTATGCGGAAGGAGAGACGAGGAACTTAAAGAAGCGAAACAGAAAATTGAAGAGGCTTGGTCGATAGCTAAGACAGAAGTTGCGAAATGTAAAGCCGCGAAAGATGTCATAAAAGCCTTGACGTTGAGGGTATGTATAATATAAATATAATATGTTTCTCCTACAGTTTTGTTTTTGTTTCCTAATTTTGGTATTGGCAGCTTCATTCTATGATGTCGTCTCAAATAACATCGATTGGAGAAGATGACAGTCTTATTAAGAAGAAGGTAGGTGAGGTGGCGTTGAGGCGACAAGTGGAGGAGAGTGTCTGCAACTCTCCAATGATGTTCTCCACTAAACTTAAATCCCTGCGCACTCATAAGGATCTTGGCGAGCCAACAGACGAATCAACAGCAACAGCTGTTAATAGGAATAAGAAAAAGAGAACTGACGAGTTGGGAGAAAATGGATTATTGAAGGGCTTGCCGGGCCAACAACAAGAAGAATGGGTAGACAAATACGAACCGGGCGTGTATGTAACACTCACAACTCTGCCTTGTGGACAAAAGGACCTCAAGCGAGTGCGGTTCAGGTAATACAATTCTTTCTAGATCGCATTCTCTAAATGTATTTTTCATTGGAATGATTTGCAACCTCGTGTTATTGTGTATAGCCGAAGGAAATTTACAGACAAGGATGCAGAGAAATGGTGGGAAGAACATCAATTGGAGGTTTACAGGAAGTATGAGATTGAAGAAGAAGAACAGATTCGAAGCTAGATATGATATGAGATTACTAGTAACAAATTAACAGTAGCTATTATTATTATTATTATTATTATTATTATTATTATATATAAATGCCATGCAACTCTGATAATTCTTTGTATAGATAGGACCATTGGACCACATTATTGTGTTACTACTCTACTTTGTTACTTCTGCAGTCTGCATGCAATTTACTCATCATTTTCAATTTTCCTGTTAATTTAGAACTAACCCAGTTTGTAAAATACATATAAATTTCACATGCCCAGAATTTACATGATCACTAACGTGAATACAATACTTTAATTTATTCAGTTGGGTTCTATGCAAAATTAGAGGTACGGAAATTAGCAACTTAACCCTTCTAGATTATATCTTCATGCATATCAATAGTGTCTCTATTTCTCTTTATCCAGCTTGATATGACCATTCTGAATTTGTTTTTCTATATGCTCTCTTTTCTTTTCTGATTAATTATTATGATTAATTATTATGGATATTATTTATTTTGTAATTATTTCAGTATTAAAAAAATAAAATAAATAATAAATGGTTAGTTAATAATTAAAATATTTTATTATTAATATTATTGTTTATTTTTAAAAATAATAAAATCAAATAAAGAATAATATAAGAGATATATATTATTATTAATTTTATTTTATTTTATTTTGTGAATTTAGGCCAAAGAAACAAAACAATTTATAGAAAATAATAAGAAGAAAAAAAGGCCATTTACCATTAATCAAACCCTAAAAACAACAAAAGGATGAAGAGTTATTTTAGTTGCTCATTTTCGCGGTTCTTCAGCAAACCAAATGACGAAAGGGTCATTTCCCGTTCCTTATTCATTTGACATTTTCCTTGCAATCAATCACATTGTTTTTTCGCCTTACGGGGAAGCAAAACAAGAAATGCCAAGATCAAACACAACTCCCGATTTCCCGGTGAAGATCTAATTTTTTTTTCATAATTGGACACTGAATCACTGAATGCAAAAAAAACCGAAAACTAAGAGCTGTTTGATCTTTTTTATTTATTTAAATATTTTTTTTACATAATTTTTCTTTATCGCATCACTGTCATTCTAACAATTAAATCACTCATTTCATCACAAAAATATTAAAATATCTTACTTTATCTTTAAAAAAAAAGTAAATTTTAAATAAAATAAGACATTATAACAATTTAACAAATAAAAAACCAAAATAAATTACTTTTTCTTTTTTACAAAATCCTAAAAAAATCTAAAAAGGGATGCCCTAAGTGATAAAGACAATCAAACAATATATATATAGCTTTTGATATCTTTACTTATTTTGCAAAATCAGAACAATTTTCAATTAAAATATGCTTTGGTCATATTAATTAATTTATCGAACATAGTAGAAATTAGGCGGTTGGTAAAATTAAAGATTTGCTTGCTTCCACGTGACATTTCTGAGTTGAGTTTGAGAAGTATGTGATTGTGATCGATCTCTCGTTCTAGATTATGATTGGATGGATGCCTATTCTTCTTCACTTTAATACAAGAAGAAACAAAAAGATCATAAAAGAAGTTAAAGCACTTTGATTAATTGTTCAAAAGTAAATTAAAGCATACTATTTATTTCTATGTGTATATGTTTGTGTATGAGAGAGAAAAGGATGCCGCACCAAGTCATCCTGTCCTGCCACGTGGAAACCCAACTTTCACGTGGCAAAAGCTGGCCCCACACTATGTACCACCCAGCTAGCTATTAGCATGGATTATCATATTTGATTTACTTTTTCTTTTTTTACTCAATAGGTAAGATTAGCTAGAAACCATATATACATATGAGCCAATATGAACAACTTTAGTTTGATTTATTTATTGAAAAGTGATAGAGAAATATAATTTAACATATATATAATGGAGTTAATGTAATTATTAAGATGGGCAAAGAAAGCGGTTAATAAGGACCACAGCTGGTGGGACATACAAACTTTTAAAGTAAAAGAATAGAGGTCTTTTGACTTGACCGAGGACCACGACTAACGGTTAATTAAACTGGCGCCTATTTATTTATATATATATATATATGTGAAAGGAACAATATTAATTAAAGGAGAGACAGACAGAGAGACAGCCGCCATTTAATTTGTTTTACAAATTAAGGATCGATTTACAAGGAAGGAAGCTACGTATCCCCATCATCAACGACGTCGTCTCTCTCTCTCTCTCTATATATATCAATGCATGGAATCGCTTACCGCCACGTGGTAGCTCAGATTCCAACAAAGGACAAGATCGAAGCATGGCATAAATCATAATAATAATATTATTATTAAGTAATTAGGTAAAAAAGATAAAGGAGGTGGTGGAAGGTGCTTAATTTTCCTTTTGATCTTTTTCAAAATTAATTTATGCTCTTTTTGTCTTCTTATATCTATCTATAACTATAAGCCCCCAATCATATCTCTCCTTTAATACGTACCCTCATCTTCATCTTCAACCACCGGTCTCTTCTCTCTCATTCATTCATTCTTTAAGAACATATATATAGAGAGAGAGAAGGAGATGGCGCCGGTGTGTTTGCCGCCGGGATTCCGATTCCACCCAACAGACGAAGAACTGGTGGCGTACTATCTAAAGAGAAAGATAAATGGACACAAGATCGAACTTGAGGTCATCCCCGAAGTTGATCTCTACAAGTGTGAGCCTTGGGACCTTCCAGGTACGTACCTAGCTACTCCATCTCTTTCTTCCATCTCATCATGCATGTAAGAAAATAATTAGGTTTAACGAATGGAAATGAAATGAATCAATCAAACTCTTGGGGATTTTAATTTCATTTTTTTATAAATTATATCTAATAATTCTAGAAGAAAAGTATATTTATTATATATATATTGAAATGGTGGAGTAAATTAATAGTATTCAAATAGAGGAAAGGCCGTTAGGGTATATATGACAAGAATTTGACATGAAAGACGTTTTTAATTTAGGAGTACGTACTTGCAAGTGTGATCATCATCGTGAAGAAATAACAAAAGCATTAATTTTAAGGATCTTTTAATTACTTTTATCTAGAAAAGAAAGAAAAATTAAATTACATAGATCGTTTCCGGGTGTAGGTCCCCATATATATCCTTTCTTAGGACCTGTTTCTGTTTTTGTGTGGGCCATATGATATTTAATTAGGTCAAAAAGAGCTGCATGCATCAAAAACATGTTTATCATTAGTTGCCTTAATCTTTGTCTCTTCCTTCAGATCCATCATGGAATTCCTGATAATAATATATACTATTAATTCATCTTTCTTTTTTTCACTTTCTCAAATAAAATATATAAATATGCATATATAATTAAACAACTCTATAATGTAACAGGTAAGTCTTTATTGCCAAGCAAGGACCTTGAATGGTACTTCTTCGGTCCTCGCGATAGGAAATACCCTAATGGGTCAAGGACCAACCGGGCTACAAAAGCTGGTTATTGGAAGGCCACGGGAAAAGATCGACAAGTTAACTCTAAGACTAGATCGGTTGGGATGAAGAAGACTTTGGTTTATTATCGGGGTAGGGCTCCTCATGGGGCTCGTACTGGTTGGATTATGCATGAGTATAGGCTCGATGAAAGTCAATGTGAAATCCCATCTGGCCTTCAAGTAAGTAATTCATATTTCCATTATTTGATTTCTCTAAATCCCTATATATATATATGAGCATTTCACACTCTTTGTATATACATATGTAGGATTCGTATGCATTATGCAGAGTATTCAAGAAATTAAATCCAACCGGACCCAAGATTAATATTAATATTGATCAGGATCATTACGTTAGTAATAATTCTAATTCGTCTAACAATGTCGATCAAATATCAATTAGTGATGCCAACTGGACCACGTCAATCCCCATGTCAGATCATGCTTTCACCACCTACAATAACGTTCATATTCCATCATTTGCAATTTCATCTCCATCTATTTCCTATCCTCCATCAAAGGTACTACTCATTACTTTTATTTAACAATCGAAAAAAAGAAAAAGAAAAGTGAAATCTTTAATGTAGATAACATGTTGTGGCTATTGTTTTTTCTATCCTTAGGTAGTTGCACGGTTGCAACAACAAATCTCGCTACCCCCTTTGGAGGTGCATGACTTCCCGCAAAACGGAGTCACGGATATGAGAATATTGCCACATTCGAGTTCAATTGGGGGAAGAGATGACATTGTGGAGGAAATTCTTTCCCACGAATTGAATCTTGATCAGAATTCATGGGCAAGTCATGGTTATGACAACGTGTCTAATCATGATTTCTCATTCAACCCGTATGGGGACGTCAAGATTCATGAATCGGCAAGTTCATCGCGGTTGATGGACAGTGTTAGCAATTTGGACGAGGAATTCAATGCCGAGAAGCCGATTGAGAACTTGAGATGGGTGGGAACTACGAGAAAAGATTTGAATATTGATATCGGAGAATACAATTGTGTTCCCGTGGAACATATTTCAAGTTTCCAAAGAATCAACGAGCATTTTGACTTTCAAGGTACAAATAATCATAAGAATTCATGTCAAGGACTTAACAACAACAACACGAACTTTTCACTTGGATTCATCGAAGGTGATAACAACTTAGATGGAAGAAGCTTTCTAGATGAAGGGGACCTAGTTGATGATTTCTCCAGCACTCCGAGTTTCGATGTGTATGAGAAAGTCGAGGTTAATCATGGGTTCTTCATATCAACGTGTCAAGTATCCGAAACATTCTTTCACCAAATTGTCCCTTCCCAAGTCGTCAAGGTTTATCTAAATCCGACCATGATCACACAATACGATCATGATCTTGTTCCAAAGAAAATAGGGTTTTCGGAGAAGCTGGCGGAGTGTGTCCGAAATAATTTGAAGCTAATAGTGGAGACGATGAAGCCCATAATGAACAATGTTATGGCTCTCCTTGTGAGTTATAATTTCCATTATGCATTATTAGAAGATTCAGAGGATGAAAAACATAGTATGCATGAAGACTCGTTTAGCTCCGTGATAGAATACGTGAATTCATGTTCTTAATGTTATGAATTCGAGTTTTCGTAACTAAACAATTAGAAAGAAAAAATCATATATAGTAAAATACTTTGCATTGATGAATTAAGCAAGCATGATTGTTGTTTATGAACTTGTGGCCAATCCTCACTTGATCTGTCTTAATCAGCCATATTATTTGTGGGGGACTTTGTGTGCACCATATGCCAACCCCACACCATTAATTAATTAATAGTAGCCTTCCTTGCCTTTTTTTTTTCTTTCTATTTTGTTCTTTCTTAAAATTAATTTATTTGTTTGGTAGCCTACATTGTGGGAAAGATGTAGAAACTGCATTATTTGATATTTTTATCATACTCACATCATTAATTGTTTGTCTTTTCATCATTGCAATGTATTGTAAGTACATTTATAACTAGAGGAGTTTCTATTGTGATTTATATGTACATTTTTATCATAGACACAAAATTTGATATTTTTTTGCAAATTTTTTTTGTTGAATTGACTCAAATAAGTTTATCTAATTCATGTCAAATATTTGACACTATATCAAATTATATTTTGTTGTTTTTTTTTTTTATCTCAAATATTATTTTGCTTATCTTAACTAAACATTTTGTAGTACCTACTAGTAAAGAAATAAATGTGTATAATAATAATAATACTGGGGTAACATGCCCATACCTACTTCTATCCCTTTATGGGTGAGTAAGTATTATTATCACTATTATAATAATAATAATAGTAATAGGAGTAAGCAGTAACAATGGCCTAGAAAAGGCACCACTTTCTTTTTGTCTTCTTCTTCAAAATTATATGATTAGTGTAACGATATAATTATTGATAATTAACAATAATTTGAAAAAATATAATTAAGTTAGCATAAATAGGACATTCACGTGATGAAAGATTATCAGTCGATATCATGTGATGGACTCATTTTTACCCACCCATTCATCCATTCACGGGGACTTTTTATTTATAACTTGATATTTTTAATTTATTTGAAAATTTTATCAAAAAAAACAAAAAAGAGTTGCAATAATTTGAATCAAACTAACCATTGATGGGAGAAAGTTGCAATGCATAATACTGCACATGGACATGGTGAAAGTGGTGCAGGAAACACTATAGAGCTAAATAGCTAAATGGGAAGAGATGAAAAGGAAAATGACAAATTGAAGAGGAAGAAGAAGAAGTGCTTTTTGCTCACGGGTTTGGTAAATATCTATGATTTAAATCATTAAACAAACAAACAATTTTCTCCCTTTCTCCCTGTCGTTTCCCCAACATTTTGATCTAATTTCATACATATGCTTGTTGGGTTTTGATTGTCCGAACCAAAGAAAGCATCATAACCCATTTTGGTTAATTAATTGGTGTTCTGAAAGTAAACACTAATTCATATCTTCAAAGATGTCTTCTTCTTCTTACAGTCGTTGTTTACTGCAAATTCTAATGTCTAGTTGGTTGCATATAACAATGTTCATTATTATTATGGCCGTATGCGGCGGCGGCGGCGGTGGCGGCGCCGTAGTAAGTGGTGCTCCGACATTGAATGTTGGCAACATATCAAAGGTGTTGGATTCTTCATATTTCCACATTTACTATGGCCAGACCTTCAAAGTTATCAAGAACTCCCTTGATGGCATAAGTTATCTTCTCATCCAAAACAATTCCAAAATGGCAGCAGCAAAGACCAAATATTGCACATCAAGAATCAAATCATTCATCATCCCACTTTCTAACTATTCAATTGACACTGATTTCTTCCCAGGTTTCTTCTTTTAAATGATAATTATTAGCTAGCTAGCCATGATGTATTTCTGAATCATGTGTTTGTTTGTTGTTGTTGTTGTTCATATCTCACACATGGACTACCAAATTCCAGTTTCTTTCTTCGAGGTAAGCGCAATTTGAGTTGGTTATTTGACATGTATATATTATAAACATGGTTGAATTTTCAATCTATGTATATACAGCTTCTTGGATTACTTGGAAGATTAAAAGGAATAACATCTTCAAGCATGGTTACTTCAGAATGTGTTCTTAAGCTGTATAATGAAGGACAAATTGAGATTATAAACAAGACTCAGTCTCAACAAATTAAACAGTTTGCAGCTTATTTCATTAGCAATAATGATGAACAATTCCAATCTTGTAACTTTGCTACTTTTCTCCCTAATGGTGAAGACAATCCTCTCCAGGTAATCAATCACTAATCAATCCTCTTTTCAATTTTATTTTTTTAATTTTGTTTCCTTCATTTTTGTAGAGAGCAGAGTGGATTAAGTACTTGGGATCTTTTGTAAACATGGAAGTCAGAGCAAATCAAGTTTATGATTCAGTAAGAACTCTGATAACCATTTTGTTTAATGAATGCACCATTCTTAATTTTCTGATTTCTTTCTTGTACATAGATTAAAGAGAATTACTTATGCTTAGCAAAGGCTGCTGCAAGTAAGACCACCACCCCATTCAAACCAACTGTAGCTTGGATTGAGTATAGCGATAATGTATGTATGCATGTTCATTTCGCGTTTCAAACTGTATTTCCATTGAATTCTTATCTTCACATTTAAACAGTGCTGATTTCTACAGGGTATTTGGTCATTCACCCAAGATGCATACAAGTTGAAGGTAAAAAATTAATTAAATGTTTGGATCATGAAAGTTGAGTCATTATTGAACATATTCTGGAAAATGCAATGCAATGCAGTATGTAGAAGATGCTGGTGGGGAGAATATCGACGAATCAATCAACAAAATTACCTACAATATTTCCACCCCCGATGATTTGGAGTCTCTCCACGCCATTTTATGCGTAAGTTTATATATCTTTCTTGAAAAAACTGTTTGTTTTTCAGGCTGCCTGTGACTGAGCAATTTAATAACAAATTGTAGACGGTAGAGGTAGTTATCGATGAGACATACACATCTGATCCAGCAAATTACTTGCTTTCGAACTTTCTTCAAAACATCAATGTTGAAGATGAGTCTTGTTTCTCCTTCCTTAATCAAAGTATATGGAGATACGATAAACGAATACAGTCATATAGTCTAGGTAAATACTCAGATGCCAATTTTTTCATATTTTTATTTCATCCTCCTCTTACTTAATAACAGATGATTTCCTTTTTTTCTTTTTCAAAAAAGACTGGTATGATGGAGCAGTTTCACAGCCTCAAGTTGTTCTAGCAGATCTTATTGAAGTTCTGTTTCCATCTGGAAGTTATGTAACATCATATTTCAGGAATCTAGCCAAGGTCAGCCAGCCAACATTAATAATGTTAACAATTAGTTTCTTTTAATGACAAATTCTAATACTTGAATTAACATTATTAATGGAGCAGGGTGAAAACGCGACGAACATTGAATTTGCTACGTGTGATCGAGATATCTCAACTCCTATGGAGCCTAAGATTGTTCCCTGCAAGTAAGGTACTTGCTATATGGGACTTTGTTTAATTTTTGTGTGTTTAGTGGGGATGGAAAGAAAAATGTACTTTTTTTTTATTTTGCTGAATCAAACAACTTGGTTATGTTGAAATTTATTACATATTTTACAATCATATGATGATTCAAATAAATCCCATTGCACTTTCTAGCCTTGAGCTTACTTCCGGGATCCAGTTAACCTGGAATTTAAGGTTAATGAAGTTAGTTATGATCATTGAGAATTCAAATTCAAATTCAAAATCAAGAGAAGGTGCAGGTGACATGCCTGCTTGAGAGCTTTGGTTTAGGTTTTTCCTTAGGTTGTTCATCAGGCTTTGTTTCAACAGGTGTTGGAGTTAAACTTTTCGCCTTCAAATGAAAAAGTCGAAAACAGTAAATCGCGAAGAAAATAGATTAAAAAAATAAAATTTGATGAAAAGAAATGTACCAGTTTCCTGAATTGGAGATTGTAGAGCATTTCAATGTATCTCATCTTTGCTAGTTTCTGTTCTTTATTTAACTGTCTCCAGAAGCCATATATTGATCCCATTTTCAGCACCTTTTTTGCATAGATCTTCCATGTATAGCTGCATTCACCAATCCCACAAAAACAAAATTATATTTTAGAAAACCACATAATCAAAAGATCAAATTTTTTTTGACAAACCATTCTTCAATTCTTAGTAATCCAGCATTTGAAATCTTGCTCCAGTAACCCGAGTCATCTTTGCATTTCTGGAAGAAATCAGCGATCTTATCTCCAGCTTGATCTCCATTGGTCGGATCAATATGGAAGCCAGAAACACCATCAACGATGATCTCGGCTGGCCCTCCCTGATTGGTAGCGAAAATGGGCAATCCACAGTTCATGGCCTCAATGACCGTGAGACCAAACGCCTCATAAAGCGCCGGTTGGACGAAAACACCTTTTGTGTCGGCGATACATCGGTAAAGCTCTCCATTCCGGTTCCTGTCCGTCTGTGCCGCGATCCATCTTATCTTTCCCCTCAGTTTGTATTTCTCAATCAACACGTGCATTTTCTTGATCTCAGCCGCTTCTTCTCTGTCCTTGGATTTCTCAGGATCAAAGAATCCGGCGACCACCACAAGGTTGGCCGAGGTATTCAGCCGTTTGTTCTTCCCGTACCACTCTGTTAACCCGGATATGTTCTTCACTATGTCCAATCTAGCCATGGAGAACACAATAGGCTTTTCCCTTTCTTTCAAATAACCTCTGTTCTTATTAGAACACCATGTTAGATTCTTGTTTCTTCTATAAGCATTTCAACCCATTTAAAAAACTTGCTTACATGTGTTGATCGTTCTCCACGTTACCAAAGAGTAGCTCTTCAATGGCGGGACGAAACTGCTTGAATCGTTTCTCAGTCATTGTACAAGGGAAGTACACGGATTGATCAGCTCCGGGAGAAGCAATATTGAACTTAGGATCGAACACGTTTATGCCCGACACTACTCGATTAAGCCCTGGAAGAGTAAACGCTGCATGGCTTTCGTATTGCCCTGGCCTATCCTTGCTGCAAAAAATGACGAATTTGATGATTGGGTAGTTAAATTTCAAAAGTTAGTTGTATTTTGTCTAATTAGTACCTTCCGGCGATTTCTTGGTAAGTGCTGGTGATTATGAAATCTGCTGCGTTCATTGCAATGGTATCGGCTGTGAATTGGCATGAGAAATGGTATTTTTTGTCCAATTCCTTCCATTTTAAGTCTGAATCCTCGTATTTAGTTTTCTCCAAAGCATGCGCAATCGTCCCCTGTTTATATGATCGTGATTTTTATGGTTAGTAAAGTGAAAACAAAGCTCAAACCAAACCGATATTGAACAAAAGATATACCAGAGTTATCCCGAGTTTGTTAGCCATGAGAGACGCCACCAAGTTCCCATCTGTGTAGTTTCCAATGATAAGATCCGGTTTTCCTTTCATTATCTCGAGGATTTTCTCCGTTGCATCCTGTCAATTCTAACATGTTTAACTATTTGAACGAATCGTAAGTACATTTCTTGGTATTCGAACGATGACATACATGCGTGAACTTTTCGAGGTAAGGGTATATGTCGAAACGGGAAACCCATTGGCGGAGGACTCCATTTTGCGTGTTGAAGGGTACACGAAGGATGTAAGAGTGTTTTGTGTTATCGATTGGTTCGATCTCTTGGTTGCACTTGGTCCCCTTAGACTCGGGTATAAGTCGAGTTACCTTTTGAATCATAATCAAGAAGATTATAATCAAGATTTTAATGTAAGTAATCATTATAGATTTAAAAGAGAGACTTACAACTAGTATCTGAGGCTTCACATTTAAGCCTTGATCTTTGATTCTTTGCAACAACTCTTGTTCCAAAGCCACAACTTGGTCCAACACATACACAACCTGCCCTCCAGTGTCGGGCAAGCCAAGAACATCGGACTGACCAAAGTAACCGTGAACAGAGAACATGACAACTTTAAAAACAGTTGGAAGTCTACTAAAGAACCTCTCCATGTTTGACGGGTCAGGTGCCTGGAGCACTTCAGACAATAATCTCATGGTGTCTTTAGTTATTCCAACGTTACTTCCCCATCCTTTCTCGAACCCCCATGTCTTAAACCTCGTCTCGAAATCCTGAAACAGAGTTTCATTGGGAAGCGACGACAGGGCAACGTCGGCAAGGATTAACGCATTTTGAAGTTTAGTAGGGTTGTCAAGGGTCTTATTGATCATCAGTTTCTACAAGAAAAAAATTGAGTTAAAATAAGAGAAACCAATTATTAGTTAAACTATTTATATATATACCTCTCCTTCGAGATTCAAGGATTGAAGGTAGTCGACAAGCGGTTGAGAGCTGCCGTAGAGCTTTGAAGAAAGGTGTTTCGAGATGAAACTCATCCCACTTCCAATGGAAGATGATAGGTTCATTCTAGGGGACTTGAAATCAATAGCCCCGAAATCAATTTCAAGTGAGTTTTCATCTTTAGCCCTGCATTTTTTATAAATAAGAAAACTTACAAACATTGAAACATGAAAACATTAGTTAATCAATTAACATATACCAATTCTCATCTACGATCATTTCTTTGATCTTCAAGTATTCTGTTGCGGTTATTCCCTCCACAGAATTTAGATCATTGGAGTTAACCTTAACGAATTCCCAGAATCCAGGATTAGGCCTAACAGCAAAGGCGATAAGAGGAGGAACCACTGCAGCCTCCTGCATGCATGCATGAATCATGATCATATGGTTATGTATTGTGTCTTGTTTGAGTAATGGCATGGATATATAACTAAAGAACCTGAGTGTTGCACAAGATGTAACCAAGCAAGCCATCGAGGACTCGAGCCCTTTCGGTTTGATCTACGATAACATTCCTCATCTCGTCCATTAAGTGTCGAAGTTTCATCAATCTCTTGCCCTTTTCAGTATACTTGATCAAGCATTTCTTCATATGATAAGGGTTTTCGCCTATTGCGTCGGGCATGCTGTCGGCTATGGTTGTTGATCGCTTCATGACAGGTGTCGCCACGGCAGTGGAAGTGGAAGCCATTTCAGATCTTTAGTGTCGTTATTTCCAATTAAGGTTGTTAGAATTGGTATTGAGAAGATCTGGAATTTATACAGGTATGATTGATCCGTTACTTATTATGTATAAACTTTTATTTAAAGATGGTATAATAATTATTCTTAATTTCCTAGACAAGGAAAAAGAACATTCTATTAGCCGTGAAGAAAGTGCAAAAGCAAAGAATATTATTATTATTATTATTTATATTAAATGATGAAACCATTTTATTAACTAATATAATTATTTTAGAAAAAAAACTTATTGGTTAAAATTCTTAAGATGTTAAAGTTATTAATAGAGTTTAACATTTTTTTTTCTTAAATATATATTAGCTATCCTTTTTTTAATTATTTAAATTCAACTAATATTTTATTAAAAAAATATTATTTTTTATTTATAATATGAATAAATTTTACTATCTATAAAGAATATTTAAATTTATAATTTTTTTCAATTTAAATCAATTTAGATTTTAATATTGGCTCATTAAATATATCATGACTTTTCTTTAAAAAAAATTATTTATATTTCCATGTGTACTTGACACACAATTTGATTATAATTTAATAATAGTAAAAAAGTGATAAATTAATCATTAAATTTAAACTTTTTTATTATTAGTCAAATTTTCAATTATTTTTTATTAATTATTTTCAGTTATTTCCTTATTAATTATTATTTTTTAATTATATAAATCGTCTAAGATTATAATTATTAATATATATATATATATATATTCACCTAACTTATTTATATATATAATATATCATGTCACAAATTTAAATATATTTATATATATATATATAATTAAATTTAAATTATAATTTCAAAAATATTTAGAGAAATAAAATAATTAATAAATATTTTTTAAATTATATAATTTATTTTAATCTATATATCCATATATTTACATTTGTGACATAATATATTATATAAATCATATATATATATATATATATAAATAAATAAGTTAGGTGAATATATATATTATAATTATATTTTAGTAAAATATTTTATAATTTTAAATAAAATAATATTTAAATAATTTATAAATATAAAGTTAAATATTTTTTCTAAGATTTTATTCCTATTATAAATTGAAAAATATAATATTTTATAAATTTTATTTAATAAAAGATAAGTTGAATTTTAATGATCAAGTGGAGGAAATATGATAGAGAAGAGATGTGATATAAGTGAGAAAAAAAAGTTAATATATTTAATAATTTAAACTGTAAGAGATTAAATAAATTAATTTTAAATAATATAAATGTTTAAATAAATTTGTAATAATTTATTCGATCTAGTTATAAAAATACAGTTTTAATTTTATTATTTTATACATAAATATTAAAAAAATTATAAGCAGTATACAAATAATTTGATTCTTCATAATAACTTGAATATTTAATTTAGGTTAAAGTCACATTTTCTCGACTGAATTCACGTTATTTTGCAATCGTGTTTTAACTATTATTTTAACTAAGCGGTCAGACAGGTCAACTCAGGGCGAAACAGACCTCTCCATCAAAATTCATTGTTTGATGGGTCGACGGTGGGCCTATCCACCATCCCGGCTGGCTGAAAATCCTCAATCCAACCCAACCCAAGAAGAGTTGCGGGTTAGATGGGTCAGCCCGCGGGTTGTTTCACTACAAATAAAAATAAATAAAAATGATTAATAGTTCTAAAAAATAAGAGCTCAAGAACATGATCAAATAGTCATAATGATTGCACAAATCAGTAGCTCAAGTAAAATCTTTTGGTCTATTTTCTTAGACTTCATATTTTCATCTTGATCAAGAATCATTTGTTCTACGTCGTGAAACTTCAATTTGTTGTAAGTTTTAACATGACGCCACAATGTAGAAGTCCCATAATGTTTACCCCACATTTATACTGTTTTTTCATCCATTACACTCAGCTTTTTCTATATTATCAATGCCCTTCATTTTCTTAAAATACATCCAAATATCATAATATTCCCTACACTTTTTAGATGACCTTTCATAATGCTTAGCACTTTCAAATTCATCAACATCCTAATTAATACCTTGATTTTGAGAGGAGTCTATTTCGAAAATGAATCTGTTATTTAACAGAATATTAAGTTTCAAACTTTCAGTGTGAAGTTTCTGGAACTGGAACCAAGTTTGAATCCACAAACCCTTGAAAACGAGAACGAATAGAAGAAATGTGGAAAAAATAAATAACCGGCCAATGGAAGAAGTATTGAGTATTGATTGCTGCAATCTGGAACCAGGTTTGAATCCACGAACCCTTGAAGGCGAGAACGAAGAAAAATAAGGAGGAATAAATAAGTAGCCGGCGGCCGATGGGCAAAGTGTTGTCTGGGAGTAAAAAAACTAGGGCTATATATGCGGCATATGCCTATAAGACTATAAATCAGATTAGATTTTTTTTGCCAACCCAAGCCCGACCCGCCTAGGCCCGCGACCCGAGTGAGCCGGCTCATGTAGGCCCATTTCCAAATGGATTGCTAATATTTCAACTCAACCCGTCTAAATTGTTTGACGGGCGGGTCAACCCAACGGGCCTATCCCAAATTGACGGCTCTAATTTTAACCATTAAAATTGTCAAACTGCTCAAATACTCTCACTTAATAATAATAATAAAATAATTATTTCAATTAATTATTTAATTATGATTTGAATTTAATTTTGATTATATTGAATTTATTATTCAAAATAATTATTTTTAAATTTATAAATTAGATAACTAATTACAAACTTTAATTTTTTTTAAACCTCAAGTAGATAACTATTCTACAAGAATAAAAAATAACTTTATAATGAGATAAGCCTTATATATCCATTTATTCTTAATAGCATATCAATTTATCTTTTATTTGTACCTTTCTATCAAAAGTATAAATTTTCAACCAACTTTATCTTTCTTAGTAAAAAAAAATACTAAATTAGAGAACATCTAGTAATCTAGGAGATTGATAGCTGTTGATTGAATTTTTCATTCAAAGTGGAAGCAAGAAGGTGAATTTCTCTCTTTCTCTTAGTTTGTCACTGGTATTATTTTTTGTTTTTAAATTCAACAGATTGAAAATTAACTTGCATTAAGTTGTTGGTGTAGATTTCTTTCAAGAACATTCCATTCAACTGGAGATGTCGGCTTTTCTTCTAAGGGTGGTGCCCCCAGCTCATCCTGAATCAATCAGACAAGGAAAAAGATTTCTGAAAACCATTCCTCAAGGTTCATTAGGAACAAGGAATGACAAGAACAAGATGGGCTGGAACTACTTTGTTTCTTCCTCCTCTCGATCCTCTGGTGCAGATTTCAGGCCTTCTTATATAGCTGCGGCTGTTTTAGAGCCTGAAATTGGAATCTCCTCTCAGCAGAAGGTTTATGATGTGGTTTTGAAGCAAGCTGGTTTATTGAAAAGGGTGCAAGAAGATGGTCATGAAGAAGTGATCATCAAACCTGATGTTGTTTTGCCAGGGACCTTAAGCTTGTTGATGAATGAAGCTTATGATCGTTGTGGTGAAGTTTGTGAAGAGTATGCTAAGACATTTTACATGGGTTTGACATTCTTATTCTCTACTAATTTATTTCTTTACTTCAAGATACCATTTTTTTTATTTTTTTTTTTGGGTTTTGGGTTTTTCAGGTACATTGCTGATGACTTTGGAGAGGCGAAGGGCGATTTGGGCAATTTATGGTGACTTTTTTTCTTTCATCAATAAAACTTTGGATTTGTCTTTTTGGGTGCTGTATTGTTTAGATTGATTAAATGATCAAATCTATTTTTATCACATTGTCAAAAAGACAAAAATATGATTTACAAACTTTTTTTTCTTAAATAAGAATCAACTAATTGGTAAGAAAGGAACTTTAGTTACACTTTACATTAAGTATTATCGCATTTTATTTTTTATTTTTATTTTTTTTAATAAAAGAGACTAGCATTACCACACATGTTATGACATATATTTCAACTTAAGTCGTTTTAAGTGAAAATTAAACTCGTGATATTTGTTCTCTTAAGAATCACTCTTACTGGATTATTATAACATTTGTTAAATAAAATAAAATCATTTTTAACTTTTGCTTTTATGTGGAAAATCGTAAATTAGTAGTAAGGCATAATAACTCATGTCTTCAACTTCATGTGTTTGAGTTCTCAACGACATTTCATATAATATTAGGCATTATCAAATTGGTTTGTTAATGTCAACGAGAGTTTTAAGAGATTTTCGAGTACACTTTAAAGATCAAATAAAATATCCAAAACTAAAAAGGTCCAATTGTGTTAGCTTTTATTTCTAACAAATGTCTCTTTATGATATAGTTTGGTGTAGGAGAACAGACGAGCTTGTTGACGGGCCAAATGCACCGCACATAACACCAACGGCGTTGGACAAATGGGAATCGAGACTGGATGACATTTTTCGTGGGCGTCCATTTGACATGCTTGATGCTGTATTAGCAGACACTGTTTCCAAGTTCCCTGTCGATATTCAGGTCAAAATCAATGTGTTACTTCACTTATATTTGACATTAATGAAGTATGAACTAACAAATGTAGATATTGGATCTGCATGCAGCCCTTCAAAGATATGATAGAAGGAATGAGAATGGACCTTAGAAAATCGAGATACAAAAACTTTGACGAATTGTACCTGTATTGTTACTATGTGGCCGGGACTGTGTCCCTCATGAGTGTCCCTGTTATGGGCATTTCTCCAAAATCTAAAGCCACGACCGAGAGTGTTTACATCGCATCCCTAGCTCTGGGAATCGCAAATCAGTTGACCAACATCCTTAGGGACGTTGGAGAAGAGTAAGCAATTAAGATTTGATCATATATAACTTTTAAAAATGTCTAATACAATATGATACAAATGATAGTCGTTTAAACATAATCAGTGCTAGAAGGGGTAGAGTATATCTACCTCAGGACGAGTTGGCTTTGGCTGGGCTATCGGACGAGGACATATTTGCTGGAAAGGTAACCGATAAATGGAGGGATTTCATGAGGAATCAAATAAAGAGGGCTAAAATGTACTTCGATGAAGCTGAGAAAGGAGTTGCAGAACTCAGCTCGGCTAGTAGATGGCCAGTAAGTGCATCTATATATGGCTAGCTTATTATTTTTTTGGTAGTGAAGACTCGAACCCATGACTCTAGAAACGTTGTTAAAATGATTGTATGGATGCAGGTGTCGGCTGCATTGGTTCTGTATAGGCAAATACTTGACGAGATCGAACAAAATGACTACAACAACTTCACAAAGAGAGCTTATGTTAACAAACATAAGAAGATAATTACATTACCGTTTGCATATGCCAAAACTCTCGTTCCCTTCGTTAACAACGTCCAAGCATAATGTTCCTCGACTATATGGTAAGTTGTTCGATACAAGCATTATAGATTTTCGATTGGCTTTTATGTGAAGAAGAACTCGTGTTTTAAAGGTAATGGATTCGACTATTTATGTGGACTATTTAGAAAGATTTTGTTTCAACTTTATGATCATATATGATTAACTCCAGCAAAACCATTACTCCTTTATTTATGTTTTCTTACTTTTTCTTAAAAGATCAAAGGTTTCAATTGTATTATCATTAAAAACGATTTAAATTGAAGGATAATATTATCTTCTTCAACAAAAACAAAAAACTTTGGTTTTTTGCAGGAGAAATAAATTATTTGATTAGTATAGTTTAATTTTAAGAACCAAGATTATGACTAATATATTATATATTTTTCAAATATAAAGCAAACCAAGAGAATATTTAGTTATATTAACTAATCCTCTCATTTAATAGCAATTAATTTTTTTAACTAGATTGATAATGTAAAATAGTCAAGCAAATACACTTAAAAATTATTAAATAAAAAGGATTGGATTATGTAAAAAAAAATGATTCTTAAGGAAAAATTGAATAAAATTATAAGATTTAAGAAACGGGTAAATATGTTGTATTAGAGACTATAGTAAACACATGATAATAAGAAATATGACATTTATAATAGTTTTAAATAATGATTCAATTATTTTTCTTTTTTTTTTATTGCAGATTAAGACATTAATTTTTTTTTATAGTACATAAATTATGATAGTTCAAGTATACAGAATTTTATTTAAGAGAATAAATTTAATTTTAATTTTACTAATTAGAATACTATAAATTAAAGTGGGATCATTTGACTCATTTCCTATTAAGTTGCGATAATTATATCGAGATAATTAAAAAAAATAAGAGAACATTAAATAATACATTTTGTAACTTAAAAACTAAATTTTACTTGAGAATACTATAATCTTTAATAAAGCAATGTCATCAAAAATATTTTTTTCAAATTTTTTTTTACCTCTAATATTATATGTATAGTCAATATAAAAACTCAAATAAAACAACTAAATACGTTATTGTTCGATTGCAAAAGTATTTGGAATAAATCAAATATTCAAATTTATCCTTACAAACGAGAAGATGATCAGTTGGAAAAAATGGTGGATATCCTTAGCAACACAATTAGAGATGAAAAGGAATAAATAATCTCAAATTCAGAAATCAAAACATGGACAAGAACCAAATTATTACAGTAAGCATTGCACAAAGATTCCGAACAATGACCAAACTAACCTAGAAGAAAAGTTGCAAAAATAAAGTAAGTTAGAAGAGAATAAAAACATATTCACTCAAACCAAATCAATATACATGTGATATAATCATAAATAAGAGTATGGAGAAAAATTATATTGTTATGATATTTTGCCTACCAAGTGAAGAAATTGTAAGAGAGATGACACAATATTGAAGTTGTTGATGTCACAATTACTAAAATGGAGATTTTTAAATTAATAATAAAAATAGAGGAAATAATACACATCAATATGTAATTATTATACTTTCTGACTATCAATTGACTATTATAAACTTGAAACATCAAAGTTGAATACTTACTAGAATGTGAAATCGTTAAAATAGATATTTTTAAATGTTTAGAAATCAATAAAAGTTTTAAAATAGCTTGAATTAAGAGAAAACTAAACTTTGTAGCACACATTGTATTGCAACAATTTGAAAAAAATAAAAAAATCATCAAATGAACTTAACATTTTAACAAATTCAAAATATACTTCTCACTTATTATAATCATTAAAAATCTACGTACCAAATTAATAAAATTAAAATAATTATTTCGATTTATTTTCAAATAAATAAAATCAAAATAACCCCAAAGACAAAACTCAATTAAATAATTAATTAGATTAATTATTGTGATCATTAAAATCTAATTAATTAAGAATGATAGACAAATAAAATAAATAAAATTATTTAGAATAAATTTTGTACTCATACTATCTGAAAATAATTTTAGAAAAATCAAGAGATTAAAATAAATAATTTAGGATGATATGTGGTACCCATTTCATCCCAAAATTATTTATTTAATCCAAAAATATAAAATATAAAAAATTAGAAATTATTTTTCATAATTATTTTAATATTTTGTGTGTTTTAAAAATATTAAAATTAAAGTCAAAAGATTAAAAGAAAATCAATTTAAAATAAACTCTTAAGGTTTTAAATAAAAAAATAAATATGTAATCGGGTGTAGTCGAATCTAGAAGGATCGTTATAGCCGAAACCACAACCATTAGATAGGCACTGGATTTTCATCCAACGCCTCAGAAGCGTTTGCATTGCTCGCTTAAGGAACGCGCACCCACGTAGCAGTGAATCAGCTAACGCCCCTTAACTGAAACGCGACGGAACGCCTAGATCACAACGAAACGCTGACGGAACGCCAATAGACCACACCGTGTCCGCGTTCTCGCCCATAACAACGTCGTTTCATCCCTCGATTGCCTTATTCCTTGTGATCGCCGGAGGATAAGAACAGGTCCCATCTTTGATTTTTCAAAGATGGAACTCCGCCTACAATCAACCTTTTCGACTAATTCAAAAGGTGAAATGATCACCCTATTTTGGTGATCATTTCCCCTACATCTATAGGCATCATCAGTGCTTATTCCGGCAACTGGCCGAAAGAACATCCAAAATATCATAAATGAATTTGGACTGATTTAATCCACTTGACTCTCTCAACTGACTTCGGGAGGCTATAATAGTCTCCCTTAGCAATTCTGAAGCCAAGAGATTCAATCTCAAGCTTTCAATCCGAAGAAAGAAAACCCCCATTCAAGCTCAATGCTTCTAGATTTTTGAAGTTTTCACCACATGCCTTAAAGTTCGGATCTGAGCATGCCCAAAGCTTTCTTAAGGTCTAAGGAGTGTTCTCCTACATTTGATAAGCTTTCAAATCATCTTTTAATTCATACTTTCAGTTTAAATTGAAATTTTTATATTTCCATTTTTATAAGCTTGTATGTTGTCTGGTTCTTGAATTTGATCATTGAAATCGATCATATGATCATTTATGAGTTTTATAGTCAGAACCGATCAATCGGTCTTAAAAAGAAAAACTCAAATTTGAATTTTAAAAAGTTAAAAAACAGGTTTTATGTTCTTTGGTTAATCCCCAAGAACAACAGCTTAAAAAACTTCCCAACACATGTCTACTGATGTTGGGAAACTGTTTGGATCATGTTTGATCCATCCAATCATATTTGATCAAAATAAAAAAAATTCAAAATAAATGAAAATTTTGAGGTTTTGAATTGGTCCCATTGAAATATCAATGTTAATGTTTTGGTATCAATCAAGTATATGGAGTATAAGGAAGCTATTGTCAAACTCATTTTACTTCAAAACAGTTTTAAAAACCAAAAACTCGAGTTTTGGCTATAAACTGTTTTGAACAAATTGATCAACACACAAGTCGAATGATACCTTGGAATGATGATTTTAATGTTCCTAGGAACTTTATAAAGTTATCCAAGTTCTTGGATCAAAGGATCTAAGTCTCCATCAAAATTGCAAAACCTATCATTTTGATGTTCTTGAAGACCGACAGGTCAAACTAGGACCAAGAGATCCGACCGAGGATCCTCGGTTAGAACCGAGAGGTTTGTCCGATAAATTTTGGCCAGGACCAAGAGGTCCGGTCGAGGATTTTCACATCCGACTGAGAACTCCCAAACCTATGACCGATGACTTCCACCTAGGACCGAGAAGTCGGACTTAAGACCGAGAAGTCTCACACCAAACCAAGAGCTCCCGAACCTAAGACCGATGGCTTCCATCTAGGACTGATGTGTCCGACCGAGAATTTTGACACCCGACCGAGAATTCTAGCCAAGGACCGAAAGGCCTTAGCACCCCGACCGAGGGACTTCTGTACCCCGATCGAGGATCCTACACCCAGATCGAGTCTCCAACTAGGACTAAGAACTTTTTAGCCCCGACTGATAAAATGAACACAGGACCTAGGACACCAGTCCTAAGGCCTATTTGGTTCTTCTTTTAAAATTCTAAAATTATTTTTGTAATTTTGAAACTCAAACTATTTTATAAAAATCTCGAAAATTTGGAAAATATTTTCAAAATATTTTTAGGATATTTCCATAAAAAATATTTTAATAAAAACTCGTTTGGGATTTATTTTTAAACTCTAATGTCTTTTAAACTAATGTTCTTCAGATATTTTTCTCCCTAGTCATTATCGGTATTTCAACATGTACCAATGTTTAAGTAATTGTTGTTATAATTTTTTAAATACGCACAAACCTATGCATGTCTAAGACCAGAAGAATAATCGGTTAAAATAGAACGTTATACAACCGATTTTCAAAATCCAAATTTATAAGTAGAGACCGTTTTTAAAAGGGGTATTAAGGATGAAGCACGAAAATGCTTTCCTGAGTATCACCAAGCTACGAACTTAAAGAATTTCTAGTTAAAATATTTTTGTACACATATGCCAGATTATTGATTTTCAAAAATCAATTGCCAACTCTGTTTTCAAATAAATAATTAATCATTTTTAATTAATTTTAAAAAATAAGTTTCTGAAAAATCAAATTATAATTTGATTACTGCAAATCCCCAAATTATTTAAATTTGAATCCAAATTAATTATTTGTAATTAATTTTAAAAGGTGTCAGGAATTATTTAAAAATTTTAAAATAATATTTTATTTTTATAAGATTTTTGAAACGCAAACCAAGGTGAAAATTCTCGAATCTCGAACTTCCACGGAACCAAAGAGTTTTCCTGGGGTTATACTTACCAAAATTGTTTCAATAAAATTGAGCGAATTATTATCGAATCTGATTTTTGACAATCAACTGAATTAATATAGCTAAGATAAAATGGAGTAGAAATAAAAAATTGTGAGAGACAACATTTATGCTTCATGAGTTTTTTTTCCTTTCTCACCTAAATGATATATTCTTTCTTAGGCTTGTTTTATTTCAAAATTTTGATACAATTTACAGGTTTTTATTAACGGTGAATTATTATTGTATTTTTTTCGTATACAATTTATATTAATTTTGATAAAAATAAAATAAAACAAAACTATAAAACATTATGTTTAAAAACATTGCTATGATAAATTGTAGTAAATCAATAATGTACTTTTCCACAACCATAAAAACATTTGTGGTCAATACTGATTTGTGTTTCAACATTTGAAGATCCCACAGTGAAGCGGACCACATAATATAAATATAGATTGTAGTACATATTTAGATATTATTTTGAATCATGGCATTACAGTTGGACGTTACTGAAATTAATTTTACCAATTGGATATTCCTTCCTTGAACCAACAAACAAAACTTGCTTGCTTGCATTAAATTAATTAGTGATTGACCAATATTAATTAACATCTTCTTCTAATTATTTCATCGTAAACGTCACATGTTTTCCCACGAATCTTCAACTAATCACTCAACTCTATTCTTTTTTCTACATCACTTTTATTTTAAAATATTAAAGTGAACAATTGACCTCAATTATCAATATCTAGTACTGCATGCCCTGTTCCTTTTTGCTAATATTATTGAATTATAAATTATTTGTTACTTTAATACCACTAATATAATTGTGTTCACATTTCATACTGGCTTCAATAGTGTTCACATTCACTTCAAATATAAAATGCTCTCATGGATACATGTGGCAGAGATATATATTAATTTAAATTTATTGTTTATATTAAATAAGATTTAAACAACCCATTAATAATAAACTAAACATTTTTAATTATTAAATTAATTGGTCCAACTCTTCATCTAGTTAAACAGATTATTTGCTCTAATCTTATTTTTTAAACGTTTAAATATGTTTGGAGTTGAATTTTTTTATCTCACCTTTCGAGGGCTTGTTTGATTTAGCGTTTATAAGTTGAGTTTGGACGTTTGCGTAATAAGTTGCTACAGTAACTTTGCAATTTTGCGTAATAAGCTCACGCAAAAAATTATAATCACACACTTTTACGTTTAAACTCAAATTTCTCTCTACCTCCCTTCTCAACGTTTAAGATTATAATATCAACTTTTAAGATTATAATTTCAGCTTTTTTCCGTCTCATCAATTTTAAATATTTTTTTATTCATTCTCTCTCATCTATTTTATTCATTTTTAATCCTTTTATTCATTCTCTCTCATCAATTTAATCTCTCTAATTATTTTATTCATTCTCTCATCTATTCCATATATTTATAATATTTTTATATATTTATATAAAATTATTATAATAAAAAAACATACATTTAA
This sequence comes from Impatiens glandulifera, assembly GCF_907164915.1. NCBI lineage: Eukaryota > Viridiplantae > Streptophyta > Magnoliopsida > Ericales > Balsaminaceae > Impatiens > Impatiens glandulifera. The sequence goes on from NC_061870.1 coordinate 27,251,517, forward strand.
ATATATTTTAATTTATTATTTATAATATATGTATCTTAATGTATAAAATAATTAAGTAAAATATAAAATATAAATACATTATATACTAACATAAATTAAACTAGCCTTAATTATCTAAAAGTATCAAATTACAATTAAAATAAATTATAATACGAATAGGGTGAGAGAACTCGAAAATAAATGGACAATTGAAAAATTAGATCAGAGGGAGAGTGTGGAAATATAAAAAATATATATAATAATAATAAATTATTTTTTTTATCATTTATTTTAGAATATATTATTTTTTAATTTAAGTCATTTATTAATATTTAAAATTATATATTAATCAAAAAAACTTATAAAAATTAATATATTAATATAATTTATTTTGAAATATATATTATTTTTTAATTTAAGTAATCTATTAATATTTAAAATTAAATTAATAAATATATATATATATATATCATTATATATAATATTAATTATTAAATAATATTATAAATATAAAAATAAATAAGCTCGGCGTATCAACTGAATCAAACATAGTTAAACTTAACAATTAAATAAGTTAAGATCATATAAACATGTACGTTAAACTTAACGATTAACTTAAAATAAGTTAAGATCATATAAACATGTACCTGAGAATAAACTGGATAAGTTTATTGACGCTGAATCAAACTAGCCCATATATTCTCAGTTTAATTTTTTTTTTAAATAAATAAATAAAAAACTGGTTTTCCTTTTTAAGAAAGACGGGACGGTGTGATATGGTCAGAAATCAGAAAGCATTAAATTGTAACTTTGAATGTGACCATGTGTCGCAGACTGCCTTCCACAATTCACATATTAATTAATTAAATTTTTTTTTTTTCTGAACCTCGTTTTCTATTAAGAAAAATAAAATTTGGAAGAAAAATGTGAAAGAAAATGATAAACACAATTGAAAAAATAAAATAAATATTTATGTTTTTATATTTTTTTTAACTAATGATATATATTACATGATTTACATCATTCTTTCCTAATTTCTCTCCCTTAAAACAATTTGTTTCACGTAATTGATTAAGTTGTTTGCGGACTATGTGCTAAATACGCGGGAATTAATCATATTCCGAATGAGAAATGAAACTCAACATTCTCAAAAAAAAAATATATAAAAAATATTAAAAAAAAATAACAAAAATATGTATTACAAAAATTATAGTGGAAGTAAGAAAAACATAGGATGTAAAAACATGCTATTTGTTACCAATTTCTAACATTACTATGTAGATGCATTAATTTATGTATATTTTTTATTTGATTTAAACTTATGTGATTTTAAGAAAAAGTAATTATTTTATATATTATTAACGATCTCAATTAAAAAAAAAAGATTTTATCAAATGAAATTAAATAATAATATAGATAGAAATTAAGAAAATGTCATCTATATAATGGTAGATAAATTTCAAGTTGTATAATACTAAGAAAATAAAATGCAAATTTTTGGTTGAAATAATTTATCAATTGTGCTCGTTATTTATGATAATTTAACTTATTAGGATAACTTAGGTAATTAGGTTACAAATTATCCGTTCGAATTTGATTTTCACTAAAATTATTAGGTTAAAGTAGAATTTTTTTATAGTAAAATAATTTAAAAAAATTTAACCCATTATTTATAACCTAACTCTATATATATATTTCCATTTTTAAATATAGAATATTAACATAATTACGGAAAATAATCTTTGCTCTATTATGAAAATTTTCTCATTAACTATTTTTATTGGATCAACATATTTCTACATAATAATATTGTAAAGGGTCATGAAGACATTCTTGTTTAGTTACAAAATTTCTTTACCGTCATTAAAATGATTATAATGGAGAAATTTTCTATTTAGATTTAATTAAAGTAAGGTTTTATTTTAATATTAATGAAGTGAGTAGTGGTTGATAATAATAATATATAGAGAAAAAAAAAATGTTTTCTAGATGGTCTTCTGTAACAAGAAAACTTAATATTTCTTTCCTGTTCAGTTTGGAAAATGAAGGACAAAGTCTTTGCATCTTCCAGGAATATGAAAGGCCAATTTCCTACCTGAACAAATTAAGCAACAATTTATTTATTTTAAATGAATGGTCAAATTCAAAAGTAAGGTATGTTTTCATGTAACTACCTTTTTTTTGGGGGGAGTCATACAATAATAAATAGTTTTATATATTATTCTAATACACTTGTTAGTTAATTATCAAATAATTAATTCTTTTGCACAGGATTACTGCGTTGTTTGTTAATTCACTTACATTAAATTCAATATTTAGAATACACGGTTCAGTTTGTTTAGATATATATAATTCAGTTTGTCGGATAATTCAGATATTTGTATACATTTGTTTAAAAACATATTATTATAAAACGTTTTAAAATCTAGTTATTAGAAATACAATGCTTTAATTATTAATTTATTTAATCTAACATAAGTTATATTTAAATTTATTAATATATTTTATTAAATTAGTTTTTAGTAAAGGATGAAATCATTTAAACTAAATAAATAGTACTTGGATTTTGTTTTGGATGGTTTTGAGTTAATCTAACAAAACATTTAGAATTAATTAAGTTTCTATCTAAATAGATTAAGATTTTTTTTGGTGTAGTTCAATTAGTTTTGTTGAATTAATCAAATAATTCAAGTGAAATTTCACCCCTTAATTCTTCCTAAAAAACAATTTTATTTTAAATTTAGATTATTTTTAAATTATCCAATATCAAACAAACTTAAAATAAATAAGTACAAGAAGTAACACTCCAAATTATATATACATTATTTTATTTTTATTTATTTTTTAGAACGTTGATTCCGTTTCTCCTTTGGAGTGCGACTAATCCCAACGGATTACACACGTAACTCGTAAACACACTTAACCAAACACAGAACTAGCCGTCTGACAGACTTAAACCCAAGACTTCAGGAAGGTTGGAGATTTTTCCCTCTTATTTTATTTTATGAAATAGGTTAACATGAAAAACTCATAATCATTATGTGTATATACATTAAGTTGTTCTTAACCATAATTATAACTAAAATGTTTTTTAATCAACATGATTTGCTTCTTTTAAAGATAATCTACTATAATAATACAAGTAGTAAGAGTTTTGTATAATAAAAAAAATAGTTTAAAAATGGAAAGAAAGTCCTTTTGAAATTATCTCTTTCCCCTCCACGCGGATAGACCACCCCTAGACCGGTTTAGTAGTCCCTCTCATATATATAAATATAATGAATGGTCAAATTCAAAAGTACTATTATGTTTTCCATGTAACTACTTTTTTAATACGGAGTAGATACAATAAATAGTTCTGGCCAAATTAATTATTATTTACACATATTTGCCTATTACTGGTAAAATAAATAGTAAATTAAGGAGACATTTTTGGTTAAGGTATGATGTAGACATAGTACAAAGTACAAACTAAACCACGGTAATTTAATAGTAGGATAAGTTTGATTCAACTTATAAGTTTAACTTATTTATTTTATATTTGTATTTTAAATATTTTGTTGATTAATTCTTAGTTATTTAATTTAATTTAAAAATAACTTTAATAAAAACACATACAATATCTAAATTAATAATAATTTGTGCCTAAAAAATAAAAAAATATGTCAATTTAATTTTAATTAAGATTGTCTTTAATTGAAGCTAGGAATATGACTTTATTTCATGTTTGTTTGGAAAATCTAAAATATGATATGAATATATAATATCTAATATTAGTAGTGGTTCTTGGAAATTATGGAATGAGAATTTTATAACATTTAAACTTAACAAGAAAATGATTCCACATTTCAATAATATTCTAATGGCTGCATAAGAGAATATTTACCAACAAAAACGTTGACTTGACTGAAATTAAAAGTGGAGCATCATATTCAGATATTGTTAACTTAATTAATAGACTTAAGCTAGAGCTAAACAACAAATTTTAAATTTATCTATTATTACAAAAGTTTTTACATCTATCCTTACTCTATTATTATTATTATTATTATTATTTTAAATCCTGTTTTTATACACATAAACATGTTTGGATTAATAGTTAGTTTTTTTTTAAGTTATGAATAAGTTTTTTTTTATTATTGTATTATTACAGCAATGAAATTATGGTTTATGGTTTAGACATTTATTATATCATTTAATTTATTAACCAAAATATTAAAATATAATATATTTTAAATTATTATTTTTTAATTTATTTATATATATCAATACCTTTTAATTTTTTTTTATAAAAAATAACCGTTTTATCCTCCAAATTATGAAATAATAATAATATATAATAGGTAAAAAAGGGTCCTATTAAATAAGTCAATAGTGGCTATTTGTTTATAATTTAAGAAAAGCTTACGTTTGAAAATAAAAAGAAATTAACATCAAATATCGTTGCAGTTTCTACGTGAAATTCCTCCCCATTACTCCTCAAATACTGAAAATATAAGAATTTGTTCCATTATAAATACTCTATCTTCTTCGTTATCACTCTTCATTCTTCTTCAAACTCAATCAAACCAGACTTTTCTCTCTCTATATCTCTCTCTCTCTGTTTCTTGATTCTCTTTCTTCATTCATTTCTCCACCAGCCCAGCCAGCCAGCCAGCCAGCTCGAATGGATAACATGGGTAAGTGCGACGCCAACTACACTCAGCTCACTCCCCTCACCTTTATAAAGAGAGCCGCCGCCGTTTACGCCGACCGTCCTTCCATTATTTACCAATCCACCCGTTTCACCTGGAGCCAAACCTATAACCGCTGCCGTCGTCTTGCCTCCTCTTTCCGATCACTCAACATCGTCAACAACGACGTCGTAAGTACTCAAGTTGTAACCTTTTCCCCTTTTTATTTCAAATGTATTATTAAACTTATAATGTTTTTTTTGAATAGGTGTCGGTCCTGGCGCCCAATGTCCCTGCAATGTATGAAATGCACTTTGCAGTCCCAATGGCCGGAGCGGTTCTTAACGCGATCAATACCAGGCTCGATGCCAAGAACATCGCCACCATTCTCCAACATTCCGAGGCTAAATTGTTCCTCGTCGATTGTCAAATGGTTCCTCTGGCCCATGAGGCTTTAAAGATACTCCTAAAAGAATTGTCATCTCCGATGCCTCTGGTGGTTGTCATCGACGATGTCGATTCCCCAACCGGCATCCGCTTCGGGGAGTTGGAATATGAACAACTCATTCGTAAAGGAAATCCCCAATTCGTCGCGACCGAGGTCATTAACGAATGGGACCCAATCGCGTTGAACTACACATCCGGAACCACTTCGGCACCGAAGGGGGTTGTTTATAGCCACAGGGGAGCTTTCTTGAGTACGATGAGCATGCTCCTCGGATGGAACATGGGGACAGAGCCAGTTCATATGTGGTCACTCCCTATGTTTCATTGTAACGGGTGGACTTTCACTTGGGGCGTCGCGGCTCGAGGCGGGACTAATGTCTGCATACGCAACACCACCGCGGAAGAAATGTACAATAGCATCGCCCTCCACGGCGTCACCCACATGTGCTGCGCCCCTATTGTTTTCAACATCTTACTCGAGGCAGAGCGAAGGAAACTGACATCTCCTGTTCAAATCTTGACCGGTGGAGCCCCACCTCCGGCTGCCCTCCTCGAGAAGATGGAGAGGCTAGGATTCAAGATAGTTCACGCCTACGGGCTTACAGAAGCCACAGGGCCTGCCCTGGTATGCGAGTGGCGTGACCAGTGGGATGTACTGGCGTTGGAAGAAAGGTCGAAATTGAAGGCAAGACAGGGGGTCGGGGTCCTGACTCTGGAGGACGCGGACGTTAAGGATATGGTTACCATGAGAAGCGTGCCGCGCGATGGGAAGACGATGGGAGAGATTGTTCTTCGTGGGAGTAGTATTATGAAAGGTTACTTCAAAGATCCGGCTGCCACTGCCAAGGCGTTTAAGGGTGGTTGGTTCTGGACAGGGGATGTTGGTGTTGTTCATCAGGACGGGTATATAGAAATTAAGGACAGGTCCAAGGATGTTATAATTTCGGGGGGAGAGAATATTTGTAGTATCGAATTGGAAAATGTTCTTTACGGGCACCCTAATGTTGTAGAGGCTGCGGTTGTGGCAATGCCGCATCCGAAGTGGGGAGAAAGCCCTTGCGCGTTTGTCAGTGTAAAGAAGGGTTCAGGGGCATCGGAATCGGAGATACTAGATTACTGCCGGAACAATTTGGCCGGATTCATGATGCCAAAGAAGGTGGTGTTCATGGAGGAGCTACCCAAGACTGCAACCGGAAAAATTCAGAAATTTGAACTCAGAGCTATGGCAGAGAAGTTCAAAATCTCCGACCACCATCAGCAGCCGCAGAAGCAGCAGCAGCAACAGAAGAAGAATAAGAAGAAGGAGTATCCGGCAGCCAGAAAAGAAGAACAAGGGCATCACGATCAGATTCTTGCACTGTCTCGTCTTTAAAATGTTATCTAATATTTATGAGTTTATAAGTTAATCAACTTGATACTTTAAATTTGATATAATTATGCAAGTATTGAACATGAAATATAGTCTGTAGTCATATGTCAGTTCAATGTAATTGAAATTTAGCTAAGAATAATATATGGCTAATACTGTATTTTGGGTTTGTTAGGCTAGCTGGAATTTCCCAGATATTTTAGCTTATATGAAGTGTGTTGAATTATATCTTGTTTTTTTCTGAAACAAGTCACAGAAAAAGAAAATAAAATTTTTATATATTCTAACTCACAACTTTCATTTATAAACAACTAATTCAGTTGCATAAAACAGGCAATGCAGTTGCATAAAATTTTTATAGGTCTTTATTTTTTAATATTTAATAATATTATATTATTAATATTATTATTTTTTTCTTTTTTAATATTAAATATATATTATAAAAATAACTTTTTTTTATCTTTTTTTAATCTATGTATTATAATATATTAATTATTTATATTTTATTTTATATTATTAAAATTTTAAAAAAAAATATTTTAAGGATCCCAAAATTTAAATTTGTATAAGCCCCAAATTCATATTATCCTTATTAAAAGAGTATTTCTTAAAAAGATAAAGGTCAACTGTTGGAGTTTAATAATTTAGTTTAATTTTTTATACTACCTAACAACTTCTTAATGAGTTTAATAATATAGCATAGTTTAATAATATAGCATAATTAGGATTTTAAAAAAAATAGTAAATAAAAATTACAATAATTAGTGACTAGTTTAAAAAAGGAAAGTCCCATATTATTGGAAAGCTAGAATAGAATAGAATAGAAGTAGTTTGATTTTTTTTATTTATTCAAAATTTATATATATTATATTATTTTTTTCATTAATTCAATTTCAATTCATTAACTTAAATATCAAAATATCTTTTTTTAAATATATAAAATTTAAAATATAATTATAAAAAATATATTATATTAATTCAACTAATTAAAAACTTATTTTAAAGAATTTATTTAAAAAGCTTTTTTCCAAAATGGTGGCATTGGCCTAGCTTGTCTCCATTTCATTTTTCTGGGCATGACTCATGCATTTGTACAGTCTTCATTCTTTTTATAAAAGTTATGAATTCTTTTTATGCCCGCTTAAAATATTCTAAAAAATATAACTAACCACCATAAAAAATTACATTAAAAAATTCACACTATAAAAATTTTCTTCAAATTAAAAAAAAAAAGAAATAAGACAATTACAATTTTCTTCCTCAAATCTATTAATGTTGTAATTAAAGCATTACAGTTTTTCACTCGCCAACAAAAGCGGTAAAAGTTCGAACTTCTATGAACGTACCAATTACGATCACCAAGAATATTCCAACTTGCTAATACTGAATTTTTGCGGTTAGAAATTTAGGCCCGTCGCTCCAAACGGCTCCTATTGCTCCCTCGATGGACATGTGTTCCTGCTTCGCAATTACGCCGGTCTCAACCAAATCGGAGCCCGATCACGCTTGGAAAAAATAACTTTCTTTTCACGGGTAAAATCTTTCCTTTCATTACTAATCAAAGTCAGTCAGTATAAGTTGTTACATATGTTAAAAAACAGAATTTCTTGTTAAAAAATTTCATTCTTTTTATTTTAGAACAATTAAAAAAATCTCTAGAATATAGGCTATTCTGCTGAGCAAAATTGTGAGAAGTTTCATCCCATTAATCAATTTTACTTAGTTTGATATGTATAGTTTATAATATGAGATTACTTGCGTTTCATAATAATTTATTATATTAATTTTAACTAATAAAATAATAAATTATTTATATTATTTTTAATAAAAATAAAAATATTAGGCTTATAAATATATAATTATATAAGAGAAATGATTAGGTGAGGGAATTTGGTGAGGGAATTTGGTGAGGGAATGATGTGGCATAATTTTATTCGCTGAAAAAATCAAATAATTTCTCTATTTTCTCTCTTTCCTCTCACTTTTACATTTTCCAACCAATGAAGGGTGATGCCACGTCATTCCCTCACCAAATTCCCTTACTAAAATCCCTCACTCTATCACTCCTCATTATATAATTAGTTACATATTATTAATTATTATTAAAAAAAATATTAAAATAATTATTATAAAAATATATATATATGACATCATATATATATATATATTATTATTACAAATATAAAAATAAATAATAAATAAGTTGAGTGTTTAACTATATGAAAGATATCTGACATTAACAAATAAAATAAACTGAATACTATGATTGTACCTAGAAATATACTGAAACTAACAAGGTGAGTATAAATTGAATCAATCAACTTAATCTATTTCTTATAACCCTTGATTTGTGACAAATACAAGTAAGATTAAATCGATTCAATAAAGAATTGTTAATTTTGATTTTTGCATAGGTCAACATTTTTGAACAAAGAGTATGAAAGTTGTTGAATACTTCTCTTGCTGAAGTAGTATGTTCCTCAAATCCATTTAGTGTTATAAATTTTTTTATTTTATCTTTTAAGGGTTTTTGAACATAAATAGAGGTAGGACAATTTATCTTTTGAATTGTTCGAGCAACAATTGATGTATGTCTTATGACTTCCTTGATGACATAATCTACATAAATGTGGTGATTGTTATAGTTTTGCAAGTGCTCTGAAGTGAAAGTAGATGCACGACGATTTATCTTTTCAATGGTTTGAGCGAGGTGAAAATTGAAATGTTGCATTTATGTATTTTTTATGGTTTGATATTTGTAAAAGTATATATATAACACATATATTTACTAAGGAACGTAAAATTCTTCAAAATAAAGGTGGTTTATAATATAGATTAAAATAAAAATTTATCAATTTTATTTGTTCACCAAAAATCATTGCTAAATACAAGTAGTATACCTATTGTTTTGAAAACATAATAAACGAGATATAAATCGATAGGGAAAAGAAAAATATACTTTTTACAATTAACTATACAATTTTTAAATTTTAGTTATAATTTATATGTCAGTCAATTGATTTAACGATTCTATAGTCAGAAAACTGAAAATCAAATTGTTGATTCAAATTCAATTGATATATTTAATAAATTGTTGATCAATCACATTGATACAACTGATTGAAATATAAGGACGTTTCAGTTTAATTGTAGTGACCACATGAGGGAAAGAAAACAAAATTGTACCCGCAAAGTTAAAAATAATGATATTAAATAAAAAAAATTGAGATATTGCAAAATATCTAACAATTACAAAATTCTTAAATACAAAATATCTAACAATTTTAATATATTGTGTTAGAGTACAATCTATCTCTGAATAAATAATTAATTATAACAAAAATGGTAAACTAAAATAAATGAAATCAATTTTTTTTCATTTTCATTTTTTTTTTCAAATCATAATCTTAACAAATTGTTTTAACAATATTTTATTTAATTTATTTATTATCTTTTTTATTACTCTAAAAAATATTATATATATTTTAAAATATATAAATTTATATATTTATATATTTTATTATTTGATTAATTTCCCTATTATTACTTCAAAAATATATATAAATAAATAAGTGAAAAAATATATAAAAATATTTTTTGAATTTTTTTTTACTTAACAAGTTATACCCACCCCTTAACATATTTTCTTCAGAAATTTAAAAATTTTGGAGGCTGACAAATGGGCTAATATTGCTTTACTTTGTAGTCAGGCTTGTGGACTTTTTTTCTAAACCAAAATTAAGAAAATGGAATAATTAGATGTCTTATTAGAATCTTTGCCATTTTCTTAAAATTTAAATAGACAATTTTAAATTATGTTTAAATAATTAATTACTATTTTTTATCGATTTAAAAAAAAAATGAGTTTGAAAACTTAGAATCACTATTGAAAGCTGGTTGGATAAAATCTTGAACTATTATTGTAAAATTATTGAGGTCCACACAGTTTCTCCCGTTTGCTTACGCTAAATAAAAAAAAATATGATAAAAAAGAAAATCTTAATATGATTATTATTTTTAAAAGAAAATAAACATATTCATTTCTAATCTAAAGGAAATAAATCTAATTAACATTAAAAACAAACTAAAATTCCTTAATATGAATATAAAAATATTTTTATGTTGAAATTTCATTATTTTTGTTTTATCATATGTTTATGTTTAAGGTGATTTAATTAATTAAAATTGTTTTACATAACAATTCATTTAATTAAGAAAAAATTATTAAACAAAACAAATAAAATCTCATTATAAAAAAAACATTTTCTTTTAAAAAAAATATTTTGTTACTTAAGGTGATATTACATGATAAATGCCTTAAATATATAAGTAGGACAAAACATTTGTATTTTTATAATTTAGATAAATTATTACATTAATTTTATTAAAATTTAAAATCATTTTTTCTTAAAAATTTAATTATTTCAAAAATAATTGTTTATAAACTATTAAAAAAAATGGGGTAAAAATGAGTGTCTACACTTTAATCTTTTTTTATTAATTAAATCATTAAATTTATTAGTTAATTATATTTTATTTTCATTAAATATTAACACCCAATAAACCAAATTTTCAAAAACAAGAAACCACAATGTATCAATCTAATGGTAGAATAAATATGAATTAAAAATAACAATTTAATTTATACAATAAATGTTGGTTCTTACCATAAAATAGAGATTTGATAACAACCCTATGATGTTCTCATTCTTGACGGCCTCATTTTTGTTTTCATTAATCAAAGCAATTTGCTATCCATCTAAAACAAGGACGGCCATTTCTAATAATCAGAAAGGACAATGACATTGAAATTTGTTTTCTTCATAGTTCTAGTTTTTCTGTTTAAAATAAAAACAAAATTAGCCTTATAACCAGAATACAACATTTAACTAAATGTAGCACGCGTCACATGCCCTACGGCCCATGTCAACTTTAAATAAAAGAATGGTATACATTTAGTGAGCAGCCAACAACTATTGACATTTGGTTTTCCATTTAAATCTAACAAGAATATTGAGACAAATGGTCTAGTTGGTTGGTAGTTGGTGGTTCCTTGGATTCTTCATTTGTGAATGAGTCATTTAACCAACATTTAGTTGTGAACATATATTGAGTTATCCAAACTCTAATCCTACATACTCTAAACTCAAAATATAAATTTAGATAAGTTAATTTAATTCGAATTAGGATAAATTTGGGTTGAATTTAATTCGAATTAGGTTAGGTTACAAAATTATCAAATTAAATTATTTTAATTAATATCTCACCCTCTTTTATTCCAGGATTTCTTTTACCAAATATCTCATGTTCCCCTTGTTTCCTCTCATAAGGAGGGATAAAACAGTCTTTTTACAACAATTTTTTTTTTCCCACTTTTACTCCTTCCCTGTCAGAGGGAATAAGGGGAACAAGGAATTTTGACAACAGAAAATCCTAACTCCTTTTATTCTCTTTGTGTTTGGAGGAAGTGATTTTTTGAATTTTGTTAGATTTTTTTTTCTTCTAAAAAATTCTTATTTGATTAAAAGCAGGAAAAAACTGATTTTATTTATTTTTGACCAATTATTCTTTATTTCTCTAGAGTTTTATATAATAATTAATTTATATTAAAAAAATAAGGAATAATTTTGATATTTTAAAAGATAAATAAATTGATTAAATTAATGATGTGATGGTTGAATTTTGAGATAAAATCTGACTTTTATATTAAAAATTTGGTCTGACTCCTCTACTCTGCTTGCTTCGTTATCTAGCTCCCTACGAATGATGGTAAAAAAAAAAAAAAAAAAAAAAAAAACAAAACAAACGTGGTCTATATAATTAATTTTGGGTTAAAATAATGATAAGAAAGTCAGATGTCATTAAATAAAAAAAAAAACTTACATTGCCTTAAAAATGTGTAAAATATATTAAACCGGTCATAGATGTTTAAACAGGTACATTTTTTAAAATATTTATTAAATGGATTAAAAATATGTTAAATTAATAAAAATACGTGTTAATAGGTCAAATAAATCAATAATTAAACCAAGATAAAATGTGTTAAAAAGGTTAGGGCCATCGCAGAAACAATTTGACCGGATACATGATACCAAAGAAGGTGGTGTTCATAGAGGAGCTACCCAAAAGTGCAACCGGAAAAGTTCAGAAATTTGAACTGTCTCGTCTGTAAAATATCCTATCATATTTATGAGTTTATAAATTAATCAACTCTTGAAACTTAAAATTTGATATAATTATGCAAGTATTGAACATGATATATATATATATATATATATATATATATATATATATATATATATATATATATATATATATATATATATATATATATATGTCAATTCAATGCTCTAATGCAGAGTCGGTTTCATATATTTTTGTTGTCCTAAGTATAATTTAAAAAATGGATAAAAAAAATTATTTTTAGTGAGATTTAAACACATAACCAAATATTAAACCATTAAGTTACAATATTTTATATTTAAAATTAGAATACATTTAACTAAATAGTTTACTATTTTTTAACAAAAGAGGGATTGACTACCTAACCTGGTTCAATGTAATTGAAATTAAAAAGCTAAGGCTAATGCGAAGTGCCGGAATGGGATAATACACAAATTTAAATTGTTTGGCTTCTTAATTTTTTTAATTTAATTTATTTTAGAATTAATAATTATAAAATTTATAATTAATAAAATATATATTCAAATTTAATATAACAACAATCATTTTCTTCAATTCTTTAAGATCACTAATAAATTGTTCTAATACTTCGTCTTCTACTCTTACATTATTATTTTCTTATTTTCATCTTTACTCAAAAGTAGAGAATTTTAACTTTTTTTTTTTGCATTCAACAGTTTAAAAATTGAACTCATTAATGTTTCAGTTATTATCTCGTATCATTTCTTAATATTTCTTTTACAAACACCGACTCATATTTTTGAAACTTTATTCGATTTATATCATTTATATTATTCTTCGTCATTTAAACCTAAAATATTTAAACTAATTTATAAATTCTAAAGTTAATAATAAATTAATAAATTAAGTAAGATTATTTAACTAAATGATAGGGTCAGGTGATATGTTTTTCGTAATTTTTAAAGCTGATATATAATCTAGTGTCTTTATAATAAGAAAAATATAATGATAGATATTTTAAAGTGATAAAAGATTAAGAAGATAAACACATAAAAATAAGAAAAAATTAAATAAATAAGTGCGTCAATAACATCATTACTTTAAAATGATGATTTTTATGATCTTTGTAAATTTGAAGATTAATAGAAGAGAGAAGTTAAATTATACTAAAAATGTAGATACGTACAATATTAGCATAGAAAATGATGATAGCAATAACAAATATTTAAGATTAGAAAATTATTAGATTAAAAACTTGGAATATATATAGAAAATGATTGCGCAATATTAGAATTTATGTTAGAAAATTTTGACTAAGGTTAAAAAATAACGAAATTATTAGAAAGAAAAAATAAATAAGTTATAATATATAATTAAGGGCAAATTATCTAGGCGACACTTTAATTACTTAAATCGCTCACTTTTGGCCCTCAAATTAATTTTTGAAACAAATCGCCCCTTCAACTTTTATAAAGGTCATTTATGGCCCTTCCGTCAACTTTTTGATTAAACATAACGGCTTAAGCTTAAAATATTTTTTTTTATATATTATCTTTAATCTTATTTTTAATTATTTATATATATAATTATTAAATTGCTGAAATTATATTTTTATCATTAATTATTAAATTTTTTATATAATATATATATATATATTATTTAAGGATTTATTATCCTTATATAAATCACCCATGTAATTTGCCACTATATAAATATAAAAATTAATGATAAAAGATATATATATATATATAATATTATATATATATATATATATAATATTATATATATATATAAGCGATTTAATAGTTATATATAAAAATATAAAAAATAAGATTAAAGGTAATATATATATATATAAAATATTTTAAGCTTAAACCGCTATGTTTAACTCAAGAAGTTGATAGAAGAAACATCAGTGACTTTCTAAAAGTTGAAGGGGATTTGTTTTAAAGATTAAGTGACTTTCTAAAAGTTGAAGGGAATTTGTTTTAAAGATTAAGTTGAGGGATCAAAGTAAATGATCGAAATAATTAGAGGTCACCTGGATAATTTTCCTATAATTAATAATAATATAAAATTTGGACCTAAGAAAATGGGCCCTTGTCCAAGGGTCTCTCATTAGTTTGGGATGTTAGTAGAGCTGATATGAGTTTTCAATACATCTTTTTTAAAACAAGTGAAAGATCAAAACTAATAACTTACTGTGATAGTCATCTATATGTTATCTAGTTATGTGGAGCTCAGGTCCGACCAACGCAAGGTCCTGTGAGGTAGTATATTGGAGTCTCGAATGACACTCCCAATATGCATCGACCACGATGTCCTATTCTCGCACATTGGCTTACCATCTATCGGGTTGAACTTAAGAGTCATCTTCTGTCCCGCTTGCAATCTACCGACTGCTGTATTTTTATTCTTACCCCGCCTCGTTCTCAAAATAGATTCTAAAATTAAACACAAAATTATATAGTATCATAACAAAATACGTAATCAAATAATGAGCGCGCATATCAGCTAACCTAACATACCAAAATAATGAGCAGACCCTTGGACAAGGGCCCCCATTTTCTTAGGGTCCAAATTTTATATTATTTTTAATTATAGGGAAAATTACATTGCTGACCCTTTAATTATTCTGATCGTTCATTTTTTATCTCAAATTAATTTTTTATTCAAGATAGATAAAAAAAAAAATTAAGAATATTTTGATCTTCAATCAAAAAAAATAATTTTTTTCAAATTTTTAATCAAATAGGTGTTTTTTTTAAACCCAAAAAAATTAAGATTATTTTTTAACAAAATATTAAGAAAAAATATAAAAAAACCTATATATTATTTTTTTCTTTCATTTTCTTAAATATTTTATTTATTTATATCAAGCTCATCCTAACTTTGAGTTCTAGATCCGTTTAGACAAATATAGTAAGATTATGTTGATGCAAGCATACCAATATTTTTGAACAAATGTATGAAAGTTGTTGAACATCTCTCTTATTGAAGTAATGTGGTTCTTTAAATTTATTTGTTATAAATTTTATTATTTTATTTTTTTTAAACTTTTAACGAAATTGAGGTAAAATGATTTATCTTTTGAATGGTTCAACAAATATATGACCATGGATGTATGTCTTATGACTTTCTTCATGACATATATATTCTACATAAATGTGAAGATTGTTATAGTCTTGTAACATCTCTCAATGAAAGTAGAGGTAATACGATTTCTTTTTAAATGGTTTGAGCGAGGTGAAAATTGAAGTATTGAATTTCTGTAATTTTTGTTGGCCTGATATTTGTCAAATGGAGATTATTGGATATCACAGGTATATTTTAGAAGGAATCTAAAATTCTTAGATAGAAGTGGTTTATAATATATGTTAAAATAATGATTTTATCAATTTTATTTGTTCACCAAAAATCATTACTAAATACAAATAGTGTACATATTGGTTTGTAAACATAATAATAAACTACATATAAATCGATATAGGTGTAAACAAACAAACAAAAATTAGGAAAAATACAAATATACTTTCTACTCTTAAATGATTATTATTTTTTTTTTACTATTATAAGATAGTTAGTTGTCAATACCATTAACTATACAGTTTTAATAGTGATAAATATCTCTGTCGATTAACTGACAAATCAAATAGTTGATCAATTGATCAATTTAATAAATTGTCGATCATTGATAGTCACAACTTATTGAAATAAAAGGACGGTCGTGTTTGTAGGGTATTTTTTGTCCTTCATTTATGAATATATATGATGGTTTTAATTTGGTTTGGTGTAAAGCCTACCAATAAAATTAAAGCAAAAATATTCAGTGAGTGGACACATCCCATGTGCCAAGCAAGGTAAGGGATAGTTTGATGTTTTTTTTTTTTGGTGGGGGGGGGGTGTTTATTTAAAAATTCAACGATCTTTTCATCTATTCTTTCAACCATTTAATTAAAATTGCCCTTTATTAACTTTAAAAAAAATAAAGAAAGAAAATTAAAATATATACATATAATATTTTAATAGTTTAACCAAAAACTAATTTTTTAAAAGTATTTATCAAACAGCTAAAAAAGAAAATCTTGAAATTGTTTATATATATATTTCCTCAAACAATCCCTAAACTCATATATATACCACTGAAATCTTGAAATTGTTTATATATATATTTTAAAACCAAAATTATGAAAAATGGAAAAGAAATACCTGGCCAGTACTCTCATTAGAATATTATAGCCATTTTCTTGAAAATTTTAATAGACTATTTTAAATAATGTTACAAATAAATTTGAGAACA
This sequence comes from Impatiens glandulifera, assembly GCF_907164915.1. Classification (NCBI taxonomy): domain Eukaryota; kingdom Viridiplantae; phylum Streptophyta; class Magnoliopsida; order Ericales; family Balsaminaceae; genus Impatiens; species Impatiens glandulifera. Next base: position 27,268,429 of record NC_061870.1, read on the forward strand.
AATCATTTCTTTTCCTAAAGTTATTTAAACAATTTTTAAATAATTAAAATTTCTTTTATCTTTTTTCAATTAATTAAATTAATTTTTATTATACTTTTCATTAAATATTAACACCTTTAAAATGTTCACTCAATAAATCAAAATTTTCAAAAACAAAAACCCACAATGTTTTGAATCTAAATGGTAGAACAAATATGAATTGAAAATAACAGTTTATACAATAAATGTTGAGATTTGATAGCATCCATATGATGGTCTTCTTCTTGACAGCCCATCCATTGATCAAATAATTTGATATCCATCTAAAACGCCATTTGTAATAATCAGAATGGACATTGACATTAACATTGAATTTTGTCTTATGAAGAGTTTTTCTGTTTAAAATAAAAACAAAATTAGAAGACACGCGTCCAAAGCATCTTCAATCGATATATTCTGACATTAACAACCCTACAACCATAATACAACTTTTAACCTAAATGTATAGCACATTGACACATTCACATGCCCTATGGCCCAATGTCAACATTAAATAAAAGAATGGTATACATTTAGTGAGCAGCCAACAATTATTGACAATTGGTTTTCCATTAAATCTAACAAGAATATTGAGACAAATGCTCTAGCTGGTGGTTAGTTGGTGGTTCCTTGGATTCTTCATTTGTGAATGGAATCACTTAACCGACATTTAGTTGTGAACATATATTGGGTTATTCACACTCTAACCCTAACTTAAATCCAAAATATATGAACTTGGATAAGTTAATTATATTCGAATTGGGGTGAATTTAATTTGAATTAGGTTAATAACCAAACTATCCCTCTGCTACAGCCTCTATCTCTTCTTTAGCTAGATCCTTTTCCTATTGTATGTATCATCACTTACATGTTAAATGAGTCAACTTGCGAAACTGGTTAAACATATAACAAGTCAAATATTGACATTAACATTTACGATGAAGAAGATTTAGGTATGATATTATTGTGTTCACTACCTCCTGCATATGCAAATTTTAGAGATACTATTCTCTATAGTCGTGATACTCTGACTCTAGATGAGGTTTATGATGCATTGTTCTCGAAAGAGAAGATGCATAAACTCGTTGTTGGTTCAGATAACATGGATGAAGGCCTCGTTGTACGAGGCAGACAGTAGGAGAGGTATTCTGGCAGTAATAATCGTGGCAGGTCGAAATCCAAGAACAGGGATAAGACGTGTATGTACTGCAAGAAGAAGGACCATATTGTTGCTGAGTGTTATAAGTTACAGAATAAGAATAAGAGGGTTGGTGAGGATCATAAGAGCAATCAGCCAGAGAAATATGGCGAAGTTGATGCTGCTGAAAAGTACAATGATGGAGAACTCCTCGTTGCGTTAGATATTGATTCGAAACAGAGCGACAAATGAATTCTTGATTCTGGATGCACGTTTCATATTTATCCTAATCGGGACTAGTTCTCTACATATGAAGTGGTCTTTAGAGGTACCATTATAATGGGTAATAATGCATCTTGCAGAATTGCTGGTATTAGTACGGTTAGAGTTAAGATGTTTGATGGCACTATTCGAACACTTGGTGATGTAAGGCACGTTCTTGACAAGAAGAGAAATCTGATCTCATTAAGTACTCTTGATTCTAAAGGGTACAGGTACACCGGTGAAGGTGGAGTTGTGAAGGTCAGCAAGGGGTCTCTTGTTGTGATGAAGGGACTCAGGAAAACTGCAAGTTTATATGTTCTGCAAGGCTCTACGATTACAGGTGATGTTGTTGTCGCTAGTTCGTCTATTTCTGATTCCGATGCTACGAGATTATGGCACATGCGTCTGGGTCACATGAGTGAGAATGGCATGGTCGAATTGAACAAGAGAGGGCTTCTTGATGTGCAGGGTTTTACGAAGATGAAGTTTTGTGAACACTGCGTTTTTGGTCAGCAGAAAAGAGTTAGGTTCTCTGCTGGTATTCATAATACGAAGGGGACGCTAGACTACATTCATTCTAATTTGTGGGGGCCTTCTAGAGTACCATCTAAAGATGGTGCGTTCTATATGTTGACTATTATAGATGATTTCTCCAGAAAGGTTTGGGCATTTTATATGTTGAAACAAAAGAGTGATGTGTTTTGTACCTTTAAAGAGTGGAAGTTCGTGATTGAGAAGCAGACAAGGAGGCAAGTGAAGCATCTCCGAACTGATAACGGTTTGGAGTTTTGTTCTAATGAGTTTAATATTTTATGTAGAACTGAAGGTATTGTGAGGCATCATACAGTTCGACATAATCCTCAATAGAATGAAGTTGCAGAGAGGATGAATAGAACTTTGATGGAGAAGGTGCGTTGTATGCGCCTTAATGTTGGGCTACCGATGTCGTATTGGGCTGAGATTGCTGCGTATGCATGTCATCTCGTTAATCGCTCTCCTTCGACTGATATTGATAAGAAAACTCCACAGGAGATATGGATTGGTTTTCCTGCTAGTTATTTTGATTTAAAAAATTTCGGATGTCCTACATATTTCATGTGGATAATGGGAAGTTAGAGTCTCGTTCGGTGTGTGTGTTCATAGGGTTCAAGTAAGGTGTGAAGGGTTACAAGCTGTGGTGTCCTGAGACTAGTAAAGTCGTCATCAGTAGAAATGCTGTTTTTTATGAGACTAGCATGCTTCAGGGGTCTCCGTCTTCAACTCCCTCCGAGAGAAATCAATAGAAGTCAAGTATTCAGGTGGAGCTTGAGATTGGATTGAAACCTATACCAGAGCAAACTCCAGGGCCTATTCCAGTTTCTATAGATGGTGCTAGTTCCTCAGAAACACCTCCAAAACATTCAATTGCTAAAAATAGGCCTCGTAGAGAAATTAGACGCCCTCAAAGATATGCAGAGACTGATTTAGTTGCGTATGTATTAAATGTGGCTTAAGAGATTGATTTAGAAGAATAACCTGCAACGTATTCAAAGACGGTTACCTGCAAAAACTCTGGTATGTGGATGATCGCTATGCAGGAAAAAATAGAATCGCTTCACAAAAATGCTACATGGGATCTAGTGAAGCTACCAAAGAGCAAGAAGGTTGTTCACTACAAGTGGGTGTATAAGAGAAATGAAGGTACGCTGGGAGTTAAAGAAGCCACGTATAAAGTCAGGCTTGTTACAAAAGGATATAGTCAAATTTCAGGTGTTGATTTTACTGATGTATTTTCTCCAGTTGTGAAACACAATTCTATTCGGGCTTTACTAGGTATTGTGGCATTCCACGATCTTGAGCTTGAGCAGTTAGATGTAAAACTGCGTTCTTACACGGAGAACTTGAGGAAGACATCTACATGCAGCAACTTGAGAGATTCGTAGCCTTAGGAAAGGAGGACTACATATGTCAGCTGAAAAAGTTTCTTTATGGTTTGAAACAGTCATCGAGACAGTGGTATAAGAGATTTGATACATTTATGACCACTCGTGATTTTAGGAGGAGCAGTTACGATAGTTGTGTCTACTTTAAAGTATGTGATGATGGGTCGTTCGTTTACCTGTTGTTGTATGTTGACGATATGCTAATTGTCGCTAAAGATCAGAGAGAGATTAAAAAAAGGTGAAAGCATAGTTGATTAGCGAGTTTGAGATGAAAGATTTAGGTGCAGCAAAGAAGATGCTTGGAATGGAGATTCTTAGAGATCGATCGGCTGGTAAATTGTACATGAGTCAAAAGAGGTACATCGAGAAAGTTCTTAGTAGGTTTAACATGCAAAGTGCCAAGCCGGTAAGTACTCCACTAGCTACTCATTTTAGACTTTCGTCTTCTTTGTCACCACAGTCAGATAGTTATGATGATTATATGTCGCGAGTGCCATACTCTAGTGTCGTTGGCTCCCTTTTGTATGTTATGGTTTATTCACGGCCTGACTTAGCATATACAATTAGTGTTGTTAGTAGATATATGGCAAACCCTAGTAAGGAACATTGGAAAGCAGTTTAGTGGATTCTCAGATACTTATGTGGTTTTACTGATGTTTGTTTACAGTTTGGGAAAAGTAGAGATGGAGTTGTCGGTTACGTCGATTCAGATTACGCTAGAGATCTTGATAAGAGAAGATCGTTGTCTGGTTACATTTTTTGTGTTGGTGGTTGCGTTATTAGTTGGAAGGCTATGTTGCAGACTACAGTTGCTTTGTCTACTAAAGAGGCAGAGTACATGGCGATTACAGAAGCTTGCAAAGAAGCAATTTGGATGAAAGACTTGTTTGGTGAACTTAGTGAAGATTTGCTGATTTCTACAATCTTTTGTGATAGCCTAAGTGCTATTTTTCTAATAAAGGATTAGATGTTTCACGAGAGGACTAAGCACATTGATGTACAGTATCATTTTGTGCATGATGTGATTGCTCGTGGTGATATTGTTGTGAGCAAGGTGAGTACATACAATAATTCTACATATATGATGACCAAGTTACTTCCTATTACCAAGTTTGAGCATTGCTTGAACTTGGTTGGTCTTCATTGCTGAGTTATTCCCTTAGGGGTTTTGGTGGAAGAGGTTTGATTTTATGGTTATGCTATCAAAGATTGGAATTCGTTACGAGGTGGAGATTGTTAGAGTTTGTGGCCCAAATTCTTGTTGGGTTAGCGGGCAAAATAGACCTGTAGACTTAATGGGTCTAACCCTTTTTAATTTATATTGTATTTTAGGGTTAGACAATATATAGAGAATACGACCGTCTTATCTCTTATCTAGTTTTACGTTGTCCACCAAAATTGGTACAATCTTCGATATAGTGAAACCTTCTCTTCCGCCTGTGGTTTTTCACACGTAAAGGGTTTTCCATGTAATCTTAGTGTTCGTTCTTCTTTTTCGCTTATATCCTCGTTTATTGTGGTTTGATTCTAACATATTATATCTCTTCTTTAGCTAGATCCTTTGCCTATTGGATGTATCATCACTTACATGTTAAATGAGTTAACTTGAGAAACTGGTTAAACATATAACAAGTCAAATATTTATTAAATTTGTTAAAAGCATCTTAAAGAGACAAAAATGTAATAAACGGGTTAAAAACATGCAAATTAAGATAAAAATGTGTTAAACAGGTTAAAAATACGAATCAAAATTATATTAAATGAATCAAATAAGTATTAAATGGAAAAAAAAATTGTGTTACCCAATTTATATTGGGGTCAACCCATATTAGTGAATAATATGGATTGTGTAACTGGTTTCGTAAATTTAATTTGGATTTATCGTATATTTACCTCTAAAAATATGGATTGATTCATTTTAGAAAATAGATTTAGAGATAAGGATTTGAAGAAAATTAAAGAGAAAAAAATAAGATGTAATCATGTAGAATAGAACCTGAATCTAAATCTAAAGTGCCATATAATTATTATTTTTTTATAAAATTTGAATATATAAAAATTGTGATAATAAATTAATTTTTGTTATGGATTGAAGGTCATGTTTAGTCCATTCAGGGACGGCCTGAGACTCGAGGCCCAACCATTTTTTTTTGGCTCAATAAATTAAAAAATTATACTAATTATAAATTTTAACAAAATTAAAATATATAATTATAATATCTACTATTTAAAAAAAATCATAATATATTTTAAAAATATAAATATAATTTAGAGAAAAATATTAATTAATATATAACATATATAATTGGTCAATTTTGACTATACAAGTGAATCTACAATTAAGAATAGTTCATAATATGCATTGAACCATTATTTATTTTTGTCGGCTTAAAAAACAGCCACTTTAATCATTATTCACTTAATTACACTTTCTTGATTCTTAACACTCAGACAACGTGAAATTTATGGTGGGCTATAGTCCGGAATAAGTCCAACACAAATAAATTAAAATTGAATTGTAATATTTGATCCAATATTCTTTTTGAATGGTAGCCCAATCTATATATCATAAATATATGTATAGAGGTGATGGGCTCAATCTAAGGCTCCAGTAAGTTTTAATTTGTTAATGGCCTTTGGTTTTTTAATACATATTAATGTGTTGTAGCCCAATTTCACAATAATTAACATATTCTATTTTCTAAGTCCATTTTTTTTTTCAATTTAAGAAGTTACCATCACATATTTTTCTTTTCACTTTAATATAACAATTAAACCGTAAATATTTAATATTATAATGAGTTATAATTTTTTTTTTTTAAATCAACTAACTAACAAGTTCCGGTTAAACTCTCGGGTAAAAATAAGGGTACCCAATGGGCCATATATTTTAAATTTGAGAGACAGACTCAAAGTAGTTGGGTTTATGATTGGGCCCAGGGCCCAGGGTAACCCATCAGAAGTTTTAACTTTAAAAACAAATGTCCATTTTCAATTAAAGCTTAGTGTTTTTTTTTAAAAAAATTATTAGGAGATAATTATTGTTATTGTAATTACTTGAGTTGGAGTGTATTTTGTTTGGCTCATATCTTATCTTGTTTACTCGGATTGGATTATTTGTTATTGGCTTTGTGGATTTATGTTTTTTTTTTTAAAAAAAATTTCTATTGAAACTAATATTTTTTTTACAGAGTCTCTTATATATATTTTTTTATTTATACGCGTTTTTTATTATTTTAACTATATATGTAGATGTAAGTGGGGCCGACCCTGGGTAAGCTCGTCAAACCCTCGTGCTAAGACAGTCCATTTGTTAAAAATAAAAAGCTATTTAGTTAAATTTATTGTAAATTTGAACATAAAATATTTTAGCTTGGTGGTTCAAGATAAAAATTTACAAGTTTTATTTGGTTATTGATTCAAATCTCACAAAAAAAATATATATATTTTATTTTATCAATTTTTTAAACTAGATCTAGAGCAATAAAAATATATTTACTTTTTTTTTCTATCGGAGTTGGGGCAGTCCAAAACTCGGGGCTGACTCTAAATTGGTGAGTTATCATTTAACAAACTTTTTCCGGCATTATTTTACAACCCACGGGAAAAACCAAATTTCATTGTTGCTTAATATACTTTATAGAGATTATTTCGACACTAAATAATTAATTCAAACGGGCTTACTACTCATCCTTTTGGAATTCAAACAAAGAGTTTCTTATTTGGAGTTTTTATCAATCAATTTTAAAATGGTTAGATCTTAATTAGAATTTAATTTTTACAAATTTATCATATTATTTAACATCTAAATTATAATTTAACTATTTTAAATATTATTTTATATTATTTATAATTTAATTAATAAGAATTAACTCTTTGTCAAAAAATAATAATAATAATAATATGTTTCTTAGGTTTTGCTTTACATTTTTGTATTCCATCTTGTCAAAAAAATAATAATAAACAATCAACATTTTTCTTTATCATCTTGCATTGATATGATATATATATAAATTATATTATAATTAAAATAATGAAGTAAAATATATAAATCATGATGGCTATTATTGTATTTTTGTTCATGTTTTTATCTCTAGTTTTTTATTCCTAGCTAGTCGGTGATGACATTCTTTTACATAAAATCACCACCCACATGATTGATTGCCACAAATTATTAGGTTTTAAAATACTTATAACTAATTTAGTCTAATTAATGACTGATCAGTTTGCTCAAATTCATCATGAATCATCAAATTAATCAAAATATACCCAAATTAAGAAGAAGAAGAAGATTAAGCAGGAGGAATTACTCAAAACCAAACATATCTCATAACTAGGTTTACAACTTAAAACATATCTATATATGATATCTATATAATATATATATATACAACCATATATATATGTTGTTCATGATGAAACTGATGGATCTCTAGCTAGCTAGCAAAAACCATGGGCTGAAACTCCTCTCTGTATATTAATTACTATGAGAAGTTTTTGTTCTAGAAAAATGTCGGCGGTGGTGATATTGTCTTGTTGGAAGATATCATGAGTAATCCTCCGCCATAGCTCCCGCAAGATTTAAACTTCTTCTTCTTCTTATATGGGTTTTCCGGCTTGGGTAGATCCTCCAAGCACTTAACATTAGAAAGAGAAGTGAATGATTGTGATTTCCCATCGTAATGCATTGACAACCCTCGTCTATATATACCATCATCAACAACAAATTAATTAACTTTTTAATTCAAAAAGAGAAACCCAACAAAATAAATTAACTTAAAATTAATTACTTGATAGGGAGTTGCCGGAGAAGAAGGCTGGACATGTTCTTCAAGGGTCCTTCCACCGGAGGCTGATGATCAGTAGTAGGAGAAGAGATTGTTTCACTCTTATTATCATCATCAGAAGAAGATGAAGATGATGATGATGATTCAACGCCGGAGATTGAGAAATCAGAGTCATAATCACCGGCACCGCCACTCTGTTTCTTGAAATCGGGAGGAGAAGAATTACTCATATTTTTGGTCTAGTATATATGAAATGAACATAAGGTCGGGGGTGTTACATATAGTATATGTAAATGGGATTGGGAATAGAGAGATAAAAGGAGATAAGGGTAAGTATTATTAAATTATTATAATTCTTATAATTATGGGTACTTGTAATTTCTAGATTCGAATTTATCCGCATTATATTTTGTCACTTTTATTAGGCAATCTTGTCCATTCTTCAGGCCCCACTCAGATTTCCCCTTGGAACTATTTGAAGTGTTTTTTTTTTTTATCAATTTTATTTTTTATCATGTCACTCTAATTTTAATCATAATTACTCATTTTATAAACTAAAATATAATTATTTTATTTTTATAAATTTTAAAATTTTAATATAAATAATATTATAATAATTTAACAAAATAAAAATCCAAATAATATAATTTTTCAATTTAAACAAAATTATAAGAAAAAACCTTCAAATAACCCATGTGATATTGAACAAGCCCTTTACTATGTAGGTTTCACTCATAATAATAATAATAAAAAAGGGGTTAATAACATGTTTAATTTATATCATCTGTGTTTGAAAATAATCACATGACAGCTAAAATAACACAAATAATTAAGGATAAACCGTTCCACAGTAACAGATTGAAAACAGATCAGAAAAAATCTGAAATATGCTTACCAGGGTGACAGGGTTCATAGTTGGATGGTATTTACATGTCTTTCTCCGAACTGAAAATATACAATTAATTAATTTTTTTTTAATTTTTTTTTCTGTTGTTGTTGTAAAAATAGATTTTAAAATCATTCATATTTTCATAATTTATAATTTATATTTTAAATTTAAATTATTTTTCGATTTCGATGCACCAGATAAATTCAATCCCACGTCAGGGCGGAAATAATTTATATTTAAAATCTCTAGCAAGAACGAGGTGGGACCGGTAGATTCGGGCAGGGATAATAATACAATTTTTCGAACCAAATCATCTCATTGTTATCCTACCCTAAATAATATAGTTGATTAAACTAAACTTATTAAATCAATCAATCAAAATCTTTAACTAAAATATAATATAATTGATTTTTGTCTATAAAATGTTTAATTTATTGAGTCTTCACGATGATTTAGATGTTTATTTTAAAAGTGAGCTAATGAGATGAGGATGAAAAGCAGGCAAGCTATAAATTATATACGTAGGTAGGCAAGCAAAAGTACTACCGTACAACCAAATTTATTTATTGATCCACATACATATCAGTTAATTAGGCAACCAATTTGGATTATCCTTCACTGGTCACCAATCATCAATAATCAACAATGCTGTATTATCCCAAGTCTAGTTAGGTTTAAAAAATATTATTTCATTCTCCTTTTATTCATATCATTTAATTTATTTTCATGTTTTATATATTTTTTATTTAATAATGTTTTTGTTGTGCTTAATTTTTTTTTACATATATAGACAATTAAAAATAATAATAATTAAACTAAGAAAGTGATGTTGAATTTTGGATAAAATAAATAACTAACTATAAGTCTATAACTATAGTACTTCCGGAAAATAAATAAATGTCAAAATATAAATGTGGTGACTCCTTTGTCTCTGTTCATTTTTTTTTTAATAAGGTTAATAAGGATTAAGGACACGATATCCAAGATCTTGTTTACTTTAATAAGGTTTTTCTATCGAAATGATATACTATTGGTATTGGAATCGGATAATCTTTAGATATCGATGATGAAATTTAAGTATATATCAAAATTGGTTTGGTTGGTTCACCAAAATCTATAATCATTCGTTGATTTGTAGCATTTTGAGAGAAATACATTTTATGTAGAAGAGTTTTCGCAAGCAATCTAGATTCGTCATAGGGATGGATCTTCGATAAGTTTTTAGAACGATACTTAATGTAGTGTCAAAAGTCTAATTGTAACCTATCATGAGATTGCTTCCGTTTCATTCTATATGTAAAAATGTTAAAGTTAAGAACATGCTTGATCAACAGTCTAATGACTCACTAGTCGAATTAGATATAGAAAAAAAATTAAAGATTAAGGAAAATTCATTTTATAATAGAGTTTTAATTATGGTAGGCCCATGGCCGACCTTAGGGTAAGCCCGACAAGGACTCGGTTAGGGCAACCCACTTGTTAAATTTATTAAAGTATTTAGTTAAATTTATTGTAATTTTAAACATAAAATGGTTTACCTTAGGGGTTAAGGATGAAAACTTATATTTTTATATAGTTATGGTTCCAAATCTCACTTAAAAGCAAAATTTTTTATTATCAAAATTTTAAACTAGACTTAGGGAAACAAAAATATATAGATTTTTTTTCTACTAGAGCTGGGGCAACCTAAAAATCGGGGCCGACTATCTAAGACACAAATAAGTATTCTCGTTTAAATAAGACGTTTTGCGTTGGTAAAATATTGATAGTTTCAATGTGGGACATTGTTATACTTACTCGCTAACATGATTTTATAAGATTTTTGTTGAGAGAAGTTTTGAGAGTCAAATATTTAATCAAATATCTTGTTATTTGAATGAAAGACTATTCACGGTGAAATATTAATTTATAATATGTGCATGAAAAATGTTCCATTATGGTAAATCGTATATGTCATAAAAATGTGGAATTAACAACTCACTTATTTTTCTATTATCAATGTGTGACTAGTATTTCGAATTTTCTATATATTATGGCTAAAATTCACTAGGTGATGTTCGAGTTTTTCAGTAGTTGCTGAGAAGTTTGGATTGATACGGCTATTATAAAATGTCTACATATTTGGTTACCATCTCGATTATTTACCGGTGGACTATTTGGTTGAAAGAAAATTGTTGAATTTTCAAAGATCGTATCATTTGATTCGTATCATTCATAATGATATTATTATAACGCTTTCTGATATTCGTTTTTAAAAGTTAATGGAGTCGATTGGAGCGTTAATAATTTCTTTGAGAATTTACGAGCTTGAAAATCGGTTTAGTGTCTAATTTTTTATTTTTTTGACTTTTTATTTTTATTTTCTAATGTCGTGATTTATTATATATATATATATATATATATATATATATATATATATATATATATATATGATAAATAAAAATTGTCAATTTAATTCCAAATCCAAATCTTGATTAAATTTAAAGAATGAAAAACGTATGGTTGGACGATGATGATTAAAATTTTAAATTCAATATTAGTATAATTAGCATGTATCCCGTGCATTTTTACGAGTAATAATATAAAAAATCGTGAAAAAAATATTATGGTAAAAATTTTATGGGCGGGTCAACCCACAATCCGACCCAAGTATCTATTTACTTTCACATATATCCAAATTAACCATAGCTCTCGACCCGGTAATCCGGACACTTTAAAAATTAAGTATCATTATTTATATATATATATATTAACTAGTTAAAAAGTTGAACTTATATTGTTAAAATGTCACGCGTTTATCAAATTTTGGGTTGAATTAAAAAGATAAAGTGTTATTAGTCTAGTTTGTTAAAAGGTTGTACTTGTTTTGTTAGGTTGCAAGATCGAACCACACCTATAGTATTTTTAATTTTATTTTTAGCCATTTTAATTTTATGGGCAGGTCAATCCACAATCCGACCCAAGTATCCATTTACTCTCACATATATCCAAATTAACCACAGCTCTCGACCTGGCAATCCGAACACTTTAAAAATTAAGCATTATATATATATATAGACATAAGTTTGAACCATATGAATCATTTATGATTAAAATTTTAAAATATACTTAATTTATTTGGAGTAATTATTTTTCAACTATTTAAATTACATGTTTGAAAAAAAAATAATAGTAAAATGATTTTTTTTTATGTAAAATGAAATAAACTAATATATACTGTTTTATTATTATTACTATTACTGTTCTTTTATTTTCTCTGTACCAACTTAATCCAAAACTGGCTTATATGAGTTGACTAAAATCTTAAATAAACTGTTTGATATTTTTTTTAAATCGACATTAACGGTTTAGTTTTGAATTTTGGTATACAAAGAGGACTAAATCGAATACTTACCCTTGATTAAAATGGGATTAAACCGCCTAGATGAATAACAAATTATTATAAAAAAAACTATTAAATTTAAAATATTGTGAATTCTTGACTAACAAAATGACAAATGCAAAAGAGATTCTGTCTTGGATGACAAACTCGAGGTACTCTTTATTGCAATTAACGTTGTAATCCTATGGTAATTGTTTTATTTTGATTTTAAACATTACAATTAAATATTCAGCCTATTGAAAATAGACTGTTTAATTCTTCATATATTTGATACAAAGATAGTAACGTCAAAATGACAATCATTATTATTCTTGTGCATAGAACAATGCTTTATTACAAGTATTTAAGATTCATCAACAAATTAAGTTAGCATCATCAAATCATTAACTACTAACCCGAGAAGATGGTTGAAGCCGAATTGACTTTACCTAAGGAATTTGGATATGTGGTGCTCGCCATCGTTCATTATTGTTTCCTCAATTTCTGGATGGCTCGACAAGTCGGCAAAGCCCGCCAAAAGTAGTATTAATCATTGCATCTTTCCGAACCCCTAATTATTGAAAAAGTTTAACGGTTTGATTGATTGTGGTTGTTGATGTTCTATGATGGTATAGGTATAAAGTGTTCTATCCGACATTGTACGCATCCGAGGCAGAAAACAAAGATGCCAAACTCTTCAATTGTGTCCAAAGAGGTCATCAAAGTTCGCTAGAAATGATGCCAATGTTCTTCATCCTCACCACACTTGCAGGAATTCGCCACCCATTTGTCGCCGCCTCTCTTGGCTTTATCTACACGATTACGCGCTATTTCTTCTTCATTGGCTACTCCACAGGCGATCCCCAAAAACGTCTCTCAATTGGGTTAGTTCTAGTTCATCCATTATTGATCATTAATTAATTAATACATAATTCAATTGAGATCTTATATCTGGATGCAGGAAATTTGGATTCTTGGCACTGATGGGGCTGATGGTATGTTCGATTTCTTGCGGGATAAGATTTATTCTTGCGTGAAAACTCTGCACCGTGGATTGATAAATTTGGTTTAATTGTCATTGAATATTTAATAACACCAGTTGAATAATTGGATTTTATTTACTTAAGTATATTACTAATCTATGTTTTTAATTATGAATTGAGTTCAGTCAAATAGTTTGATGTTTATGTTTGAATGTTCATGTTTAGTTTTTTTTATTCGACCCAAATCAATTAAACGATTCAAAGATTTCTTAAACAAGACGATTAATAGTTGAGCTATCCTTACTTATGTTAATTTAACTACATAATTAGCTAGGTGCAAAATATTTTTTTTAAGTATGAATTTTGATATATATAATAGTCATTTAAGTTTAACCAAAAAAAATAATAATATAACTAAATATAAATTAGTATTATTTTGGGCAAAAACAATTGAGTCTAACATGACCATGTGATGTATAATGAGATTTTTTTGCATTTTCTGAGGACATTGTTAATTTTTTTTTATTAATGGAATATGAATTTGACCCACAAATTGGGTTTCTTTGATTTTTGATTTTTTATTTACTTATTGAAATGTTGCTGATTTGAATTTTGAATGGTGTTAAGGATTTTTATGAATGACTAAACAAAATAAGTAATTAATAAAACACAATTCATCCATAAATATAGATAGATTCTGACACCAACTTTTTTTTTTTTCAAAATGCCAATAACGGCTATATTGTCAGGTTGCCCGCTCAAATATCAAATTTGAATTGCTCTTTCTCAAACGTTACTATTTTCAAAAGTTGATGGTATTTTTAGGCCATTAACTTTCTAATTCTACTATATATCTTATCTTTACCAGTTACCATTAATCTAAACAAAATCCATTTCTCAAAAACCTCTTTACTCTGTCTTTCGGTCTTTCTGTCTGTCCCTCCTCTTTTGCAACATAACAATGGGGAGTTGTTTTAGCAAGAAAACCAGAGGCGACAACACTTCTCCAAGCCAAACCAAACCACCTCAAAATGAACTCAAAACCCTAGTTACTGAAAAAAAGACGAGAGTGGAAGATCAAGAAACCCTGAAAAAGGAGTTCTTAATCACCAAACCCAGTAAAAGTCACGATCTTGATCGATTCTCAGAGGATGACAAGGGAAGAACAGAACAAAACCCTATTGCTCTGTCATCCGACAACAATCCCACAAAATCTGATCCAATCGATGCCCCAGGGAGCAACATTGCATTGGGATTAGGGGTCTTGAGGACCTCCAGTTGCACGAAAGAAGAAATTGACGCGATTCTGATACAATGTGGTCGTCTCAGCCGCAGCTCTTCCAACGGGAAAGCAGCGTGTTCCGGTTCTTCCGACAATCAGGCGAGCGGACACGCCAGGAAATATTCTGGGTCAAAGAGGAGCTTTGATTTCGATCAAGATGGTTCAAACAATACCAAAGGTAACAGCTTTCAGAGAGACGTTGACATTGACGTGGAAGACGGCGATGATGATCAGACCACGGTTGAGAGAATTCGTCGCCACCGTCAACGACAGTCCTCCGGTAGACGGCGTACACCAAGCAGAGAGAGAGACCAGCAACAGAGATCCGGGAGCAGTAGACGGGTGAGCCGCTCACCGACCGGTCGGAGATCTGAATCTCCAAACACCGGCGGAGGAGCAATATTAGGTAACATCACAAACAACAATGCTGTAAACAAACCGGGGAAGATTATCTCGGTTCCGGCTACCGTAAATTCTCTTGTTCTGGACAAAAGAAACAATCTTTCCGAAGCTACAACTGCAATTAAGCGGATTCAAGTCAATGAAAAGCCTGTCGGGTCGCGAAGTGCTGCTTCACCTCGTTCTCAGTCCCCGGCAAGGGCCAATGTCAGAGCAGCCGCTGAAAACCCTAACCCACAATCCGGCCAACAACAACAGCAGCCGTCATTGTCACTTAGCCGAAGCAATTCAAGGAAGGCCGAACAATCTCCTTTTAGAAGAAACCCTTTGGGAGAGATTGATCAGAACATAACCACTGGCACTGGCTACCAGGTATGTAATTGAATGTTTTCTCACCTTTGGGATTTTGTTATTAGAATGGTTAGAAATTAGAATAAGAAAACTGATGGATGATGATGATGATGATTGATGATGATACACAGAAAGCAATGGTCAACAATGGCAAAATCACAGATAACAATCCAACTTCATACACTGCATTATTACTTGAAGACATTCAAAAATTCCACCAAAAGAAGCCTGTGGACGACCTTAAGAAGAAGAAGAAGGAGTCTTTTGTAGAAGATGATCTGTTGGAGCAGAGCAGTCACCAATATGTAACGGTTAGGAGAAAGGGCAGGGAGGAAGATCTAGAAGAGTCTTCCGGGAGCAATAGTGTGGTGAGTGGTGGACATAACTGGGTTTCGACTGATTCAACCGATAGTTGGAGTACTTCTTCTGTAAAAGATGATCCCATTGATATCCGAAGAAGAGGAAGAAGAATGACGATTGAAAAGAAGGGATTTGAGAATAATAAACAGACGACAGGAATTGGGAGAAAAAGAAATGTTCATTCAATTGCTGCTTCAAGTTGAATGTTGTCTTAATTCATTGTTTACAACAACAATCTTCACTCTAGTCAATAACTCATTTATGTTTGAGTAACATTTTATGCCTCGTCTCGTGTCCACTTTTTGAGTGATGTTTTTATGCATTTTTTTGTGTGTGAAATAATTCATTTCATTCAAAAAGTTGTTACAAAATCAAATCAACCAAGTTTAATACAAAACCATGACAACATGGTCTCAACAATCAGTTTGTGTTTATCTACCACTAGAGTGAGTCGCTCGAGTTTAGGGAGTCCCGGTAGTAAAAAAAATAGATTTTTTTGTTTTTTGTTTTTGATAAGTTTAATTTAAAAAATTGATTAAAAAAATATTTTTTTGTGAGATTTAAACTTATAGCCAAATAAAAATTTTAAATTTATATATTGAAAATCTAAGATAACATTTTGTGTTTAAAAAACCATAAATTTTTAAATAACTTATATGTTTTATTAAATGGGTTGCTCCTGAAAATTTGTTTGGGTTTAAAAAACCATAAATTTTTAAATAACTTATATGTTTTATTAAATGGGTTGCTCCTGAAAATTTGTTTGGCTTGTCTATTAGAGGGGAAATTTGAGCAAATGACCCTGCTAACAGGCCTAAATGCGTATGGTGCGCGTGCATAATTTAAATAGCGCTCTTGACCCTTTTTTTTTTAATGACTATTATACCCATGCGTCACGCATCCTCCAGTTGCGTGACGCATCCGAAACCCTATAAAATCATTTTTTTTTTTTCATTTTTGATCAATTTCTCTCTCATCTAGGTCTTTTCCGCCGCGAACCCTAATGGCGGAGAAGACTTTCACTTGGAAATGGCGTATTCATCGTCGATGAACAGATCGAAGAGGCACCGTGGATCATTCCACTATATTCAATGGCGTAGAGCGGCGAAGAACTACTTCCAACGGCAAACTGCGGCTCCAACGGCGAACGACGACGGCCAAAAGATAAAATTTTCACTATATTTGTTGTATTCGTTTATATTTTGTGTTGATTTCGTTTACATATGATTGTTTGTGTTGATTTGTGAAGATTTTGTTTATAAACGTCATCGATTCGTCCAGATTCGTTGAATGTAGGTTGGTTGGATGCGTCACGCAGGATGCGTCACGCCGGATGCGTCACGCAGGATGCGTCACGTAGCAACCTGTCTGCGCAGCAACGAACGGACCATAGAAAGAAAGCCGCAGTCAGCTATTTTTCACACATCTACAAAATCAATCCCTAAGTAATCTAAGTACCCTTCTTAAACGTTTTAAAACCTAGTTTTTCTTCTACTTCAATTGCAACTACAAAAATCCCTCTTCAATCTTATTCGTTTGATCCGATTCCTTGCTCCTTTTCCAATCTCATTCCAGTACATTACAATCAGATTGTAATCCTCAAACAAGTAAGGTATCTTTTTTAGTTTCCCTTCGATCTGGGCTGTCGTAGGAAGAATTGAGCCGCAGTAAACTGGAGTTTTCTTTGAGGTATGCACTTACTTTTCCCCTTTACTCGAATTGATTGCTTAAGAAGACATAATTGACAAGATATTTGTTGGCCTGACATGACTTCTATAATGGCTTACAGGCTATTGGCTTGTTAATTGGGGTTGAAGATGTTTCACCGGACAAACAAGCTGATTTTCTTTCGGCATTGCTTAATCTCCTTAGCCAGCAGGTTAATAAAATATTAATTGTCCTTTTGTATAGGCCCGAGTTAATGTTACACACTTGTATCTAGTGCCTTTCTTTTTCTGATATCTGTCAAATGATGTTGCTTGATATAAAATAATTAGGTGGAGGTGTTGCTGCAAAATGCCAAACTTCACGATTCTGAAGAATCTTCTGCAAAGATTGCTAACATTCAGCAAATCATCATGGTGATTAATGCCCTGAGCAAGGTGCACTTTTGTTCTTTCATCAAGTCTGAATATTTATAAAACACATGCATGATTTTCTACCATTTTGCAACTTCAATCTATTTACCGTGCATTAGGGAATATTACTACTACTTGATCAAAATAATAAATAAAGATAAAACACTTTCTTCTTTTATGGTTCCTTGTTTTCTGCTCTCTGTTATCTAAGTTGAATTTTGTGGACATAGAATTGTTATATAGGGTTTGATTGCAATATTTTATTTTGTACTACTCATTTTGGATTTAGTTATTACTTTAAGTTGTGGGTATTAATTGGTTTTGTTTGGATGCAGTATAAGTCAAGACATAAAGAGGATTTGGTGGCGAAATGTTACTTTGCAAAGCATAAGCTTGTATGGGAAGTTCTTGATGATGGTTTGAAGAATAAGATTGAAATTCAGTGGTCAGATATAATGTCATTAAAGAGTAATTACCCAGATGATGGACCTGGGACTTTGGATTTAGTGGTAATTAACTTTCTTCTTTTGATTGTTGTTGTTGGTTCGGTTTAGTGTTTGAGTGACTCTTGAACTAATGTTGGTGAACTTTTGATTATTTTGAAGTTTTCCACATTATGAGCCTTCTCATAGTTCATCAGGTAGAGTGCAACTAATTATAGTTTGTATAGTAATTATTTTGTTGTCCTTTCATTTCATCAATTGACAAATTCTGATCATAATGCAGTAATGGACAGTCATGCAATCTCCCGAAGATGTCGAGAATAGATTCACTTGGTGAGCTGCTGGCTAATCTCCCGAAAATTGTTTCTCTCCCACAGTACTTGTTCAACATTCTAGAGGATTCCAAGATGAACCAAACTAGATAACCTTAAATCTGTTGTTGGGAAATCTTGTTCTAGTAAATGAATGATTGTTAAGAGGATTCTGAAATCGACGTTAATAAGTTGTGTATAGATAATAGGTCTATTGTTTCTGCTTTAGTCTTTCCTTTAAATGTACAATGAATATGTATAGTTTCAATTGTAAAAATATTAAGGGTGACAATTTAAGTTGGCAGGGTTAACGATTCTAACCCGACTCGATTTTACCTATTTCGAACCAAACTCGACTTGATTTTTTCATGGTTCTGTCCGCGAAAACTTCGAAAATTCAGTATAAATCATCAAATTTCAAATATTTATAAAGTTCTCAAACATAGGGTGACCATTATTGAGTAATGTCTGATTTACAAACCAATGTAATTACATATTTACTTACCCATCTATGTGATAATATCATGAATTCTCTACAAATAAAAAACAATTTATAAAAGACAGTATAAAGACACATATCATCTGATCTTTGTTGATCATAAAAGAGATGGATCAGATCTAGAAACTAGGGTTCTTCGTCGTCATTTTCCTGCACCAAACAGATTAACATGTCGATCTGGCTCTGCAATCTCACGTTCTCTCTTTCTACATGAGACATTTTATTTCTCTCCTCCAACAGATGAACTTGCAGGTGTTCAACACATTTTGCATCTTCTTCCAATTGCTCATTTAACTCATCAATCTCTCTATCCTGAGTTTTCAACAGACAATGGAGAAATATGTGACAAACTATGTCATCAAATTAAAAATAGAAGCTAATCAATCTACTACAATCCTAAACTACAAAATTTGGCTTTTATGGGCCACACAGCTTGGATTGATACCAGATAGCTATATAGATCCAATTTGAGGAAGATTTCATAATCAAGAATAAACTAACATGCTTCAAGCCTTCAACACTCTAAAATCAGTTGTCAGTTACCCTCATTTCTTCAAAGAATAAATTGGGTATTTCAACAGGGCATTTCATCAACCTAATATATTTGAACTGTTAACACAAAAAAGAAATAACATATTCAGATGGTTGCTACTATCAATCGAGAGACACCGTAACAATGAAATGCAAATACTAACTATAAATGGTTTGGGGTGCGTAACGCAGGTGCGTCACGCACCTGCGTGACGCACCTGGATTTCGCCGCCGGTGACATTTACCTAATCAATCCCTAATCCCTAAACCCTAACAAACAATGCGTTCAAAAAAAGAAATAAAGGAAGAAGTAAGCATACCAGTAGCAGAAAGAGACATCTCCTTCGTTGGGATTCCGCCGTCTTCGTTGGGATTCCTTCGTCGGTGGTTGTCCTTTTTAGAGAGAAGGAGGAGAAAAGGAAGTGAAGAAAGAGAAGAAGAAAGAAAGAAATGAAAAGAAAGAGAAAAACTGTAATTTTTTTTATTATATAGTAAGGGCATTGTGGACTTTTAACAATGCCCTCAGGTGCGTCACGCAACCGGAGGGTGCGTGACGCAACGGGGGTATTTTCGGCAGAAAATTGTTTGGGGGTCACCAGCGCTATAAAAATTAGTGGCCCGCACCAAACATAATTAGCCCCCTTTTTGGGGTCATTTCCTCAAATTTCCCCTATTAGAGCATCTCCAATGGAGCTGAAAAATGAAACCCAAAATGGGACAGCAGCTCCAATAGTACTCCAAAACGGAAACAAAAAATGGGATATCTCATACTCCCTCTCCAAATACTGGATATATGCGTTGCTCCTGTAGCAGATCGCATATATATTTTTTTTTTACATTTTAGCCCTTGAACTTTTATTTCATCAATTTTATATATTAAACTTATTTATATAATTAATTTATATATTTTATTTATATTTTAATTTATTTATATTTTAATTTGTTTATATGTTTTATTTATTTATATTTTATTTTTATCTTATGTTTTATATTAAGTTTATTTATATAATTATTAATTTAATTTATATAATATTTTTTATATAATATAATTTAAAAAAATTATAATAATATTAAAAAATATTACTTTAATATATATAATAATTTTTTATAATTAATTTATATTTAAGTTTAAAATATTTGGATGGTATTATAATATTGTGGTGTAATTTATAAGTTTGTAAAAGATATGGGTGATATTACAAAGTTATAAAAGTTGATGTAAGAAAGAATATTATAAGAATATTCTTTTGGGTTTGAGAATGAGTTTTTTGGTTGGAGGAGAATTACTGTTTTGATGTGACATTTACACCAAAATGAGTTTAAAAATTGGTTTTTCGGTTGGAGATGGTCTTACCAAGATTAATTTGGTGCTGCAATCCACAAATTTTGAACATAATATAAGAAGAGTATTATTGACATCCCCTACTAATTATATAGTCTTGTTTTAAGGGTAGTTATATTATTTACAAAATGTGACTATATGAAATAACAAAGTCTAAATAAATAAATAGTCAAAACTTAGACATTGTGCATTGCATGATTTGCTACATTATTATTATTATTATTTGAAATTTTTATGAGTATAATGTCTTTTGTATCATTTCTGCACGAGGATATGTGAGTTAGCTTTAACTAATTAGAAATCATATCATTTTTAAAAGTAATGATGTCATATTATGGATTAAACTTAAAAAAGAAGGAAAATGAACCCAGTATATTTTCAATCCACTTTTGCTATTTTTTCTTCCTTTTAGAACTCTTTGATCCTTTTATTTCATATATAGATTATAATTTTTTTCATAACCAATATATTCTTATATAAAAAAAATTAACCTAGAATGATTTATGTTGAGTGTTTCTTGTCATTGCGGTGAAGGTTTTCTATTATAAAAACGGGTCAGAATTTTATGTTATAAAAACGGGTTAATATATATTGTTCTCTTACTACAATAAAGATGAGAGAGAATGAACAGATGTAGGTTTTTTTGTTGTTCTTTCTTTATATTTTGATTGATCCAGAGAGAGATTGTGGAACTTTTAATTGTGGAGTATTTTAATCATTCATAGCACTTCTTTCATTTGAGAGCATGATATGTAAGTTTCTAGTATTGACATTTTTTTAATTTAATGAAACTTATCCCTCACATGGACTATGGTCGATTTTATTGAACCACGTATATTATGTTGTTATTATTTTGTGCTATTTCAGTTTAAATAAATCTGTTGTTCGTCGTAGTCGTAAACGATTTGAAAACTAATTTGTTACCGGGTTGATTTCTAAGAAAGATAAGTGGTTTTCAACCATTTATTCTATAATGCCAAACAAAAGACTTATCAATGGAATAATGGGTGATCATAAAATGATTTGAACTTAGACTTTAGGATTAGCTAAATTAATATTGCTTAATTAATTTCACAAATTCTCAATTGGTAGCACGAAAGTAATCTCCAATGTTAGTGACATCTCACCATATCCCCTCTTTGGTCAATATATACTTATTTATCCCCATCCTTTGAGTTCCTTTTAGGCACGCAATTTTTGTTGTTTGTAGATATATCTATGATGATTTTGGTTTGAATTAGAACACTTTTGAATTTGATAGTTGGGACATTGATTCAATTGGTTTTCGGTTCGGTTCAATTGGTCCAAAAAAAAATATGTGACATATATATTTATTCATGTAAACAAAATTAAAATGAGGAACCCATCTAATACCATCCTCCCTTATTCAATTTATACATCAAAATAGTAGAAGAAAATCAGAAAAAGTAAATAAAATAAATAAATCTCAGATCAAGAACAAGCTAGAAATAATAAGTAAACAGATTTAAAGAGTAAATCTATACTTACATTTGCTGCTCCTAATGCTAATAGTATTATCAGCTCTCAAACTATCAACATCTAGGGCACACCTAGCTTTAAATTCCCACTTCATCAGCTTCAAAGATCCAACCTTTAGCCTAACGGGCACATCCGCTATTAAATTCAAAGGAATACTACCGGTCTGTTGTTGTGTCTGAAGTGACTGTAACAGATCAGTAGCATTCTGTGTCTGTCCGGTCAAGATCAAATTAAGAACCGTCGTGTTTCTATGACCCTGATAGAATTTCGGCAACGACCCATTACATAGCTGGGTACCTATATACCAAACGCTGATATGACTCCCATTCTCGTAATAGATTCCAATCTTCTTGTTTGGATTATGAGCAGTGATGTTGACATTGAAACTAGCGTCAAGGTTCATGTCATTGGTGAGATTGAATTGGGTAATCCGCATTCTGTCGACAGAGTAATTGGGAATTTTGGGTTGGAATACTAGGAAGAAGACGGCTGTGAGGATTCCTAGGATGATTAGGATGAGGAAGATGAGGAAGAAGGTCCAGCAGAGACATTTGCAGCAGCAGCTACGACGTTTACGGGGTGGCGGTAGAGGTGCGTATTTTGGGATGATTACGGCGCCGCCGTCTGGTTGGTCGGAACGGGATGATCCACGGGGAACTAAGGGAATGTTTGGTGGTGCTTCTGGATCATGGACGACTGGATGAATCTTTTGGTTATCGGTCATGGTGTATATGTGATTGTTACAAATTTGAAAGATGTGTTTTTTTTAATGAAACTGTGTTTTTGTGAGATGTTGAAACATTTTTTGATCTAAATAAGGAGGGGAGAGATGGAGAAAAGTATTTGTTTTTCTTTTTTCTAGAGAGAGAGAACACTTTTGATGACGGAAGGAAGGTGAAGAAGAAGCTTGTCTCATTTCTCCACTTAATTTTTATTGAATTTAATGAGTCAAACAAGACGGAAGCGTGTGATTTTACAAATCTATTATATTATATTTTGTTTTGATAAATAAAAATGTTATTTTCCCTTTGCGGATTACTTAATAGTTAATATAGGCTGTTAGCTATAATTAATTTTTGGGTTTATCTAAATATTGTAAGAGGTTGTTCGTATTAAAGGTAATTAAAATAATTTTTTTATTATTTAAAAAGCATTTATTGAGGTTGATTTTGAGAAAGGGATATTTTTGTGCTAAAAATACTTTTTACATGGTAGGTATGAATATATATAATGATAAAATATATTTTTTAAATAAATAAATAATATTTTAATTAATAAATTAAATAATTAAATTGATTACAAAAATAAAATAATATTTTATTACAATTGTATTTAAATAAAACAAGTAAAGTCTACTAATAAAAATAACTAAAAATAAAATCATCTTTAAATGAATACTTAATATATTTTCTTTATTAATATTTTTTTTATCACTTTTAACTTACTAAGGTAGTATGGTGAGTTATCTTGAAAGTGAATATTAAACAAAAAGAATTTTTTTATTTTTTTTATTATTATATAATTATGATTTAGTTAAACAAAATTAATACAAAAACAAATTTAATATTTTATTATGGTAATATAACTAAAAAAATTGTGACAATATTTTGGAGATTTTTGTCAAGATATGTTAGTGTTGATCACGTTGATATTTATTTCAATGGTTAGTCGAGCATTTTAAAAAAAAAACTGAAGTCTTTGTCTTGAAAACATCGTTTTCAGTCTCAATTCTGTATCTGTTAGGATTTCAGAGGACCGAATGTTATATAAACTCGTATCATAAACTTAATTAGATTATCACTTTTAGGGTACGTAACCAAATTTTAACTTTGTGAACCACGTTAAATCTATGTATTTCTTTATTGATTACACAATTTCACGTATTTCTATTACACCCTATAGTTTAAGAAGGATAAAAAAACAAAGATTGATAAATTCAATTCTCACTAAAATGTAGATGACATTATTGTGAGAGTCATTTTAGTTTCTACATTTTAAAAAATAAATTGTTATAATTTTTTTTGTTTAGAACACTTAAATTTAGAATTTTTTAATTTAGAATTTTTTAAAATAAATAATGAATTGACTAACCAATAGAAAAAATATTTATTAGATTCCAATTAAAAAAAATATTAAGGTTATGTAAAATAATTTAATTATTAACAAATTTTATCAATTTTTCCTTTAAAATAGCACTATTTTTAATATAAAAAAAGGGTTAAGATCTCAATTATCACCTCAATTAAGATATGAGAAATGATATTCTCAACGACAAGTTAGCTAAAGCAAGGCCACGAATCCTACGTGGCCTTGCCAGCTAGGAGAGAGAAAAAAATAAAAATAAAATTGAAATTTTCTATTTTCCCCCCAAAACCAAAATCCTATTATTTATATTTTTCTATTTCCCCCCAAAACCAAAATCTTATTCTTTCTCTCTTTTTTGTTTCATTCTCTCTCTTTCTCTTTTGTTTCATTTTTCCTAAACCCACCGGCAATTCTCTTCTTTCATTTTCACCGACTTCTCTTCTGATCGATCGAAATGGTAAGACTTCTTCCGTTAATGAAACGTTTCATTTTTTCCCAAAACCAAAATCCCCACGACAATCTCTCTCTTTATTTTTCGTTTTTGTTTCCCAAAACCCAACCCACTGTCGATCTTACTGAAACGTTTCATCGACTTCTATCTTCCGATCGATTGAAATATAAAGTCTTTTTTCTTTCTTTCGTTTATCTTCCGTTCGAAATGATTGTCATATCAATATTTATGTTTAACGTTTATGGTTTAGCTGCTGAATCGATTTAGATTAAAGTTCTAAAAGATCTGGATCTTCATACATGACCTACAAATTAAATTAACATTACAATAAGATTATTGACTAAAAATGCTAGTTTCGGGACCAGAAAAGCTGGTTTCGGGACCAGAAAAGCTGGTTTCGGGACAAAAAATGCTGGTTTCGGGACCCGAAACGGAAAAAAAAAAAAATTTTTTTTTTTTCGGAAATGAGTGGTTTCGGGACCCGAAATAAGTGGTTTCGGGACCCGAAATAAGTGGTTTCGGGACCAGAAATGAGTGATTTCGGGACACTTTTTTTAATTTTTTTTAATCTGAAACATTATAATGAATCTTAGAAAATCAAAAATAATTGAAGATAATGTTATTATACTAGAAATTTACATAATTAAACATTTATTTACAATGTTACAGTCTGTCATTTATATCACATTTAAAATACAACCTACAATTTGAGAGATCTCAAATAATCTCATTTCTTCATTAACTTGATCAATAAGAAGATTTGGATCTTCATACATGACCTACAAATCAAATTAACATTACAATAAGATTATTGGTTTATAAAAAAATAAAATAGCCATAAAAGATCGTATAGAAACCATTTCGGAGTTTGAAATCACCCTAAAATGGTGATTTCAGGACAAAAAATGCTGATTTCGGGACTAGAAATGCTAGTTTCGAGACCAGAAAAGCTGGTTTCGGGAACTGAAACGGAAAAAAAAAAAAAAAAGATTTTTTTTTTTTTTTTTTCGGAAATGAGTGATTTCGGGACCCGAAATAAGTGGTTTCGGGACCAGAAATGGTTTTTCTTATAACCTAATTGAAATTAGTTCTGCAACTAAACCCATAACAACAGCCAAACATTATATAATCATACTTTCGGGTCCCGAAATCACATTTTCGGGACCCATAACAGCCAAACATTATATAATCATACTTTCGGGTCTTTAAACCATCCATTTCCGGACCCATAATGCAGCAAATACACAATAATCATAGTTTTCTATCGTTAAAATCATTAAAATCATTAAAATCCATAATTCTAACCGCAAAAAACTAAACGATCTTCAAATCATTAAAATGATCTACGATTCTAAAAGAGAAAATGTTATTTACCTTGTCCTTTGAGATCTGAGAGATCTTGGAGTCTTGTATGGAGATGTACCTGGACCACCAGCCTGAAAAGATAGTATGAAGTGAACACGAAGGCAGACAATGAAGTGAACATACACGAAAGAGTTCTCTTACCATTTTCGATCGAAAGAAGATGAAGAAAGTAGAAGAAGTCGGGAATGCCGGAGAGAAAAATCGCCAGAGAAGAAATCGGGGTTCGCCGAAAGTGATAAATGAAAAGAAGAAAGAGTGGGAAACTGAAATATTTAATTTTTTTATTTTATTTTGCTTTTTCTCTCTCCTAGCTGGCAAGACCACGTGGGATTCGTGGCCTTGCTTTCGCTAACCCTTCGTTGGGTTTATCAATACTCTTAAGATATCCTCTATTAGAATTATTAGAAATAGAAGTTGAATAGTATTGTTTAATTTTGTGTGGATCAAACTAAACAAAATAAAGAATAGTTAACATTTTAAACTCCTCCTTGTTTTTCTTAACTACAAAACCTTAACGGCATTGAATTTATATTCTTGTTTTTATTGATAACGTCATTGCATATTTAGGCCTTGTTTGGAATTGGTCAATGGTAGATATTTCAAACTCCAAACAAAGCCTAATTTATAACATTTTTTTTTTCAAACGAACTCATTGCCTACATAAGTCTGAATGTTAAATAAATAAAAACAAAATAGTATCAAATTTGTCAAATGGAGAAATGACTTTTGTAGTTTTATTTATAGATATAATTTTTATTTCAAAGGGGGAATATAACTAACTATGCCCATTTTAAACATCACAAAATACGTTACGTCTTAAAATAAACCAAATTTTGTATCTATAGACTATCATGGGTCGAATTAGCTTATATTTAATATATTTATACCCTATTATATTATGTACCTCTCTTTTTTTCTCTTAAAACATAAAATATTTTTTTTAAAACAAAATAAAGTCAATAGATAAATATTTTGAATCTGAACTTTTACACCTACCCCACGCAATTCGTGACATTTTGTGTCCAGTGACCTACCTTGTTTCCTTAATTAAATAATATATGGGTAAGGTATAAAATTTTATACTTATATATAATATTATTTTAATCTAATTTTATAAATAAATAAATAAATTATGATAAGAAGATTCATAACCAATAAAAAATTGTTGTATATTTTTTAATATAATTATATTAATAGAATATGAAAACAATGAAAAAGTAAAAGTCGTTTGGAAGCTTCCAAACAGAATTACAATGATGTCATAAACACATCTTCTAATTTCTTCATCCATTGCCTCTATTATACAATTAATTATTATTGATAATATAATAAAATATCAATATATATTTTTAAGGGGAAACAAATAAAAATAAAAATATCTTGAACTAATTAAACATTTTTTCATGATTATTGTTATATTATTTTCCTACTAATTTTAATCTTAATCTATAATTTATAATCAACCGTTAGCATTTTTGACTTTTTGAAAATGAGGCAGGTATACTTGAACCATGAGAGCGACCCATTTTGAGAAGAAAATGGAATGGGTCAGTTACCTTTAATAACACGAGTTCTTTTTATCAATATTTTTCAAATTTATATTTGCAATACGCCTATAAGATATATATACTTTGAGTTTTAATATTATGATAATATTAATTCTTTAAATAATAATATTATGTGTGAAAACGACTAGATACCTTTTCTTTATTAATTGTATTAGTTAAACAATAACTAATACACAAGAAGATATACAAATTTTGTTCTCTTACCAGGCTCCGAAGGAACGTTAGCCCAACGGACTTTGACCATGAAAAAAAAATGCAAAGACCTAAAGTCTTTCATATAGAAAAACATATAATTGCTATCGATAGTTAATAATAATAATAATAATTGGATACATATTTAGTTACTGAGAAGATAATAAATTGTGGTTAATTAGTCTTATTGTGGCATATGATTTTCTTTAAAGATATAGGCCTAGTTTGATTTTCAATAAGCAAACTAAAAATATAATTTCATTGTCTTTTATTATCACATTGTTTAATTTATTAAAAAAATATTAAAATATTTTTTATTTTAAATTATTAAATTTTATTTTATCATAAAATATTAATATTCTTTAATTTTTTAAATTCTCAATACCTCAAAATAATCCCATAGCATTATTTTTTGTTTTTTTAAATAAACAGATGACTACATACTTGGAGAACATGTGGATATGTTTTGATGTATACCAGTCTGTTTGGTCCATCTAGATATTTTTTTACTAGAAAATGGTGCAATTATATGCATATCCATTAAAATGGATTCAGCAAGTGTCTTATATTATTAATTTAACGTGATATTATTATATTAATAAATTAATAATTTATTATTTAAAGAGATTTTACGTATAACTTCTAAATTAGAGATCTAAACTAAATTACAAAAACAAGTACTAGATACATTCGTGAGTTTGAGAACTTGATTAAGAGTACGTATTATCGTCACAAAATGTATATGAATAATTTGCTAGATTATCCTGGTAAAAATAATGAATGCTACGAGGTTCAAAGCATAGAAGAAACTGTGCATATATACCATTCAAAATTCGGTCGATGACGAAGCTGAGGATGATTCAATAGTTTTGAAAATGATCACTCGGAAAGAATTGCAAGCGGCAACAACTTTTCACAACCTTTTGTTGCAATACATGAAGACAATACCTCAACTTTTAAGTGCAATGAGGAAATTTAAATATAAACTCAATAAATATTTGAAGTTCAACCCAAAAAAACAAGTGACTATAGATTTATTTTTTACTAGAATCTCTTAGTAATTTTTAATTTATAGTTTTGTTATGATATTATATATATATATATATAAAAAGTTATTATCTTATTATTTTATCGTTTGATGTCCAATTTTTTACTGATCTCAAATTGAGACTAGACAAATTATTAATTTTATCGACTATTAATTTATAGAGGTTTTACTGTATATAAAAGATGTTTAATTTAATGTGATATAAATGAGTGGTTTAAATATAACGATAAAACCATTTAAAAAAAATGAAAGTCTAAAGTGTACTAAAGTTTATGTATATTTACAAGAGATAAAAAAAATATAATATAATTATATAAATATATATATTTATAAAAGATAAACAAGAACCCTATCTTGAACAAACTTGTTTAAGTTATTGATCACAAAAGCTCAATTTAAGGTAGTATGTTTGAGAATTAATTCTACTATTTTTATTTTGAAAAGGCTAAAATAGCTATTTGGTTCTCGAATTTATAATTTGGGTTTCAAATTATAAATTTTACTATACTTTTAAAATGTGTACAAATTGGGTTTCCTGTCCAAATATCCAAAATTCAAATAATCCCGGTTTGGAACAAAGCCCAAAATATTATCCAAATTCCACATAACCCGGTTCGGAACAAGGCCTCTTTCTCATGAAGCGGGCCTATACTAATTAGAAAAAAATTGAAAGAATAATAAAATTAAATGAACTCACTCAACCACATTACACTTTTATAAATAGCAATGAACCAGTATAAAAAAAATAATACAATCAAAATGTAATCCTTAGTATAAATTGAGAAATAATTAATATTACAATTCACATCCAAATATATAGGCAACAAACAAACACGACACACAACACAATCAATCAAATATTCAATCATACGTATACAAATTTTCTTATCCAAAAATAACCTGTATTATTCTTTCTTATTGAAATATCGAATGTATTAATTAATTAATTAATTTATACCAATCCCTTTCTCTTTGTACCATCTCCACCGCCGGCGCCGCCGCCGCCGCTGAAACTGAATTCCTCAGTCGTCTTCACAGTCGACTGGTCGGCAAAGATCCCATAGCTTTAGCCTTCTCCCTCAGCATAAACTTCTGAATCTTTCCCGTCGATGTCTTAGGAAGTTCAGTTTCAAACACAACCGTTCTCGGCATCATATAATGCGACAATCTCTCCCGACAAAACTCAATAACTTCCTTCTCTTTTGGAACAGGTGAAATCCCACTTCGAAGACTCACAAACGCACATGGCGTCTCCCCCCAAAACCCATCCGGCCGAGCCACCACCGCCGCCTCATTCACCGCCGGATGACTATACAAAACCGATTCCACCTCCACACTACTCACATTCTCACCCCCCGTTATTATTATATCCTTAGACCGATCTTTAATCTCCAAATACCCATCCGAATGCATAACCGCTACATCTCCGGTATATAACCACCCATCTTCCCTCATACACCGATTAGTCGTCACCGGATCTTTTAAATAACCCAACATCAAACACCCACCTCGTAATACAACCTCACCGACCGTCAATCCATCTCGTTTAACACTTAACCCAGTTCCAGGATTCACAACATCAACTTTCGTCAACCCAATTGTTCTAACCCCTTGTCTAGATTTCAACCTAGCCCTTTCCGTTGCCGGAAGCCGATTCCATTTCGATTTCCAGGCACAGGAAACGACCACGCCGGCGACCTCTGTTAACCCATACCCATGACTAACAATAAACCCTAATGCTTCCGCCCGGAGTAAAACGGAAGAAGGCGGCGGTGCCCCGCCTGTCAGGAAACGAACCGGGTGTTTTAACGGGTTGTTCGTGGGTAAATTGGATAACATGGTGAGGATGACCGGAGCGCCGCAGAGGTGGGTGACGTGGTGACGGTTGATTGAGGAGTATACGTCAGCAGCTTCGATCTTACGTAAGCAGATATTTGTCCCTCCGACGGCTGCCATGCCCCATGTAAAGCTCCACCCGTTTGAATGAAACATGGGTAATGTCCATAGGTAAACCGGGTGTTTTGGTACGGCCCAGTCGATTAATGAATCAACGGTGATGATGAAGATCGAACGGTGGGAATGAACAACACCCTTTGGAGAGGAAGTTGTGCCTGATGTGTAATTTAAGGTCATCGGGTCCCATTCACTTTTAGGACGTATCCAATTGAATACCGGGTCACCTTTCTCAACCATAGATTCATACGTATCATAAAACGTATCTTCATCAACAGTCGCCGGCGGATTGCCCTCCGTTATAAGGACAACCTTAGGCCGGTCGGAAATTGACGGAAAAAGTGACAGAGCTCCGATAACAGTACCCAAGAAAGCATAATCAACAAACAAAAGCTTCGACTCGCCGTGACGGAGCATAACAGAAATGGTACGCGAATCGAGGCGAGTATTAATGGTGTTAATGACGGCACCGGACATTGGAATTGCGAAATGAAGTTCGTACATGGCGGGTATGTTTGGGGCCACGACTGAAACGACGTCGCCTCTTCCTATTCCGATTCCGGCGATGGATGAAGCTAGACGGAGACAACGGATGTGGGTTTCTGCCCATGTACGGGTGGCGGCGCCGCCGTGGATGGTGGCGGGTAAGTCGGCGTAGGCGGTGGCGGCTCTCTCTAAAAATGTTAATGGTGTCAATGGACAAGAATTCGCACCATTTGGTTTCAAAAGATCCATTCTTTTGGGTCTTGACTCAAACAGTTTGTTGAGTATTTATTTCTTCCCAAAATTGGTGTGAAAATAATGACGAGTTGGGAAAATAGAGAGTAATTTAAATAGGGAAAAAGAAAATGATAAAACAGGGGATAATAACGTCTTCGTCGTCGTAGTTAATGCTTCCAAGTTGGTATTTGTTGCCACATTAATGTTTAAGTTTAACTTTTAGGTGGAGTAAATTCTATTTTCAAATAATAATGTATTAACAAATTGTACTAAATTGATCATTTAATCGACAAAAATGTTGCTAACAGCTAGCTAGCTAGCCATCAAATTAATGATATAATAAAAAATATATTATTAAAAAAAATATGAAGTAGGATGGATGGAGTTAATAGCTACCTTATAAGTTGAATAATAATCATAGCAGGCCCAAAGGAAACTTAATTAATGATTTCATCCCTACAATGTGTAAAAAACGGTTAACAATTAATTGCGAATGTTGTTAATAATGCAGTCCATCTGGAGCTAATTGAAATTACATAATAGAAATGGGTTAACCGTGTTGCTTTTAAGTACTGCAATGTTTAGTTATAGTTGTGAGAATTGATATAGAGCTAGCGTACGTGACACCCATAGTCGATCTCCCGCTTAAATTCAAAACGCTTTTAGATATAATCGAATCGGTGACATTTGGTCTTTTAACCTGACTTTTACATTTGGTGGGACGATGTTTTGTTATTGTTGGAGTTAAAACTCAATAATTCAGTTCAAATAATCTAGAATCATTAAAGAACTAGCATGACATCCATAATCACGATCCTTTGCTTAAACTCAAAACGTTTTAGATGGAATTGAATCCGTGACAATTTGGTCTCTTAAACTGACTATTATCGCTATATTTAGTGGGATGATGTTTTGTTGTTGTTAGAGTTAAAACTCAATAATTCAGTTCTTATAATCTAGAATCACTAAAATAATTTTCATAGGTAAATAATAGTATATTTTTGACACTTATTTCAATTAAAATCAGCTAAAATTCTAAGAATTGGAGTCATGGTTTTCTAATATACATGAGGCCGAAGTTTGGGACATACTCTCGTACAAACATTATTCTTAATTATTTATTGTAACATATAATAGTATATAAATAATTTTGTATTTTAATTTATAAAAATTATTTAATTTATTTGGTTAAATGTTTTAATAATACAATTAAGGATAGAACTCTGATATAAAACATTTTTTTTAAATTTTTTTAATTTCTTCGTGATAGAATTTTGCATGTAATGACAACAAAGATCAAAACAAATTCAAGATGTAAAAATAAAATGATACCCATTTCATATAACTAAATATATTTATAAAAAGTTTAAATAAATGTTTGAAAAAGAATCAATGCAATGGAAACACTTGGCATCTTTATATGTATTACAAGTGTCCCATATTCTTTTGGCATTAATTCTTTTAATTAAATTGTATGGTTGCTTCATTAATTTCTTTTTCTATTGATTGCATGAAATGCATATGACCCTAGTTCATTTCTTTTTCTTTAACATTCATGAAATGAAAATGACCCTACTTTATTTTCTTCTCTATTTTTTTTTCCTTTTTAATTTTTAAGCTCAAGTTGCATGTGAGAAGAGATGAAAAAGATAATAAAGATAATTCCCTTTTTCTTTTAATCAATTTGATCAAATTAACAGAATACTAGGATGCTCTTAATTTGATCTATCGCTAAGAGTGCTAGTTGTGTCAATACATTTTTTTCATGGATAAATGTTAGAAACGTAAAAACAAAAACTATTTGATTTTCTAACTATCAGCAAAATGTTGATGTTTAAATAAAAGGAAACCATGAACATCATTAGTCAAAATCTTTGTCTAGCGTAGCGACCTTTGGAAGAAAAGGCAACTTCGCAGGTTAAAGAAGTGTCGGCCGAATCTTCTCCTAAGTTTGATTAGTGTCGCTAAACATTCGAGAAAATTAGGCATTTAGAAATTCTTAAAATCGTCTAAGAAGTCTTGAAAATTGTAAAGAGTATTTGTGATCACTTTAATCGTATTAATATTAAATCATTATTAATATATTGTTATTTTATAAACATAATTGCATGTATGTTTTAAATACATTACAAATAGTTTAATCGCAAAAGATTGATTGTTTTATTGTTTTTTACTGTGAGTTGAATATATATATGTATGGACTTCATTGAAGCAACTAGACATGATCCAGACCACAAGATGTGGTATAAGTGACAAGACTATAAGGGGAAAGATAGTTGTGGTTGTTGAATTTAAATATCAATTATGCTGAAAAAAGATTGCTCTAGTAATTCATCTTAAAAAAAAACAATAAATTAAATTCCATGTCACATTGAAGTTCTACATACACTCTTAAGGAGAATGTGTTTAAAGACATTAAAGTTATACGTGAATTTGATATAATGAGTTCTTCTTGGTTATAATTAAAGATCAATTTAAAATCACCCGCGGTAACTAAACTAAATTGTCCCGTTTTAGACGATTTCTCCCTGGTAGTTGACTTAGGATGAGACGAGGATGGTATTTTTGTCATCTATCCCGACCCACCCTGATTTTATCTCGTTTCTGCCTCGAACACTATAAACACAATTAAATATATAAAATAATTAATATATTTATTTATTCACTATATTTTAAAAGAGTTTTAAATTTATATTTTTAAATAATATAAATTTATAATATATTACAATATATATTATATTAAAAGATCCATTTATATAATTTATTTTTAAAGAATATGATATTAACGATGCCTCACATAAATTTCTCAAAACCAAATCTAATAGATATAATAAAAAAATATCTATGAAATAAAAATGGGACTCCGTCTCCCTAGTTTTAATAGTCATATGTGAAAACTTATTTAATATAATACAAAATGAGTGTATAAATATCTTTAATATTTAAATAAATATATATATATATATGTAATTTATTATATATGTGTGAAAACTTATTGATCAAGAAAAGATACAGATAAATATTAAAATAATGATTATTTATAAGGTATTATCTTATGATTATATAAATTAAAAACAAATATAACTTGTGGATAAACAAAAGTGATGGACAACTCAGGTACATTTGAATCCATCACGGCTCTTTACAGCGTCTTTACGGCTCTTATTTATTTATCTTATATATATATATTTATTTATTTTTATATTTTTAATAATTGAAATAGACGAAAAAGCATGTGATTCCCTTAATCCTTTGGTGGAGACTCTATTTTTGTTTTCTCAATTTGCATGCCTGCCTCCTTAAGGTTAGGGCTGTGGAATTACTTAAATTGGTTTTAGTTCATTAATAATGTAATTAGAAATATTCTTACTTAACCGACTATTTGTCGAAATTTCGATTCTTAATAAAAACGTTTATAAATTGAACTGATTTGAAGGGGAGTGACTAATAGGGTAGTACTATTTTTTTTAAATTAAAGAAATAATCTTAGGTTAGATTGAATTATTAAGTTAAATAGTTTACTTTTTTTGAAGAGTTTCGATGCAATCAGTTTGGGGTTAATTAAATAATGTTTTGTTTATTTTAAAAATATTGAGTGGTGGTAATTTTTAAGTAAATGAATATGTTTTGGTAAATACATATTAAAATATTAATACATAATGATATATAATTTAAATAAAAATATATAATATTTTAGTATTTTAAATAATTACTTAAGTGAATAATATTTTGATTATGATTGAACTTTGAGATTGAACATTTGGAAACGACAGTTAAAGAAAAACAATTATATTAAAAAATGATTTGGATACACATAATAATGATAGTTTTTTTGTTTATAATAGATTACCATAAAATTTGTTGAATATTATGACTAGATATGAATTTTTGAGGGATTTTATTCTAATTTAAGAAAATAAATATTTATTTAATAGTGATTTATAGTAATGGATTTTGAAGGTCTTAACTTAAGTGCATAGATCTCATTCTAGGGATGTGTTGCTCCTAAATTTATATTTTTAAAATATTTTTGAGCCTAAAATTATATACAGATATCTGAAAAATAAATTTAATTAAGGAAAATAAATAAATATTAAAATTGGTTTATTTGTGAAAGTAACAAAATAAAATAATATATAATAATTTTGTTTTTGTTCTTTTTTTGTAGCAGTTAAAAGAAGAAGAAAAATGAATTTTGATATGTGTAAACTATTGGTGCTAAATTTAATTTAATTTATTATAAAATTTTATTTTTTTTATATATTTTATATTTATTCTAAAATCCGAAAACGCGCATATTTAGGTGCGACGTTTTAAAAGCTACTACATCATGGCCATGCTTGTACATTATAGGATTAATTGTTGTTAATATGTATTTATATAAGCCGGCCGCCACCCTATCTATATAAATAAATATTTATGAATCTGACAAAAAAATATTTGTACTACATTAATTATGTAGTTGTGGGTACATTTTATTTTACTAATGCGCAGTCAATGATCTCTGCGTGTTATTATTTCTCTATTTTCATTTGTTTTTTTCTTTTAGTGTAATAGGTTTGCATTAGTAATGATCTTACTAACTTTGCCAACTCAGAGGGGATTATTCAGCGGGCAACTTATCGGTCTACAGTTTAACCCGCAAGAGGTTTAACTTTACCTGAAGTGTTGCGGGCGTATAGAGATGTTGGTAATTAATGATGACAATTTGAAATCACGTACTTCGCGGTAATCAATCTGAACTGATTGGTGCGGTTTTTCCCACTTTGACCGGGGATCAGAACGGATCGAAGAAAACCCGAAATATGTTAAATATACAATCTATATATATATAATGATGCTTAATTTTTAAAGTGTCCGGATTGCCGGATCGAGAGTTGTGGTTAATTTGGATATTTGGGTCGGATTGTGGGTTGACCCGCCCATAAACTTAAAACTGTGAAAAATATAATTAAAAATACTAGAGATATGTTTCGAACTTGCAACCTAACAAAAACAAGTACAACCCTTTAACCAACAGGGATACTAAGACTTTATAATTTAAATTTAACACCAAATTTGATGAACTTGGACGTTTTAACATTAATATAAGTTCAAGTTTTTAACTAACTAATCTATATATATATATAATGATGCTTAATTTTTAAAGTGTCCGGATTGTCGGGTCGAGAGTTGTGGTTAATTTGGATAGTTGGGTCGGATTGTGGGTTGACCCGCCCATAAACTTAAAACGGTTAAAAATAAAATTAAAAAATCTAGAGGTATGTTTCGAATTTGCAACCTAACAAAACAAGTACAACCCTTTAACAACTAGGTTACTAAGACTTTATATTTTAAATTCAACACTAAATTTGATGAACGCGTGACGTTTTAGCATTAATATAAGTTCAACTTTTTAACTAACTAATATATATATATATATATATATATATATATATATATATATATATATATAATATGATGCTGAGTAAATGAATACTTGGGTCGGATTGTAAGTTGACTCACCCATAAACTTAAAACGGTTAAAATAAAATTAAAAATGTTGTCTGTAATTTTTTTTCACGGTTGCTGTGGTTAATTTGGATATTTGGGTCGGATTGTGGGTTTACCCGCCCATAAACTTAAAACGATTAAAAATAAAATTAAAAATGCTAGAGGTATGTTTCGAACTTTCAACCTAACAAAAGAAGTACAACCCTTTAATCAACTAGGCTACTAAGACTTTATATTTTAAATTCAACACTAAATTTAATGACCGCGTGACGTTTTAGCATTAGTATAAGTTTAACTTTTTAACTAACTAATATATATATATATATATATATATATATATATATAATGATTAGTAATGGATATTTGGATCGGATTGTGGTTGATCTACCCATAAACTTAAAACGGTTAAAATAAAATTAAAAATGTTATTCGAATTTTTTTTTACGGTTTTTTATATTATTACTCGTGCAAATGCAAGGGCTAAATGCTAATTTTTTTAATGATAATTATTTAAAACAATTAATATATATACTTATTTATTGTGACTTTTTTTTATTAAAGAAAACTCTTCATCTTCTTTTATTTAATTAATATGTTCATTAGAATTATAAATTATTGACATTTTGATAATTATAATTATAATTATTATAGTTATTTTATTATTTATTATATATTATTTATAATTTAAATTATTTTCTGGTTTCGGTGTATTCGTAGGAAAACCTGTCCCGATCGAGGTGGGTTGATAGATTCGGGTGGGGATGGTAGTATGATTCTTCGAACCGAACCACCCTATTATAGTCCCTAGAAGCGGGTGGAGTATACGGTGAGAAATTGAGAATGGTCGCCCTTGAGGAATAGTCAGGGTTTAGTGCATGAATATAATTAAATATCACTATGGTTATAACTTTTTCTTATTAACTTGTTTTCATGGTTTTAACCAAATTGAACCAATGATGCTTATTAACTTGTTTTTATGGTTTCAACCAAATTAATCGAATGACGAGATCATGTTGTTCATTGGGAATTGAAGGGGGATAACGACCCGACATTCAAATATATTATTTGTTTAATTACACTAAACGTTTTAAGTTAAATTAAACTCATTATATTTGGTTTTACCCATTTAAAATTGTAATACTACAAATAATTTTATATTTCCTTAATCAATAATACATTTGAAAACTAAACTTAAAAACATAACAACACAAAAATTATTAAAAATTAAAATTAGCCACTCCAAAAACACCAAAATTTAGAGCACATTGAACTACTAACAAACAACCACAAGAAAATCATAATTTTCTTAAGAACAACTTTTTTTCTGATTGCATTGATGAAAGAATTGATAATGGTGACTGAAAAGCACATTGATGAAAGCAGACACGGTTTATATATATATAGTTGACCTAGTTATGAATCATGATGCATGGATGGATGGGTAAATAGTAAGTAAAATAGTAAATGATCGAGTGGGAATAAGTCGTCTTCTTGACAGCTTTAAAAAAAATATAAATGGGAATGAAATAACCAATGGAACATGGGGGTTTTAAATGATGTAGCATTTACTAAAATAACATGTAGTCGATATGTACAATTAATGGTCTAATTTATTACTTGCCTACCAAACCGGTTTAGGTCATGTGATCATCATGTGGTGCATGTAGCTTTTCAATTTATATTACAACAAAAACAGATGTTATCTCTTATATACATTTTCTCTTTTTTAAGGTATATCTCATATAATACAAATCATATTAGTTTAAATATAAAGAAAAATTTTAGAAAAATTCGAGTGATCAAAAGGTTATCCTACACATATGAAACAACAATAAAAAAAACATACACACATTTTTTTTCACAAACAAACATTACATAAAATTTAGCGTTAATATCAGTTTGGAGATCCTTACAAAAATTAATAAATTCACTAGCTAATTTAACAGAATAGACATCTCATCTCGTCGACGTAATAATAATATTTGAATTAACTCATATATGTCTACTGCGATCACAGAATGTTTTATGGTTCATTTCTAAATCAAATGACTCACTTGAAAATAATTGAGATACTGACTATTAAACTCAATCCGACCTAGTTCACAATTTCTTTCTAAACATCTCAACGATTAACGATTGATTTTAGACATCACTCAAGGTCAGTTATGTTACCAACTATGCTCAAATCGCAACAACTCATGATTTGCATTAATGCAAAATAAGTGAGGTGTCGTCTCCACTATTTCGTAACACATCATGCATCAAATAAGCATAATACATTTTTTCATGCATCTATCATTTGTCAATATCCTTTTATGAATGACACTCCATTAAAAAAAAATGAGATATTTGAAATCCATTAATTTTTTTCACATAGAAAGTAATAAAGAACAATCACTGCAAATAAGTGTAACAATGCATCACGTTAAAGGTGCAAAGGACTAGTTAGATAATTTTATTTTAATTAATGTGAATCTTAGAGATATATGATTCTATTTAACATAAGATTTGTTTAATTAGATATAATTGAGATACAAATTCTATATCTTGCCAACGTAAGATATCACATAAACGATTAAATGAACTTTATTTTCTAATTAAATATGTTTTTATTTTAATTAATGTGAATATTGAAGTTGTATAATTATATGTAGTTAACATAATTTATTTATTTCAATTAGATGTGATTGAGTGGGCACACTTAAATTCCATAGTTCCACCCCCATATTTGGAGCTTAAATTTTTTATTTTATTAATTATATATAAGAGTGAATTTCCCAAAATTTCTAACAAAATAAATTACGATAAAAAATCTTATTATAAATCATTAATAAAGCAATTCTAAATTTATTGAATAAACACACTTTCAAGATTTTATCTGCCTTAACTAATTTCATTTTTAATGTCGTTTTTACTTTTGTTTTGGTTAATTATCCACTACAAAAAAAGAGAGGTGATTTTGTATTTTAATTTGTTGTAAGGCTATACTTTTTTTACTTTATTTCATATTTTAATGCAGGTAGTAACTTCTTAATTATTATAAAAATTACATAATCTAGTGCTAGTTTTGTAAAATTACAAAAATAAAAGTAACGCAACCAAAGATAGATATGTTTGTTTCTAAATAAGGAAGGTATTTGAAATGAAGACCATAAACATGAGATTACTACTACTTAGACATTAATTAATTAATGATTAAAAGTTAAAACCAAAATGTCATGTCAGGAATAAATTAATATATATTAAATCTAATAACTGTACTCTTTATAATAAACTCCGTCGTCAACTTTGGTCCATTACATAAGAAGGTTCCAATATTTTAATTAAATTTCTGGACAATTATTAAAGTAGTTTAATATAGTTATATAACGTTTGAATATTTTTGAATATCTATTTAGAAGACGTATTGAATGCATGATTATATTAGCTAGAGTCTTTATACATAGATGATAATGTATGTAAAAAATTACGTGACATTTAGTCTAATTATTGGTCAAAATATATAAACTAGAGCTGTTAAGGTTTGTAGATTTTTGTAATAAAAAAATAGTTTATTTAATAAAAATATTGATTAATGGTAATTTTAAGAAGACAGAGATATTATTTTTATTTTACTTTTTTTTTTTGTAAAAGAACTTAAATGGTGTTAATTTAATATATAGAGATGAATATATATATATATATATATATATATATTTTTTTTTTTTTTTTTTTACGATGTTATGCGTTGACAAGACATGCATAATTGTCATGTTGGCATTGTTATAAGTTGTTCGTTAAAATATTTTCATACAATTAACTTTTATTGGGAAAAACTTTCGAAATTAAATATTACATCCTAGATCTCGTTCTTTGAATGAAATGTTATTGACAGTAAAATTCTTAATGATGATATTTGCATTAAAATGTTGTATTATTGTTAGTCGTATGTGTTGAGAAATGAGAAAGTTGAAACGATAATTCACTTATTTTTATATTGTTGAGATGTGACTAGTATTTGGAATCTTTTGTGAATTATTACTAAGATTAATTGGTTGATACCTAAGTTTTTTTTTTAGTTGTTGAGAAGTCTGGATTGATAGGGTCGATATAGAAAACTTATATATTTGGGTTATCATTCCAATTAATGTTTGGTGGACTATCTGGTTGAGATAAATCGTCGAACTTTCATTGATCGTAGTCGTCTGATACATATAATTCATAATGATATTATTATGATGTTTTATGAGATTCGTTCCGGAAAACTAGTAGAGTCCGTAAGAGAGTTAATCGTTATTCTCGAGTATTTACGAGCTCGATAACCTATTGAGTAATGTTCTTTATTTTTTATTTATATTTTATTATTTTCATTCATTCTTTTTTCGTTTTTTGTTGTATTTAAATAATTTTTATTATTTTTAATATATGTTGATCTTTTTCAAAATATATATGATAATGATAATGATAATGATAATGATGAACTAATTGTTTTAAAGAAATAGAGAGTATTTTAGTGAAATAATGAATAAAATAATATTTGATTATGATAAATTTAAAATCTTTTTGGTAATAAATTATTAAAACAAATTTGAACTTATTTAAAAATGGTTAATGAATGGTGATTTTGAAAATGTGTTTTTTTTATTTAAATGATAATATTAAATATATATATATATATTAAAATAAATAAAATATATTTTATTATTTTGATTAATAAATTAAAGAATATAATTAAATATGAAATTAAGTGAATTAATATAAAAACTTTTTTGAATAACTATTATACATAATTGGTTGTTTAAGTCTTTTATTAGGTCTTGTTTGATAGTTTTTATTTTCATTTTATATATAATATTAAATATTATTACAAATGTGAAAATAAAAATAAACAATTTGAACGTTTAATCTTAATCAAATATGCACAACTAAATAATCTTAATACTATCAAATATTTCCAAATAAACTAATTAAATTAGAGTGAATAAACTAAGTATAAATTCAATCAAACTAATTTTTCTTTATATATAGTTATATACTCAAGATTATTCAATATAGAAAAAAATTGTATATTATTAATTATTAAAAATTTATTTAGGCATACTAGCGTTACAAATTAATTTATTTAATTTTTCACATAACTATAATGATTTATTGTGTTAATTTATATATATATATATATATATATATTTCTTATCATACTTATATATATTTAAATTTATTTTATTATTATTTTAATAAAAAGGTAGAATGACCTTCATTTTGAGATGTAATAAAACATTAAAAAATTTAATCACGTTATTATTTTAAAATTTAAAATTAATTCACTATTTAAAAGCATGACATGAAAATAAAAAAAAAAACGTTAACTCAATAGGTTATTGAACTCGTAAATCCTCTAAAGCAACGATTAACTTCTCACCGGACCATACTAGTTTTTGGAACGAATCTTATAAAATATCATAATAATGATAGTAGTATGAATGATATGCATTAGACAACTATTATTATTGAAATAATAGTCTACCAACTAATTTTGATGGTAATCCAAATAATATGTAAGCCTATCATATCAACCGCATCAATTTAAATTTCTCAGCAACGACTCAAACACTCAGACATCATCCAATGAATCTCAATAATACTCCACAAAAGCAAGTGAATTGTCGATTCAATCTACTCTTTACACATACGACTAACCATAATACAACATGTATATATCAACCGTAAAAATTCCATCGTGAATAACGCTCCATTTAAATAACGAGATATTTGATGAAATCTTTGACTCTCAAAGTTTCTCCCAACAAAAATTATATAGAATCATTTTAGCGAACAATTTGTAGCAATGTCCCAAATGAAAATTATCCATATATTGTCAACATATATCGTCTTGTTCAAACGGGGACACTTGTTTGTGTCCTATTAAAAGTAAAATTCTATTATGTGATGAATTCTCCATAATGTTTAATATTCTTATATATCTAATTCGGCTCGTGAAACCACTAGACTGATGATTAAACATGTCATTAACTATGATATTTCTACATATATTAATGTTTTGAACCTTCTTTGCTCAGTCAAGCTTGTTTGTTCCTTAGTGTAGTAACTTCATAGTTGGTGACTCCGAATGTAAGCAAGTTCATGATAAACCGATCGAAAAATCATCTTTCACAATGAATTTAAACTGCTTACGAAAACTTTTTCACATAGGATAAATTCTTCTCCAAATGTTACACTTCGTTGTATAAAGTCTTACTTGATCAACCATTTATTTTCAAATTTAATGGTCGACATGTTCTCTACATCATTCGACATTCAATCAAAATTGGTCGGTGATCTGAACAACTCAATAGAATGACCTTTTGAAATATATTAGCAAAAGCTCAAAAAGTTGATTAACTAATAAGAAATATGTTGATACGAGAATGAATGTGACCTCATTATCATTACCT
Organism: Impatiens glandulifera; assembly: GCF_907164915.1. Taxonomy (NCBI): domain Eukaryota; kingdom Viridiplantae; phylum Streptophyta; class Magnoliopsida; order Ericales; family Balsaminaceae; genus Impatiens; species Impatiens glandulifera. The sequence goes on from NC_061870.1 coordinate 27,312,193, forward strand.
CTCTTAAACATGAATTGACCTAAGGCAAGTTGATAAGTTCAAGGTCTTCAATTGTCTATGAGAACTCGCGCATAAGACTACTAGGCTTATTGTCCATTTCTTTCAGACTTTCAGACGGGGATCTAACTTTGTTCATGTCGCCCATAAATACAATTTGTAAGTCCAAGAGACTAACCACAATTTTCATCTCATTAAAGAACTTTGTTTTAAATTGTATAAAAAATCGATCCAAAAAACGCATAAATACCCATCGAAAATTATCCTTTCGATTTCTTAATTGAACGTTAACCGAATATCTACCCAAATTAACTCAATTTTATCATACATGTCTTCATTCCATGCCACAAAAATTTCATTAGACGTCCGTATAGAATTAAGAGTCTCACCCACACAACCGCCAATTACATAGATTTTTAACGATCCACTTATTTATCTTCCAAATTTTAGTCTCATTAAAACAATATTTGACACAACCAAGTGACTTAATGATACATCTCTTTACACCATCATTTAACTAATGAACGTTCCAAACAATAGTCTTTCTAATTATTGATAAAATATAGTCGGAATAACATTTTTTTGTTTTCGAGACATGCTTTCATATAACACTGCGGTAGATCTTTACCTTCGTCGACTAACATATAACCCTTGCGATAAATTATTTAGATTTTTTTAATTGACAACGTTAGTAGCTTTTTAATGAAGAAGGGCATGATAATTTTAAAATATATTTATTAATATATAGTAATAATTAATAAAAAAATATTATATTAATATATAGTAAATTACTTTATTTAATATAATATTGATCATTTATGTAATTTTGCTAATTTCAAATAAATAAATATATACCTGTATATCTAGTTTTTTTTTCTAATTTCTAAATATATATATATAATTTTATTTTTTATTACAAAATTCATTTATCAAAATATTTTATAATAATATTTAAAATATAAATTTATTTGTTTAAATAATTATGATAAAAAATATTTTATTTATATTGTAAAAATAGAGAAAATATTATCAAATAAATTTAATAAAATTAAAAAAATGAATGAAAAGACTCAATATGAAATAAGAGAAGAAAAAAAAGTATAATACAGTAAATATTAATATATATAATTAAAACCATAATAACTAGATAATACAAGTACTAAACGACCATTTTCTTCTCTATATGGTCAACTTCAAAACACTTAAAGTTTGTTTGAAACTAATAATTTTTTTTTCTTTAAATATATCAGAGCTATTCTTCTTTTTAATTATCATATAAATGTCTACCTAAATAACATTATAAATTATTCCCCTAAATAACATTATAAATTATTCAGAGAGTGATCTCGGTTACGGAATTCCCCTGTTCCGTGGAGGGGTAAAACGGTCTTATTTTTCCCTGTGAAGGGGAATCCCGTAACAAAGAATCCTTCTGTAAATTTACACACAAAGAGCCTGTTTGGCCATGGTTAGGCCTAGCAAGGGCAAGACCACAGGTCTAGGCCAGCCCAAACTTAAGGGCGACATTGCTAACACATATCAGTAATAAAGCAGCTCAAGGTTCCAGTTGATAAACACCCAGTCTCATAACAATAGTGCTGATTTCATAGCTTCAAGGACAGAAGAGCCAATATCAAGTAGAAATCCAACTTAAGCAATAATTATTACAAATGCCACCATAACACACCTTCCAGTTGATTAATAATAATTTCTAATCATCCTTAACCGCGGCCTCAGTTTGCAACTCATCCAAGCCAGACGGAGAAGCAAGCCTCTCAACCGGAATCTTAACCACATCGCGACGTACACCGATATCAGAAACAACGCGGCTAATGCAATACATGCCACATCCAACAGCAGCCAAACCTGAAAAACTCGTGGTCAAGAACCTGAGTGGTGAAGACACAATGGAAGTAGCAGCCGCTATAAAGGAACACGCCTGCCCACTCCGACCCACCGACAGGCTACTCAAGATGAGCAAACCTGTCTTGCAGTATATAGCAAAGTCCTCGCAGTTATTCTTGAACAGATTGTATGCACCAAAGCCATTCTTCAGCAAGAAATCTGCTCGGTGAAGAACATCCTCAGGTGGGTCAGACGCTGCTAAAGTGCAAGTTCCTCCACGAGCTTTAGCTAGAAAGACTGCGTACGAGACTGAATACTGAAAGCGGTAGAGATCCCCGCCTGAGAGGAAACAATCGATGCAGGAACATAAAACGCCGGAGACATTTGATTGGTTCTCACCACAACGAGGGCAAGGGTTTTCTGAGCAATGAGTAGGGGATGAACTCAGAATTATACGATCCAGCACTGTTCCTGTCCCTATCTCCTGCCCAGACCCTCCTCTCGTGAAGTGGACCACTTTCTCATCCCCAATGTATACACCTGCATACAGCAAACTTTTCTCATCTCCAGTATAGCTTTTGAAAATCCATGATTATAATGTTCAAACCTAACAGTAAATGAAGGTAATCATGCCAAATCAAATACATTTGAAGGAATGATGTAAAGATCCTATCCAATAGATCATTTTCCTGAAGAACGAGGCAATATCTAACAAAATAGAAACCCTATTTATCTAATTTCAAAACATGACCTAGACAGCACAATTCTACAATCTACCATAGCAATTAGCATAGCCTAGTTGATGATATCAAATGAATCGTTGCGAAAAACAGTAAAAAGAATAAAATCAAAGATGAAAGTGCAGAGATCGAACCGTGATGAGTATAAACATAACCGTGTCTCCACGAATAGATGTGATCTCCTGGCTTCAGATCCTCCTTGCTGATCTTGTTCGATAATACTCCGGTCATCTCCATTCTCATTCCGATTCGTCGTCGGTTTTCTCAATCTTCTTTCAGACGGCTCGGATAGCTTTTCCTTAGCACCTAAGCCAAAATGGATAGTTCGTGAAAATGACCGACGAACGGTTACGTGAGAGTGAGAACTGAACCTATAAATATTCAAAACCAGATCTCGCCACGTGTACATTAATTTGGAAATCGGTGGCTCACAACAACCGAATATTTTGGTGTCCAGAGATAGGTTAGGCGACAATCCGTTATCCAAGTCCAATCCCATTTAAAAATGATTAAAACTAATAAATAAGTGCCTAAACTTTGTTATAATTTGAAATTAATGTCTTTTAAACTTCTTTAATTACTTTTTCTTTTTGCTAATTAAAGTAGTTATATTAAAATTAAAGTACTGTTATTAAATTGGTTGTGTGCTAAAATGTATATGAAAATGATAAAGTTTTGATTACAACAATTAGATTAATTGGTTGAGTTTGTGCTTAAACGATTATAATGATGATAAAAAAATGAGATTTTATCTTTACGTCAGGTTCCGCTTCTCTTATGGAGTTCGACTAATCCCCGCGAGTTAAGCACAAAACCCGCAAACACAATTAATCATTTAATTAGGCGCAGAACTATGATTAATTAGGCGCAGAACTTACCGTCTTACATACTCGAACCCAGAGGGGATTTAAAATGTGGCCAACTGGGGATTTTATCTTTTTTCATAGTGAGTCGAGATTGTAGGCTAGCATCTTTATGCACGAATCCTAACCATTCATTGAAATCCAAATCAATAAGACAACTCTAAAGATCTTATCAAACAACTCCACATCAAATTACATAACCTGGAAGTCCAAAGAAATACTAATATTTGTGTTCAATTCCAATGTAAAAGGACAGACACAAACAAAATAAGCATATAAGCAACTTAAAAAGGACTTGTCATTCCAAATCAATAGTTCTGTTACCTTTTCCAATTTGAATCCTTCAAGTTTCTGATTAAGTTTTCGGCTGATGGGCCGAGATGAGTACCTCAACCGGAATCTTAGACGCATCACGACGGACTCCAATATCAGAAACAACTCGGCCAACGCAATACACACCACAGCCAACAACCACAGTACCTGTTAAACCCATGGTCACAAAAGTAGTAGTCCTGGTCAAGAACCGGAGTGGTGAAGAGACAACAGCATTTGCAGCAGCCAAAATGGAAGATGCCTGCCCACCTCGACAAACCGAAAATCTACTCAACACAATCAAACTGGTCTTGCAGTATATAGCAAAATCTTCACAGTTGTTCTTAGACAGATGGTATTCACCAAAACCATTCTCCAGCAACATTTTTGCTCTGTGAAGGACATCCTCTGCTGGATCAGAAGCTGCTAGAGTGCAAGTACCTCCGCGAACTTTCCCAAGAAAGAATAAGTATGAGACTGAATATTGAAACAGGTAAAGTTCATCCCCCGAAAGGAAACAATCGATACAGGAACGTATCACACCCTCCATCTTTGATTGGTCACCACAACGCGGGCAAGGGTCCAAGCAATTGATAGCAGGGCATGAACTCGCAGTTATACTATCCAGCAGGCTTCCTCCTGTGTCAGACCCCCCCTTGGTGAAGTGAATCACCTCACCTTCTCCAATGTAAATACCTGGTTGAGGATGAATTCCAAAATTTGGCATTCTAAGTATATGAATCAGACAAGAATGCAACTGTAGACTGGAGTTGGATCAAGACAAAATAGGATATTATTATTACAATAAGACAGAAATTGACGCATCTTTAGGAAACAGTTCTTATCAATTCTTGCTTGCTAGATAACACACAAATGCATCTAATCTAGATAGACAGCAAATAAAAATACCAGTGAAATCGAAATCAGAATTCGGCTAAATGATGCGTTCTATTAAAGTATATACAAATTAATCAACTTTTTCATACAGATTGAAGTTCTAAACCCTAAATGAACCGCTAGGACATCACAATATATAGATTCTGAAGCAGCAACGAGGTTAAAGCTCTAAGAACATAAATGAAGGTAATAGTGTAAAATCACAAACATACATTTGAAGATACTTGCATAACATTGGAGAGAATAAAATAGAAGATAAGAGAGTGTAGATCGGACCGTGATGAGTATAGACATAACCGTGTCTCCACGAGTATATATGATCACCAGGTTTCAGATCCTCCTTGCTGATCTTGTTCGATAATACTCCGACCATCTCCTCTAAACTCCGTCGCCGTCGTCGGTTTTCTCACTTCTTTCAAGACGACGACTCGATTGCGTTATATTGAAGCATCCTTTATTCCTTTTTGAATACCAAACGCCGTACAGATTCCAAAATTAATAAAAGCAATTAGGGCTGGCTGGCCGGCCATAATGGGTAATGCATGCTAAAAGAAATATAAAGTTTTAACACTCATTTATCTATTCCACTAACATTTTTAAATAATTGTTAGACTAAATTCTTTCTTTCTTTTTTGTTACAATTTAATAATTAGCACTAACCCACATTGTTGTCAACATTTACATTTTAATTAGGCTGTTAAACACTTTTTTAAATCTCTATCAAACAAGTTTATTTTTTTATATAAATATAAACTTTTAATTTATTCAAACAAATCTTTGGTTGGTTTAGTATTGAATCGTTTTCTTCTTATAAAAAGATGCTTATAGTATTCCTAAAATTAGATATAGGGTGATAAGACTTATAATCACCAGTAACTTTATGCATTCTACAAATTAAATTAAAATATAATTAGGGTCTAACATTAAATCATTCAAATCCAAAATATAAGTTCCAATAAAACATAGATTATCAAATAAAATATATTTTTCATATTATTTACTTATTTCACTATATTATATTATTATTTTTTACTTTTACATAATTTTTAGGTTTTGGATTCATATATATATATATATATATATTATTTCTTTTACTTTTTTTTCGCATTATTTAGATCATCATATTTTTATAACTATAATTTTTTTTTAATAAGAGGTGATTTATACCAAATATATATATTAAACCTAATTAACAAAATAAAAATAAAGTAAAATAAATAAATAAATTTGTTAAACAATTAGATAAAAAAAAATTAATTGAATTATGCAAGTCATACTCAATTCAATCCCTATTAATCAATATAAAATATAGGATTTCGAACTACATTAATATAATTTGAATTAAATATAAATTAGGTGAAACATATTAAATTTAATTATTTGTTCACCCCAATTTATATAATATACCATTTAAGCTTGAACTTACTCGATTAAATATTTATTAATTGACTTGAGCTCGAACGAGTTTATAAATTTAAGCTCGAAATGTACATGATTATTTATGTACAAGCTCGATTCGACACGAAAAACTTTAACTAAAATTAAATTTTCAAATATTTGTAAAAATATTTATTTTAAATTTTAATATTTGAATAAATAAATAAAATATAATATTTATTATCAGGTTTGAAAATACTCGAAAATTATTTAACAAATATTATATGAGTTCGATTCGACTTGAATATTAAACAAGTTGACTCGAGCTTAACTCGAACTTGATAAAGTCAAATTCAAATCGAGTTTTAACCGAGCGGTTCGCAAATATTTCATTCAAAATAATTGCATTCTTTATAAATTTAAATGTAAACAAACATGCTTTATTTAAAAATAAAATTGTGTCCAAACAAGTTATAACTAATAATATTATAAAGTTAACAAATGAAAAAATTTTGTGACTAAGTTTAAAATCTTTTAAATTAAAAGATAAAAATTTGTTTGGGTTGCCATCATTTTGAATAACCAAATTCAAATAAAAAAGACTAATAAGAGAAAAAACCCTAGTTTGAAGAACAATAGTCCGAAGGATAAAACCTAATCGTCCTCATATGGATCTAATTCGAGGCCTGAAAACAAATTGGTAGGGGGAATAATGGAGACGAATTTATTCAAGGCGAGGTTAATCGATTTCTATTCCTCATGGATCAACTACAAGAATCGTCTATGGGGAAACTCCGATATCCTCGTCGTCTTCAATCCACTTTCCTCCAATCAACCCTACCTGGTTTCCTCCGCCTTCTTCACATGGCTCCTCGGCCACGACCTCCCTGGCACAATCGCCGTCTTCTCCCCAAATTCCATCTACCTCTTAACCAACAACTGGAAATCCGTCCTTCTCCGATCGCTCGTCTCCCCCTCCATGGAAGCTATCGGTGCAAGAGTCGATATCCGACCCATGTATGGAAATGGAACCTCCGACAGTGAGTTGAAGCTTATGGATGAAATCGTTAAGGAAATTAGGGATTCTTATTATGAATTTGGATTTGGGTCGGGATTGAATCAGAGGATTGTTGTCGGATATATTCAGGGTGAGGGTCCGAATCTGGATCTTATTCAAGGTGAGTTTCAGAGCGTACCCGTGTCTGGGTTTTTCTCCCTTTTGAACGGCGACGAGGAATATGCGAGATTCAAAGGAGTTATTCAGATGGAAGCATTATCTACTGAATTTGAACAATCGCTGTTGTCGGCGCCGGCCGGTGGAACGCCGCCGATGGAAGCCATCGCCGCCGCAGAGAAGATACGCAGGGCAGAACTTAATTTAAACAGGCTTATTGAAGAAGATGAGGAATGGGTAATGGTGTAAATATGATAATTTCACAAACGCACGATTGAGATTTGTTGTATTTGTTGTATTTATTTTAGTTTTTAGCCATTTGTCTATTTTGAAGTGAGAAAGAGAAGAATAACAACACGTCTTTTCTTAATAACAAACTTTCCTATTCATAAAGGTTCGGTCTTTTCTCTGTCCTTCATTCAAACATCTCCAATGGCTTCGACAAGCCCTTTTCTGCTCCCCTGTCTCTCAATCCTTGTCGGTTTTCTGGCGATGGCCGCTCAGGCAAGGCCAGGCCGCACCTTTCATCCATGCAACACCTTAATTGTCATCTCCACCACCACCACCTCCTTTCCCATCGAAAAGAACCCTAATTTCGATACTCAAAACCCATTCTTGCAGTCTTCTTCTTCTTCCGGCGGCCGATTCGTTACCTTACTTTTCACGGAGGTCCGACGTGTCATCCCGCCGAGACCCACAACCACCCTCCAATCTGATCCCACGAGATTGATCAATCATGCCCAGATGGAGGAGGAAGAAGAAGACAAACTCTCGTTCCCCTTTGGGTTATATTCATCCTCTGTCGGAGCTTCAATCCGCGATCGGACAAACGATATCCTAAGCGTGGTCGAATCGCTTCTTTTTGGCGTGGGGTGTGGTGCTCTCACCGCTTCAATTATGTACCTGATTTGGACCCTTTTCATACCTGACCATGTAGAATTTGTGGATTATGAAGATGAGACTGAAACTGGTGATCATGATATTGATGCCAGCCCCAAGAAGATGGGTTACGTCCCGATTGCTGTAGCCAAGGAATTCGAGACCTAGATAAAGAATGGAGGCTTTGATTTTACCTTGTTGGTTTTGGTGTTGGTTTCTTTAGATTTCAAACTTGTAAGCTTGCTTTTGTTAAAACATGAAAAATTATGAAGGATATATTATATATATTAGATGCCTATATTTTCTTTAGATTTGGTAATAAATGAAATGTGGAATACTTACCCCTTTTTTGTTCAAAACCAAGCACATCTCAGGGTGAGTTCCAGTGAGATCATCAATCTTCATCTGGGCATCCTAGGTTAGATTTTCCTATAGAAAGAAAAGATGATTTCTATTAAATAAAACAGAGATGGAGAGAGCCAATAACTAATGACATGTAATGAAGGTCCAATTAATCATACATACACATTTCAAAGTAGATAAACAAAGTAGAAGGATAATTTTAGGCATCATTGCATCTGAAAAAGAATGATACAAATGCATGTGTAATAAGGGCAGATGCCATATGTGACAGTCATTTGTTGGCTTTTCTTCCTCATGGAAAAAGATCTATGGAAGGGTGGGCTACAACATTGCTAAAGAGAAAATTCAAGGAAACATAAAGCAAAGTACCCATGAAAGAAGATGGTGAGTGAGACTAATGTAACTCTCCATTGTTTTGACTATTTGGAACATGATTATGCAAGGTTAGAACAATATTTGCCTAGACAAGACAAGCCTGCAGAACACATGTCAAGGCCCAACTTCACAAGACAAGATTCAAACGAAGCTAGCTTTTAATTTAAACCGTTAGCTCAAGATCTTTATAATCTAGGTCAAACAGCTCTAATATTCAGAGGAGACAGATAGAGTTAGTGTAATGTCCTAAAATTCATTTCTGACTGAAGATTTTCAGTCCCGAGACCTTAGACCGAGAATTTCATTTCTGACTGAAGATTTTCAGTCCCGAGACCTTAGACCGAGAATTCCTAATAGGACCGAGAGGACAGACCGATATATTTGAGTTAGGACCGAGAGGTACGACCTATTTCTTTAGTTAGGACCGAGAGACCGACCGAGATCAGTTGAACATGCCCCATTGATTAAAGGGTCTTCTGTCCATAATTTTATGCATGCCTTAACCAACTGTTTTAACCCACTCTTTTAGCCCATCATTTTAGCCAATTATTTATGTAAGACACATGTCATCCAACAAGCTCCCATAACTGAGGCTATATATATTCTTCACAATATATTCATTTCATTAGTAATGCCCATTTTCCCTCCTACTAAGAAACAGAAATCACATTCTAGAAGTCATTGTAAAACAACCATACTTAGAGCAAAGATCAACTTAGAGCCATTTCGAAATAAAGACAAAATTTTCTTAAAATCATCTTTAGAAACTCACACAATACTATAGAGATCATTTATTTTCTCTAAATGATGCTTATTGTTTATAAAGCAGGATTTCTTTGTATGTCCATGTTTTCCAAATATGATCTGCTTTTCCTTGTATGCCCATGTTTTTCAAAGTATAATATGATTTTTTTTTTGTATGTCCATGTTTTTCAAAGTATGATTTGATTTTCTTTGTATGTCCATGTTTTTTAAAGTATGATCTGATTTTTATGAAACCTTCATGTAAAAGTTATGGAAGCATGATGAGACTATATTGATGTATGAATTGACGGATGAATACGGGAGGAGGGCTAACCAAAATGAGCTTTGGTAGTTTGAATCCAAAATATTGGCTGTGTTCTATGGGTATTGACTTCTAGGACGAGCTTTAGAATATCTACTCACACTGAAAATTGTCTAAATAGGTTGTGGACTCTAGGGATTGACTCCAAAAAGTGTCTTCCAAATACTGGCTCAAAAAGAATACGGATTCCTCACCTTTAGGATCAGCTCTGAAGGGTTTAGGGTCAAAAAACATGTGCTCAAGATATTATTGTACATTTACTATGATGATATACTCTAAGAACTACCAATGAAGTTTTAAAATGTTTTTATAACCAACAAACAATCCTTTTATGCATTAATTACTCCTTGTATGAAAATCATTCCAGCATTGTTTTTATTATTACTTAAATGTTTGTTGAGTTTTTAGACGCATTATGCTTGTGTGGTGTAAATACCCAGCCATAATTTTTATATGATAGCTGAATGAACTGTTGGAGTGGGGGCAAGGTGCCGAAATGAGTGTGGAAGGAGGGATCAGTACTGCATGATCCAGTATTTTGTAGAGTCTAAAATTAAACACTGTATTCTTGTAGTAAATGACTGAAATTTTGTAACATCTTTGGCAACAATTGAACTTGGTGTATTGTACTTGTCTTTTAATAAGAAAATTAATTCTTTTATTTCCGCTCATGTGACTGTTTTCTGAAATTATATGATTCCACTCATCTATTCTAGACTAGAATTTAGGTTTAAGGATGTTTCAGTTAGAGTTGTGTCTGTATTCTTGAAAAATGAAAATGTAAATCTGATTTTGATTAGATTTCAGATTTTCAGTAATACATTTTCTAGACAATGGCTCTGTATCTACAATTTTGACAAGTAAATTAGGAGACGTGGAGAAGAAATTGGCAGAAATAATAATATGGATCATGGTGAAAATGTTTCATCAAAATATCAAATAGATAGATATATGTACAAAATAGACGAAAAGAGAATTCAATGAAGAATGAAATGAAATGTTTCGAGTTTGTTACCTGAAAGAAGTCCCTCGCTGGAATCTGGATGTAGTTTCAGATCTCGGACAGGCAGTTGAAGAGAGAAAGAGAATGTACCAGACTGAGGGAGGAACCGATGAACTGTTTGTATGATGGTGGGCCTATACCGTCGAGCCCAAACTTCAGGGCTTTAATTGACCGGGCTTATTTGGTTATTATTATTTATTTATGTTTAAGAACTCTTTACTCGAATTGTTATAAGGGAGCTGCTTTTCCCACCCCTCCCATATTCTCACCCCCTCCCTCACTCCTCAATCAACTCTAAAATGACTTATTTGATCCTGCCATCTTTATATATTTACATTTCTTATTTTATTTATTTTAGGGAGGCGGTGAAGCGACTTATTATTAAAAATATTATGTATGACTAATTATTAATATATAATATTATTAAGACTTATTATTAAAAATATTATGTTTGAATAATTATTAATATATAATATTATTAAATAAAATATTATGATTATATTAATTATTAATTATTATTTAATAGATAATTTTATTTATAAAAATATTAATAATTATTAATATTATGTTTGACTAATTATTAATATATAATATTATTAATTAAAATTAGAAATAATTATTAATATATAATATTATTAATTAAAATTAAAAATATTATGTTTGACTAATTATTAATATATAATATTATTAATTAAAATATTATAATTAGACTAATTATTAATTATTATTTGATAAATAATTTTTGTAAGTATTTTAATATATATATATATAATTAATATAATAAAATATTAATTATTTATATTTTATTAAATTATTATATATTTCAATATTTAATATATTTTAAATAATTATAATATAAAAATAATAATATTTTGTATTTTTAATTAAATAAATAAAGTTAAAAAAATATTAAAAATTAATTAATTAATTATATTTAATAAAAACACTTAATAATAAAATAAAATAAAATAAAATAAATAAAATAAGAAATGTGTAAATATATAAAGGTGGTAGGGATAAATAAGTCATTTTGAAATTAATTAAGGAGTTAAGCGGGGGATGGAAATATGGAAAGGGGTGGGAAAAGCAATTTGCTTGTTATAAATTGGTTAAAGTGAAATTTCATATTTTAGTTAATATCACTAATTTACCTATCGAATTTAACAAATTAATTACAATTTTAAAGTTTTCAATGACAATGACCAATTTTATATATGTAAAAATTAGTAGTGTTGTTAACAATTTAATCTCAAATTATACATTTGAAAAATAACACAATAATTATTTGATCATATCATTAAATAAAATACTTAATTTTATTTTGTTACTATTATTTTAATCATTTTAAAAAAATCCACCCCTTCATCAAATAATCTTTTTTAAAATAAACTCAATATCAAGTATTGCGGGAATTAATTTTAAGCTACGATCATATTATTAATCAATTAATAAAACTTTCCACCAATGCGTTTAATCATTTCAATAACATATTAACCTAATTTATAAATACTTTTGTTTCTATATTATTCATATTTAAATTTGATAAAAGAAAAGTTAATAAGCTGTTGAATATATGCAAAATTATATATGCGTCTAATTTCGAAAAAAATCAAATAACGTATGTGCTCAATATGAAGTCATTTGAGTAAACAAATAATTAATATTATATTTATATTGTTTGTTGGTAATCATATATATAATAAAAAGTATTAATGAAAAAGGTATAAATATAATTAATATAAAGTGAAAAGCATACGTTGTGCAATGATTACTGAATATAATAGCAGGAACACGTCTCGTTGGAGTTATATGAAAGCATGTTCTCAATTTTGCTGTAATTCCAATATTGATGCTTCCCTACTCCACTAAATAGCAAATAAATATATTCATGTTCATCTAAGAAAATTCTAGGTTCATTCCATAATCTTAATTAAATTCGGCATGATTTTCTTTTTATATTTTATCTTTTAGTTTCATTTTACCTTTTCCTCGTAATACTTTATACCCAAAATTTGGGTATTAAAATAGGGTGGCCTCGAGAATTAGGATTCAATTAAATAAAAAAATTTGTGTCTTACAAAGTTTAAAAAAATATACTAATCATAATTTTTAACAAAATACAAATATATACATTAATTAAATATATATTTATTGATTTCAAAGACTGGAGATGAGATAAACAATAAAAAAGACATGATTTTAACCTAGTTCACAAAGACAAAATTTGATTACGTCCATACAAAAATATTAATATTGAGGAGATCAAAATAGAAATTACATCATTACATACTAAGGTTGTGATATAACACTCGGTATTCTGAAACCTTACCGGATACATAATCGAGACTGAAAACGATGTTTAAGCAAAGACTTTGGATTTCTAAAGTGTCCGACTACACTTTTAAATAAACATTAAATAGGTAACACTAGCAAATAATCTCCAAAATATTATCACAATATTTCTTAGATATATTACCATAACAAAAATTAAATTTTATTATGGGTTAATCTTATTTTATTAAATAAATATTATAAATTAAAAAATATAATTTTTTTTGTTTAATATTTTTTTTCTTTGAACTACCGTATCCAAGACAACTCATCATCTATTATATAATTTTTTATAATATATATAAAAATATTAATATAATTGAAGGGAAATATATTAATTAAATAATAATAATATTATAGGACTTGTTTTCTTATTGTGAATCTCCAAGTGGTCCATAGTATAAGTTATTTTACCCCTTATGAATATCTAACATGAATTAATTAAAAATAATAATAATTCAATTAGGGGAGAAATGAGTCCGTCTTATTGAACAATCTAGAAGCTTAAAAAATAATAATAATTCAATTAAGGGAGAAATGAGTGTCAATCTTATTGAACAATTTAGAAGTTTAAAAACCATACTTATGCCTTGTTTGAGGAAAGAGTTTTTTATATTTTATTTGGGTTTTATCCCAAAAAAACCTTGTTCGATAAAAAATAGGAAAAGCTGGTTTTTAAAATTTGAAAACTAATTTGTTTTTTGACTTTAGATGATATGGTGTAGGTGAGAGAATGATGGTTTAGAGAGATGATAAAATTATAGGATAGTTTTGGTATTAAAATGATAAAATTATTTGATTTGATGGTTGATAAGATGTTTAAGTTTTAAAATAAAAACTGAATTTTATCCCAAAAACTCTTATATCAAACCAGGCCTTATAACTAATTATTCTAACACAAATTGTCATTTCCAATCAACAACATAAGAAATTTGTTGTAAGTGTCATAATACAAAGGTTTAAACTCCCATATTAATTCTTGATTCTTCTATTCACCTTCTTCGATTTGATCAAAAGATGGATTACCTAATAATATTGATTTGACCCCCAAATTAAGGATTTAAATTACATGTGATATGATGCTTTCCATTCTTATTATTATTGTAACAAATTTAGTAATGTGAAAAAATAAAGATTACCATACCAATTATTTATCAGTTATATCATAATTCACAATTCATAATTGAAGGGTTACTTACTTTTACCTCAATTCAATATTTTGAGACTTTTCTTTGTCTCTGTTTCTTAGAAATACACCAAAAGTAATAATAATAATAATAATAATAATAATAATAATTAAAGAAAACAACAATAGAGTATCACTTATGTTAATGTAAACATAAAACCAGTCTTTTACGAAATCTAGCTAGCCGGCCATTTGACAATGAAGGCATCTTTTATTATTATTTAAAACAATTAAGAAGTCAATAAACAGGTGCTTAGGGATCCTCTAAGTCTAAAATTCATACTAAACAATCAAAGCTCTTAAGCTTAAAGTTACTGATTAGACCTTAAACAACCCATCATGTCTCCTTAATTGAAAACATTAATTTATTATTATTTATCTCACCCTTATCCCACTTACCTAAACAAAATAATTAACTGCGTCTCATTGCGTAGACTATTTTGTTTTTACTGCAAACTCATTGGAAGAGTTGGACTAATTTTGTTTTGTTACCAACACATACATTATTTATTTTATTCTGTTCAAGACAGGAATTAAGATGACCTTCACAAGTCTACTGACATAATGAGATAGTTCAAGGTGGACCTTCACAAGTCTATTGACATAATGGGATAGTTCAAGGTGGAGAATGTATTTATCATCTTCGTTTCGTTTTTATTTCGGGATGTTTTTACTACAATTCCCGTCTTGTTCGATTTCGGAGAATCTCCGCGGGCACCGTTAATAGCACATTCTCTAAAAATATATATATATAAATTAAATTATACAATAAATTTTTTAATATAATAAAATTATAAAAAAACTTATATAATATATTGAAAAATTATATTATTATAAAAAATTAAACTTAAAACTCTTATAAAATATAATAAATAAATAAATAAGTAATTTTATATATTTAATTATATTTATAATGTTCGAGATAAAATCGAGATGAGGACACAAATATATCCTTGTTCCATCCCCGATTAACTACCGGTAAAACTAGGAAAAACAACGTATCGTGAATAGAAATAAGATGGGCACTCGAACTTTCATTTTATTATATTTTTTTTCTCATGGTTGCATTTGCATAATCACTGAAAATTCATTAGTATTAACATGAAATTTATTAGAAAATAATGTTAGTATAAGAATAAAGAGACAGCTAGAATGATTTACCAAATATTTGCTTAATTGCAAATTAGGCAGCAGACACCAAACACCATCTAATTATATCTGGTGTTAGGAACTTTCACAACCACTTCAGTCACCTAATTATAATATTTATTAATTAAAACTCTATTACTCTACACAATTCTGTTCCCTTGTTCCCTCCCATCATTTTATTTTATTCAAACTTTTAATTATTAATTAATCATCCCTAATTAATATGTACAAACAGTACCATCCTCCCTTCTCATATATATATATATAAATCATTCATTCCATTCCATTCTATGTTCAATATTATTATTATTACTATACGCGACGACGGACGAGGATGAGCAACAGCAGCAGCTACATCAGAGTTGAAGGGCGTAGATGGGGCCACGTGTTTAGGGGTTTCCGGGTGAGTCGTAGGAGATTCTCGATTCGGACGACGGCGAGGATGATCAAGAACAGAGTTGTACGGCTTCTGAAACTCATCGGAAAATGGAAATCCTCTTACGTCGGAAAAGGAGGTGGGTGTGCCGGCGGCGGCGGAAACAAGCGTCGAGGTCGGCTGATCGTGCCAACTGGAACGGTTGTATACCATGATTGTCGGATGAGATCATTGGCCAGAACTAATTCTTTCTATTCAGAAGCCATTGCCGATTGTCTCGACTTCATCAAACGCTCATCGTCGGTCTCCATGGAGGATTGTAGATCCGTCACCGCTGGCGACCAGTAATATATATATTGTACATATCATTAGATTTGTTAGCATTTTTGTTTTTATAATGATTCGAGTATGAAAATTCAAACTCATGATTACGAGTACATGAATTGATAATGAATTATTATGCATCTATGGACTCTTGATTTTTAATTTTTTTTTTTTTGAATAAGCTAGAACTTAAGGGCATAATCAAAGAAATAAATGCTTCATGAATCATGAATGTATTTAAATATATATATATATTTAATAAAGTTTGAGAAAAAGAAAAGAAATGTATATGTGAAGATGGGTCAAATGGTCAATAGATGATTATTGATGGGGGAAGGTTAAAAGTAGGTGAGAGAAGATTCAAAAGATTATATTGCCAACCAATTCAATATTAAAATTAATAATAATATAACGAAATGGAATGGAAAAGACATTTTCAACTTTATAAAAAGTCCAATATCTGTCGTCATCATATCACTTTGATTTAATTTTAATCAATCTGGATGTGTATTGAATAATTTGTAATTGAAATGATACAATATTTTAATTAGTTTGAGGGAATCAAATAAATTAAATCAAATGTAAATTATTTTCAAAATAACTGTCTTTATATAAATTAGCATGTATCTCGAGTATTTGCATGTGTAATAATATAAAAAAATTGTGAAAAAATATTACGATAAAAATGTTTATGGGCGGGTCAACCCACAATTCGACTCAAGTGTCCATTTACTCTCACATATATCCAAATTAACCACAGCTCTCGACTCGACAATCCGGACACTTTAAAATTTTAGCATCATTATCTATATATAAATTAGTTAGTTAAAAAATTGAACTTATATTGTTAAAATATCTCGCGTTCATCAAATTTGGTGTTGAATTTAAAATATAAAGTGTTATTAACTTAGTTGGTTGTTGTACTTGTTTTTGTTAGGTTGCAAGTTTGAACCATACCTATAGTATTTTTAATTTTATTTTTAACCGTTTTAAGTTTATGGGCGGGTCAACTCACAATCCTACCTAAATATTCATTTAATCTCACATATATATTCAAATTAACCACAGCTCTCGACCCGGCAATCCGAATACTTTAGAAATTAAGCATCATTATATATATATAGATCGTTAACTTTAAAAAAAATTCTTTACTAGTCTCACATTCGCGAACCGTTATTGTTGGGAAGCAAACAGGAATTTCGAAAAATTGAAATTAGAGACTTAAACTTAATATGAGATTTTTTTCTTAAAAAAAAAAGCCTGATTATAGAGAGTAAGAAAAAAATGCACTTAGACAAAAAAAAGCCTGATTATAGAGAGTAAGAAAAAATGCACTTAGACAAAAATTGAACCCAAAACATAGTGTTTGTTTTGCTAACAAATAGACAACTTATGCAAAACTATTATTATTTTTAAAATTTTGTATAAATTATAAATATTTGATAGTTAATAAAAAATAATTGAACTAGTTTAAAATTAATACAATCTCCACATAAATTTGTGAATGTTTTTTTCAAGGTTTTAAAATACGCGGTTGGACCGCCGGTTCAACCGGTCCGACCGCGAACCGGTTGAAGGGACGATCCGGTTTTTGGCTTTAATGCGGTCACCTTTCGAACCGGTCAAAATCCGGTCCGACCGGACGGTTCAACCGAAAAAACGAACCGGAAATATCCGGTCCGAAAGGTCATTATTTTACAGTAAAACTCTGGACCTCTTCTCTCTCTACTGAAGTATCTTCTCCTCTCTCTCAAGACATCTACCTCTTCTCCTCTCTCTCAAGACTGGAATACTGGATCATCGGGCCTTCAAGAAGAAGACATCAGTGGGAGTCTGGCGGTGAGTTAACTGGAAGTGGCGGTGGTGATAAAACTTGAACAGCCATCTCAAATCTCAAATAACAACTCTACCCCTATTTTCCCATTACAACAATCGTAGATCTGAGGGATTCTTTCACTTAAGCAATTACTACATTCCTGCTCTGTCAAATCTGGAGTGCACTGCATCAAATCTGGTCCTTCCTTATTCCCCGCCGCAAATGTCCGACGCGAGCCGCCAGCCGCCGCCTTAACCATCAGATTGTTGAGCAACGACCGTAAGTCCTGGTTGAAGTCGGAGATGTAGCACCACCAATAAAGTAGCAGGTCATTGAAGACATCTGCAACATTCGATGAAATCTTGAAGGAGACCCACCGATAAGGACAACATCGTGGATGGTGTTCTTGTCCATCTTAGCATCCTTCAAACACTTCTCAACTGGCTCCATACACTTTCTAAATAAATCCATCTTCAAGTCCTCAAATCTTGCACTGGTAATGGTTGAATAGAACTTGGGATTTTCGTTGATCTACATTACATCCAACTGTTATATTATATATTTTAATCAATAGAGATGGAAGAAGGCGGAGAGAGGAGAACTTAAATTTAATGAATTTAAAATTCGGTTCAACCAGTGGTTGAACCGGTTGGACCGGTTAAACCGGAGTTCGCCCAGAAAAGCGGGTCGATAACCGGAACGGTTTTCAAAACCTTGGTTTTTTTTAATATTGATGAATCCATATTTTTTAAAAAGTACATGTCCATATACAAAATTATTTATTATTCATATTTTTTAATTTAAAAAATTAACAGTGTTTTTTATAGTCATTACCTCAACTTTAATATAGAATATTTTTAAGTAAAAATATAATTTATTTAATCTATTAAATTTCCCTAGATTTAATTATTTAAGAGAAAATAAATATTTTTTTTTTTTTAAGATTTTGGATGAATATTACAACTTGAAGAAATAAGAATCACCAAATTTGAAAGAAATAATATATGCCTTACCAAAATAGGACGACTACTCTACCCACATACCTTGTTTGGAAGTCGAAATATGCTGATCCTCGAACATATATATGCCTTGCCCATTTAGTATTTACTACTAAAAGATATTCATTCTACATGACTTATGTCAAAATATTTAAAAATACCATTCCTTTATTATTTAGACGAATTAATTGGCTACTTCCTTAGTTACAGCTAATTCGGACCCTTATTTCAAATCTCAAATTTGAGGCGCCTTATTATTAAAATTATACTTGGTTTAACGATTTCTAACACCGTTAACTTATTATTTACGTGATATTATTTATAAAAAAAAATAAGAAAATACATTTCACTAATTTAGTGACATGTCATTTTTTTTATAAGAGATTAATTGGCATTAAATCAATTGAGAGTTACCTATGTAAAATTAATTAGTAAATAATACAAAATATAATATATAAAATATTAAAGGTTGAAATTAGAGTTTTTGTTTTGAATTCAATTTAATAATATATTTTTTTTTTAAATTTAAATATAGGTTCTATGTTTGTTTGAAACTGAATTTTTTTTTTTTTAATTTTATAAGAATTTTGATCTTTTATACATAAACAAATAACATTGGATAACTATTATACATAAACAAACTAAAAACATAAAAATAAAAAAACAATTATTAATAAACTTACAAAAATATAAATCATAAACAATAACCATTATCCATACAAAAAATATATATATATATATATATATAAACCTAAATAAGCTTGAACTTGTTCAAGTAAACACAAGCCAAAAATAAAAAAGAAACACCTTTGATTGTTCATTTAGCTTGGCTCTTTCGAGACAAAATATTGATTTATTCATAATAATATTTAGCCTATGTGCATTGATTTCGTGACCTCAATGGTGAGCATACAACATGACTTGTTAGTGTTAGAATGAGGATAGAAAATTTATATTGAATTGTTATATATAGTTACATAGATTATGTCTATTATATAAATATTATAATTGACATATAAGAAATTAAATAATATAATATTGATATTATCACAATTTATAGTGTTGTGATAATATCTTATAAATATAATATATTATACTCTAACATTCCCACTCAAACTCACAATGCAACAACAATAAGCATTGAGAGTTTGACAATCAGTAAACGAAATCGCGAACAATAAGAAGTTACGTAGTATTCTCAATCTTCTTCTCTTCCTTCTATTCTCTTCTGCCCAATCCATTGACCATCAACCAAAAAAAAAAACTCTTTTTTGATTCAGGCCAACCAAAATTAACAACCAAACCAAAACCAAAAAAACAAACTGAAATCAACAATACACAACAACCAAACTAAAAACCAAACTAAAAACCAAACCAAAACCAATCAAGCCAAACATTACAAACTTAAGGAAAACCCAAACCAAATTCAACTCTCTCTACTCAACAAAACAATCAAACAAAGACCAATCAAACTACTAAGATCCTCAATCCAACTAGACGACAACAAATTCCCTCAAACAAAATCCAAGACCCTAGATAAGTTACTTAAGAACACCGACATAATAAATATTAATAATAAATGATTAAAGCCCTACATCAATGGTTAAGGTAACCATTAATGGAGGCAGCGGAAGACTATCATTTGATTGACTCAAGAACAATAACAAGGCTCTGATACCATGTTAGAATGAGGAGAGAAAGTTTGTATTGAATTGTTATACATGGTTACATAGATTGTGTCTATTATATAAACATTATAATTGACATATAAGGAAACTAAATAATATAATATTAATATTATCACAATTTATAATGTTGTGATAATATCTTACAAATATAATATATTATACTCTAACAGTTATAATATCGTTTTTTTAGTGAATTGACTAGGATAAGGAGGAACACTAGTAGTTGGATTTAATAATGTTGTTTGAGGAGGAGGAAGAGAAATACAAACAATAAGATTCGATGGAACTGTCCGAGGAAGGGGAAAATGAACACGATGAGCGAGAATTAATAGTATTGTCCAAGGAAGAACACCAGCAGTTGAATTCAATAGAGTTGATTATGTTGATTATCATACCACTCTCTTTTTCAACAACAAAATTTTATTCTTCAGTTATAACTTCAACCCCTTCTTTAATATCAAGTTCAAATTCTCATATATCCTCTTCAAAATCTTCAAACATTTTATTTTCTAAATTTTATTATGTCACCATTTCAACTTTAACCTCAACCTCTTCTCCATTTTCAAATTCAACCACTTCTTCAATTTTTTCCTTCACCACCATTTTCAATATATTGAACTTGTAGAGGTATCACGTTAATACGAGTCCTAACTTAGTTTAGTGCATCTTCAAAATTAATTAAGTTAAATAGTAACATCTACTCTTAAAAGTTATAGAACCTCTAACACATCATAATCATTATTGAAGTGACTTAAATCATCATCACCACGATACCAAAATCTAAAGAAAGACATATTTTAGTAGCTCAATGATTCAGCAAACTCCATAAAATCTAAAATGCATAATTGATCCACATCTCTAATGACCATCAAATTTTCTTGATCATTATGTATGAATTTCAAAAATCGACATAAATTCAAGTGTGATGTTTGAAAATTTTCAATAAAAAATTTATTGAAAGGAAATACAAAATTTAAATATCATACAATACATAATTTTGAAAAAGTTTTTCTAGACTTAGTGGGATGTTTAAGTGCATTCGTTTTCCACAATTATAAATTTCTTTTAAATATTCATTAGATACTAATCAAATAAAGTAACCGTTAAATTTTGACAATATGAAGTCTAAAATTGTGAGACAAAGAATCAACCATTATTATTTACAAAAATTGAATAACTTTATATGTATTGCAACAATATTTAATTTGAACAAAACCAAGAGAATCAATCAAAAGTCACAACTAACAAGTAACCTAACCCCCATTTTGAGCCCATTTTGCAAGCTTTCCTTGTCTATTTTGGCGCGAAATCTATGGCGGCTTAGGACCCTTCAATTTGTTTGGTCAAAATGATTACCATCGTACGGGCTTTAGGAGGGAGAGGGAGAGGGAGAGAGAGAAAAATGCCCTTTTGTAAAAAGCTCATTGATATTTTGAAAAAGACTCGAACCTACTTAGGCTTAGCCGGCGCAGCATCTTTATCGCTCGCTTCCTCTTCATACAATACCTCTACCGCAGCCGCCGCCATGACAGATAACAACAAGAACCACAGGACCCATGTCTGCATCATCGGCAGCGGTCCCGCCGCTCATACTGCTGCAATCTACGCCGCTCGAGCCGAGTTGAAACCGATCCTCTTTGAAGGATGGATGGCGAACGACATCGCCCCCGGAGGCCAACTCACCACCACAACAGACGTGGAGAACTTCCCCGGATTCCCAAAAGGTATTATGGGCGGCCAACTCATGGATAATTGCCGCAGCCAATCACTCCGATTTGGTACTCAGATCTTCACCGAAACTGTTACTGATGTCGATTTCTCCTCTTCACCCTTCAAGGTATTAACCGATTCACGCTCTGTCGAAGCTGATACTGTCATTGTCGCCACGGGAGCTGTGGCCAAGAGGCTCAACTTCCCAGGATCCTGCGACGGGAAAGGTGGGTTTTGGAACAAGGGAATATCTGCCTGCGCTGTTTGTGATGGAGCTGCTCCGATCTTCAGGAACAAGCCGCTGGCTGTTATCGGCGGCGGAGATTCAGCCATGGAAGAGGCAAATTTCCTTACGAAATACGGGTCGAAGGTTTACATCATTCATAGAAGGGATGAATTTAGGGCTTCGAAGATTATGCAGAATAGGACATTGTCAAACCCCAAAATCGAGGTTTTGTGGAATTCTTCGGCAGTGGAAGCATATGGTGAAGAAACGAAGAATGTTTTGGGGGGACTGAAGATAAAGAATGCTGTGACAGGAGAAGTGTCTGATTTGAAAGTTTCAGGCTTGTTCTTTGCGATAGGACATGAACCGGCGACCAAGTTTCTGAATGGGAAGCTGGAACTGGATTCTGATGGTTATATAGCTACGAAGCCGGGGACGACCCACACCAGCATTGCTGGCGTTTTCGCGGCTGGAGATGTGCAGGACAAGAAGTACAGGCAGGCTATTACTGCTGCTGGAACTGGTTAGTGATTCTCTCTTTTGTGTTTGGTTCATAATACACCATAGCTCTTTAGAGTCGACTTAAGACACCAAAAGATCGGGTTCAATTCAATTTGAAAGTTCTTTGAGTTTAAGCGGGAGTTAAGACGGTGGAGTGTCATGCTAATTCTCCTTTAATTCCAAAAAAAAACACATAGCTCTTAAGATTTAAAATTGTTATCTTTGAAACTCAGCTATTGACACCACTTTGTATCATGTCCCTCAGCTATGTTGTCCATTTGAATTATAGGAATGCCCGAATTGATTCACATACCTACATGCTGACATTATTTATAATTTCCAGTTTACATTGCTCCAATTGGATTCGATTGCATGATCCTTTCATTATCACCAAAACCCATCATTGACCCTTGAGTAGAAAAGAAGGATCAGTTATATCATACTCAAATCAATCATCCTCTAAATACCACCCCTCTTCTCTGAATCTTTCATCCCTATGACATTTCAGGAAAGTATCATCATTGTTGCTTCTCTTTATCAAATTTTGTTTTGTCATTTCTTTTGCTTTGCTTCTCTATGTTGTATTCTTCTTGGCATCTTCAATGCTGCCCCTACATGTATGGTTGAAAATGAGTTGGAGGAGAGAAATTGGATGTGAATAAACATAAATTTTAAGTGGTGCAGTATAAACTTGAAGGTTACAATTTGACTCATTTGAAATGCAAGAATAGATTAGTTCTCGGATTTTATCTTTGTATCTCCACTTAGATAAGTTTATAATTGAGAATTGATTATTATTATGAATTGTGGGGGTCGAGCTGAGTTTAGACGATAAAACATCAACAAATTTATAAACATCAACATTATCTCATTTACATCCACATGTGACATTCGGATGATTTATTTCAATAACAAAAGTGTTTCCAATGATATTTCAATAACCTTTCTAATCCAAACTAGTAAGTTTTATGATTCACTTGGATATACAATATAGTTTTAGGTTTTAACAATAGCAATGCCTTTGTTTCCCACTTCTTGTTTCCTGTTTCTTAGGCTTTGTTTCTCGTCATGTAGTCTCTTATGTCTCCAACTCTTAAGGCTTCGCTCTCTACCCTTTGTCTCCACTTTCTTGATCTTTAGGCTTCACAATAACCGACAATCATGCCCCACTTCAATTTAGGGCATTCTTAACGAGAATCAAACACAACTTGTTCTTTTAGGTCTGACTTTTACGTTTGACTCTTAATTTATGGCGTTCTTAATGATTCAACTAAAGAATACATGTATTTATAGTAGTAGTAGATGTGTATAGAACTTATTGTGACATGTTATGAAATGGTGCAGGGTGTATGGCAGCATTGGATGCTGAACATTATTTGCAAGAAATCATGGGAGCTCAAGATGGCAAGACAAATGAATGAATGAATGAATGATTCTCTTCATATTTCTTTCTTACTCATTAGACTCCACCTGGTTGGTTGGGTAATTGGTATTTGGTGGTTTATATTATCGCTTTTTAAGAACCAAAAGAAAACAAGATTGGTTTCTTATTATTTAGAAGACTAATGAAGATATTATATCTCTCTATAAATCTCTTTGTCTGCTCCATCCATCATATAATATGATGGTTAATGTAAACTAAAATTAAGAATAAATCTAAATACCAGGAATCCATGCTTCTATGTCTTGATGTACACAAACAAGATTGATTGATTGATTGATTATTCGTTATCAAAATAAGAAATTCTTAATTAAAGGCAATGTGCCCCAACTAATTCAAAAAATATATTTTTGGTCACAATTTCAAATTCAATTTTATTTTTCATTCTTTGATCAGAACAACATATGCTCTTAACTAGATACAAAATATATGACAAATTAAATAAATAAATATATATATATATATATATATATATATTTTTTTCTCTTAATTAGATATTTTTCTTCTAATCTCTTTATTCATGATCTTCATTCCCTAAGTTATTATTTTTATTCCTAAATTTCCTTCTATCTCTATGACTTATAATATAAATTATTATTTGATCACTTCTCATCTCACAATAAATATTATATATATATATAATAAAATTATTATTGAAGATTTTGATAAGAGTTTTCATAACATTTCCCTGCCCAGCTGCACAAATTTAATAACCTGCCATAAAATATGGTACATAATAGAAAATAAAATGAGTTAAACACTATTTTATTTTATTTTATTTTTAATATAAAATAATTGAATACTTCAATTTAAAACGTTCTAAATGAAAATCAAACTTGTGATTATTGGTTTCTATTGAATCACTTTTTCAAACTTGTGATTATTGATTTCTTTTGAATCACTCTTACCAATTGAATTATCTATGTGTGTTTAAATAGTCAACACTATTCAATACGTAACCCATTCAAACAAAATAGTTAAATTAGAATTTAATGTATAATTTTTCTTTTAATGAAAGAAAATAGTTAAATTGGATATATTAGTTTTGTTATATAAATTTTCATACTCAAGAAGGAGAAGAAAATAAATAAAAAAAAGAATAATTTGAATGTTAATAAATAAATTATATATTTTGTTAATGTTGAAAACTGACCATCAGAGTCATGACATCTCTTTACTACAATTTAGGTGTCCTAAGCCTTTCATTTCTTATTAATCAATTTTGACCCTTGATATTTATTATGGATAAAAAATAATATATATTAACAAAACAACTGAAAGATAAAAAAAATATAGAGAAAAAAAAGTAAACAATTTTTTTCAAAGTAAAATATTAATTAATTTAATTAAGCATTACAATACATATAATAAATTTATTCCACAACCAAAATCTTAAAACAAAAGGAAACTAAAAAACATAAAATGATTGTGATAATATTTTATGGAGGGATAAGATTGTAGACATATAAAATAACAAACTGATCATTCAATTCATTCCAATTTCCAACCTTCAACCCAATTAAATTTAGTTTTTTACTCAAATTATTTAAAAAATGAAATAAATAGACAAACATATTTACTTGAATGTTTGCTTCTCCTTAAGGGATAGAACTAAACTAGTGACTATTGTCACTTTGGAGAATGGACGTGACAAGAGACACTATAAATACTCACACCAACTAGCTTAGTTGTTGATTACAACATGCATCTAATATATATGGGCATGTCTATATACCTTACCTTAATACATACTCAACCCCACAATTTAATTAAGTTTCTATATTAAGTCACATGACGCAATTACTATTATTCATTCATTCATACATAGACGGGTGTTTGAGTCCGAATATATGATGCATATTCGTGTCAATTGTCGCATAGTTTCATTAAACCAACTAGCATGTATCACGTGCATTTGCACGAGTAATAATATAAAAAACCGTGAAAAAAATATTACGGTAAAATTTTTATGGGCGGGTCAACACACAATCCGACCCAATTATCCATTTACTCTCACATATATATTCAAATTAACCACAACTCTCGACCCGGCAATCCGGACACTTTAAAAATTAAGCATCATTATCTATATATAGATTAGTTAGTTAAAAAGTTGAACTTATATTGTTAAAATGTCACGCGTTTATCAAATTTTGGGTTGAATTTAAAATATAAAGTGTTATTAACTTAGTTGGTTAAAAGGTTGTATTAATTTTGTTAGGTTGCAAGTTCTCACCATACCTATAGCATTTTTAATTTTATTTTTAACCGTTTTAAGTTTATGGGCGGGTCAACCCACAATCCGACCCAAGTATTCATTTACTCTCACATATATCCAAATTAACCACAACTCTCGACCCGATAATCCGGACACTTTAAAAATTAAGCATCATTATATATATATAGATTAGTTAGTTAAAAAGTTGAACTTATATTGTTAAAATGTCACGCGTTTATCAAATTTTGGGTTAAATTTAAAGTATAAAGTGTTATTAGCTTAGTTGGTTAAAATGTTGTACTTATTTTGTTATGTTGCAAATTCGAACCATACCTATAGCATTTTTAATTTTATTTTTAACCGTTTTAAGTTTATGGGCGAGTCAACTCACAATCCGACTCAAATATCCATTTACTCTCACATATATCCAAATTAACCACAGCTCTCGACCCGGCAATTCGGACACTTTAAAAATTAAGCATCATTATATATATATAGATTAGCTAGTTAAAAAGTTGAATTTATATTGTTAAAATATCACGCGTTTATCAAATTTTGAGTTGAATTTAAAATATAAAGTGTTATTAGCTTAGTTGGTTAAAAGGTTGTACTTGTTTTGTTAGGTAACAAGTTCGAACCATACCTATAGCATTTTTAATTTTATTTTTAACCGTTTTAAAATTTTAATTATATGGGCGAGTCAACCCACAATCCGACCCAAGTATTAATTTACTCTCACGTATATCCAAATTAACTACAGCTCTCGACCCGACAATCCAAACACTTTAAAAATTAAGCATCATTATATATATATAGATTAGTTAGTTAAAAAGTTGAACTTATATTGTTAAAATGTCACGCGTTTATCAAATTTTGGGTTGAATTTAAAATATAAAGTGTTATTAGCCTAGTTTGTTAAAAGGTTATATTTGTTTTGTTATGTTGCAAGTTCGAACCATACCTTTAGCATTTTTAATTTTATTTTTAACCGTTTTAAGTTTATCGGCGAGTCAACTCACAATCCGACTCAAATATCCATTTACTCTCACATATATCCAAATTAACCACAGCTCTCGATACGACAATCCGGACACTTTAAAATTAATCATCATTATATATATATAGATTAGTTAGTTAAAAAGTTGAACTTATATTGTTAAAATGTCACGTGTTTATCAAATTTTGGGTTGAAATTAAAATATAAAATGTTATTAGCCTAGTTGGTTAAAAGGTTGTACTTGTTTTGTTAGGTTGCAAGTTCTCACCATACCTATAGCATTTTTAATTTTATTTTTAACCGTTTTAAGTTTATGGGCGGGTCAACCCACAATCCGACCCAAGTATTCATTTACTCTCACATATATCCAAATTAACCACAGCTCTCGACCCGACAATCCGGACACTTTAAAAATTAAGCATCATTATATATATATATATATATATATATATATATATATATATAGATTAGTTAGTTAAAAAGTTGAACTTATATTGTTAAAATGTCACGCATTTATCAAATTTTAGGTTGAATTTAAAATATAAAGTGTTATCAATTTAGTTGGTTAAAAGGTTGTACTTGTTTTGTTAGGTTGCAAGTTTGAACCATACCTATAGCATTTTTAATTTTATTTTTAATCGTTTTAAGTTTATGAGCGGGTCAACCCACAATCCGACCCAAGTATCCATTTACTCTCACATATATGCAAATTAACCACACCTCTAGACCCGGAAATCCGGACACTTTAAAAATTAAGCATCATTATATATATATAGATTAAATAGTTAAAAAGTTGAACTTATATTGTTAAAATGTCACGCGTTTATTAAATTTTGGGTTGAATTTTAAATATAAAGTGTTATTAGCTTAGTTGGTTAAAAGGTTGTACTTGTTTTGTTAGGTAGCAAGTTCGAACCATACCTATAGCATTTTTAATTTTATTTTTAACCGTTTTAAGTTTATGGGCGGGTCAACCCACAATCCGACTCAAGTATCCATTTACTCTCACATATATCCAAATTAACCACAGCTTTCGACCCGGCAATTCTGACACTTTAAAAATTAAGCATCATTTGTATATATATATATTTTCATATATCGAAAATCTATCCAACAAAAAAAGTGTGACTGAAAATGGCATAATCTTAATTACTAATTTATAAGTAACATGAATTCCTAAACCAATCACACTGGTTAATTAATTAATTAATTAATGATGCATAAAATATAAGTTGATTGTCTCATATTTTGTTTATATGTACAATATTCATAACAAGCTAGCAACTTGCTTGGTGTACAATAATAATATTTAATTATTAATAATGCCAATATTAATTCTCATATACAACTCCCAACTTATTCCAAAAATTTATTTATTGCATTTTATAAAAAGTCAATAATTTCCTGCATTTCTATATCTAAAAGATCTAGTTTGATATTTTGAGTTCATTTTAGATTCAAAACAAAATATTTGTCGTATTATTATTATTTTAATTATTAAATAATTTAATTTATTAATAAAAGATACTAAAATATCCTAAATTAAATTTTATTAAATTATTTTAATTTTAAATACAAAACAACATTTTTGTAATTTATCTAAACATATATTAATAAATCATTTATTTTTCTCGAATAATTTAATTTTTTTTTTGATATAATCCAACAAATTACTAAAAAAATGCAACATCACTATCAAAGATGGTTCAAAACCAATATTTACAGTTTTAAACACTTAAATTTGTTTCCTTCATTAATAATCAATTATCCACCATTAATGTTTAATTAATTACAAAGTTCATTAGTACTTTCAGCGACTGTATAGGGGCTCGGAAGGGCCGAAGCCGATCCTAAAAAATCATTAAAAAATAATAAAACTTACTTTTATCATTCGTTTTATTCAATTTTTTTTTGTTATTTTTGTAAAAAAAAAAGTCCACCTTAATCTTTTTTCAAGCTTACCCTAACTCTAAATTATGATTCAAACTTCAAAACACCTTCCAATTTTATTTTTTTAAAGTTAATCAGTGCATGAGTAGATTTGTGTGAAATTGCTATTATTTTGTAATATATATATATATATATTGATTTATTTTAAGTATAATCGATACTTATCCAATTTAAACTAGCTAAAGTAGTTGATTATTGCACAATTGCTAGATTTATATATATCCAAACAATGGGATTGAATTGAATGATTTCTTAGATCACATTTTTTACTTTGATATGCACAATCTTGACAAGACATGAATTGTTGATCTCACTAGAAGCTATACAATAGTAAAGAAGAGAGTTTTAATTTTGCTAACAAAAATGACGACACCCTTGAGGTATGAGATGTCAATACTCAAAAAAGAAAAAAAACATTTGAAGAAAATGAATTTGATGCGAGAGAGATTTACGATACCTTCCTTGATGTATAAACTAAATGATTTTTTTTGCTAAAGATTGAGATTGATCCTATACCAATATACCATATGATATTATTTAAAATGAGACGATTAATGATCTTGATTTTTATTGTCTTTGTTCATGTCACAAATGTTAATTTCTTGGATATGAGGTGGAATGATAGTTTTTTTTATTCATTTCCCCTTTAATTAACCTAAGTTTTTTGTTTTTCAATATTGTTAAATTTTTGTCTTAATGCATTAACCTTAATTTCAATAATTAGTTTATTATGAACCATATGTTATTAATAGACAACGTGTTTATAGTACATACCCACCAAAATGTTTTAAGTTAGGGCTAGCTACTTTAATCATGCTGATAATTAAAAGATCTTATGTTGATTTTGTTAATATTAATGTCTATAAGAATACAACTAGGGTTGAAAGGTTAATTTCAAGTTGGCAGGTTAACGGGTTGAACGATTTTAACTTGAATCTGACATGTTTAGTAATTTGAGTCAAAATTTCTAACTTGAACCTAACATTTTATTTGTGATTGACCCGAATCTGACTCGTTTGACCCGATTTACCTTACCTAACTTAACTCGAATCAAACCTGATGTAATTAATTCACATCTCACTATTTCAAATTATATAATATCAATAAAAAAAATAAAGTTTAATCACAAATCCACTTATAAATTCTTTTATAAAAAAGATGAGTGAGTAAATAGGAAAAAATAACACAAAACTCAATAAAAGAAATTTGTAAACAAATTATTGAGTCTACTTTGAGTTATGTTAGGTCGACCCGATTTTGATCTATTTATTAATCAGGTTAAATATGTCGACCTGATTTTGACCCAAACAAAAAAATATATGACCCTAAACTGATTTTTTTTTGTTCGATTAGGATCGGATTTTTGTGTGGGATCCAAAATTGTCTGACCTAAATCCAACATATATATATATATATGATACATGATTACATGTCATTATGGATCGGTCCAATTGTGTAAACATTAAGGAGCGAAGCTAAACGACACGAGGTAACTTAGACTTTGTCGTTAGGTCATTGATTTGATGGTGTCACCTAATGATCTAAAATAAGATAAAAGATGAAATTATACATTTATTTATTGGGAATAATGTCATTTTTACCATCGAACTATAACGGAATATTCACGTATATCACTGAACTATTTTTTGTTCGTTTATACCACTGTAGTTGAGTTTAATGTTCATCTATGTCACTGTTGGACAAAAACATCCAAATCCGTTAATTTTTCCGTTAAATGATGACACGTGTGATTGACATGTCATTTTTTAAAAATTAATATATATATATATATTATATTTTTATTTTTATTTTTATTCACTATTTTAAATAATAAAACTTAATTTACATTTTCAAAGGTATTAACCAAATAAATTATATATTTTGAGAAGCATTAACAATAATTCACTTTATTTTAATTAATATATTTTCAACATTTATTTTTATTAACATTTCTAAATAATAACGCTAATAAAAATAAATGTTAAAAATATATTAATTTAAAAAAAAAATGAATTATTGTTAGTGTCTCTCGAAATGTCTATATTGTTTGGCTAATGCCTCTAAAAATATAAAAGTTTTATTATTTAGAAATTATGAATAAAAATAAAAATATAATATATATTATTTAAAAAAAAAATAACATATCAATTACACGTGTCATCATCTAACGAAAACTTAACGGAATTAGATGTTTTTATCCAGCAGCAATGACATAGATGAACATTAAACTCAATTACAGTGATATGAACGAATAAAAATTAGTTCAGTAATATACGTGAATATTATGTTATAATTCGATTCCTTTTATTTATTTGGAATAAAGATAGGATATTATACCCAAAATTTACATAATATTTAAAGTAGGAGCCTAATCTAGTAGTAACCCCTAATTAAAATACAATTCTACTTAGAAAGAACTAACTACTAGCTAGAATTGGATGTAGACCTATTATATTTCATATGGCTTTTAACAAGCTGACCGGAGGCAAGCGCCGCCATTAGAGATAGCTCTCCGGCAAGAACAGCTCCGGCCACAATACTAGCCAACTGTCTGGCGTTTGCGCCAGGATTCTCTTGGTTTGCACCTTTCACTCCAAGAAGGTTCAAACAAGCTGCTTGAGATGCCAATTGAGTCCCTCCTCCAACTGTCCCAACCTCAATAGATGGCATGGTGACCGAGATGTGAAGATCTGTTCCATCGTTGATAGCTTCCATCATTGTAATACAGTTTGAGCTTTCCACATTCTGAGCTGGGTCTTGTCCTGTGGCTAAGAATAGTGCAGAAACAATATTGCTTGAATGGGCATTGAACCCACCAAGAGACCCTGCTAAGGCAGACCCAGCTAAGTTCTTTAGCACGTTTAGCTCGACAAGACTAGCCACGTTGGTTTTCAATACCTTCTTTACCACTTCCTCCTTTATTACTGCTTCGCAAACAACTGATTTCCCTCGACCCTCTATCCAGTTCACTGCAGCAGGTTTCTTATCCGAACAGAAGTTACCTGATGATCATCATCATCATATCTCAAGATATTGACAATTTAAAGAAACATGTCATTCATTAATTAATTAATACCAGAGATGCCCATAACGTCCATGTCTGTATAATAAGCTTGAAGATAGTCTAGAACATTCTGAACACCCTTGGAGACCATGTTCATCCCCATTGCATCACCCGTGCTGCAGCTGAATCTCGGGTACAGATTTTTTCCAGCGATTCCACATTTCACACCCTTTAGCCTGGCAAATCTGCTTGTTCTGTCACCAATTTCAGAAACCAGGGAAAAAAGAAGGGTAAATTTGATTTTCAGGATATTAAAACAAGAATAGCATGAATTGATGGCCGTATGAGTGTGTGAGAGAGAGAGGGAGAAAAATGGTGGGTGGGTGTCAGAAATGGCGGAACAGAGACAAAAGCATGAAAGAAATGAGGATTTGACTGACTTGTTGAAAACGATGGCTAAGTTGTCAAAATTCATGGGATCCTCCAAGAAGAACTTTACTTCAGCAGCTCTCTTAGCACTCGGAAATCTCACCACCGGAGCTCTCGTCATGCTGTCTTTCAGCAAAACGCTGCTCGCTCCGCCGGACAAGTATATGGCTTTGCATCCCCTGTTCGTGCTAGCCACTAAACACCCTTCCGTGGTCGCCATCGGCACTGAGTATTCCCTACCATTTAACAGCAAAGGACCCGCAATTCCCACCGGAATCTGAACGTACCCAACTGGCATTTCGCAGCACTGATCCAAAATCGATTCATAATCGAACCCTTCCAACGGCATACCCACAAGCGATTTCCCTGTCATTCTCTGTAACGCTTCACGACGAATCGCCGCCGCAAGTTTACAGTCCTGGAGTTTCGATTCAAGCGAGTAAGACGAAATGGTCCCGGCTACAACCGCCTTCACTATCTCCTCAGACGTTCCTGGCGTGACAAGAACGGGAGCGGGTTTTCCGGATGCCGGAGATGAATGATGAGGTACAAGGGAGTCATCTCTGAACGCAACCCTAGTGATCTTTTTCTTTGATTCGCTCTCAGCAGCACATAAATGGATGTTCTGTGGAGATTTTCCAGTGAAGAGAGAATGGACGAAATCTACACCGATGAAACCAACAAGGTAGACGGTGGAAGCTACGAGAGAGATAACGGCGCCTAGCTCTGGAAGTGTGACGACGTGAAGTGGTTGGGAGTTTCGGATCTTATTTCTCCAACGATAGAGGAGGAAATAGGCAACGGAAAAGAAGACGGCGAAGAATATGATGCTGGTCGTGTGGTAGATATGATGAGATGGAGGAGTGGCGAAGGCCGGCCGGTTCGGTTTCAGGTCAGAGGCAGCCGCTGCCGTCGCCGCCGCCTTGGAGGGGCGGAGCGATTTGACTGGAGTCCGCTTGCTTGCGTTCATGGCGATTTTGGAAACGCTGGATGGTTTTAGACTGAACAGAGGTAGTGGACGTGTTTTATAGGCTGATAAGTTGTTTGTTGGCGCGCGTGACTTATGCCCACATAAACCGCGTGTTCAAACTATTTATTTATTTTTTAATTTATTTTTGAATTATATGTAAAAATAATACTTTTTAAATAGTTAATGGTATGGTTTTAGCCTTTTAGGAGAAAGAAAGAAATGGATAATCATACAGCACAAAAAAAAAATACAAGATTACAAAAATATTACTTAAACCTAGATTTAGATATAATAGGCATATGTAATAGATTTTATCTAGTTAAGTACACATCAGATAGAGTATTCTCTTAAAATATAATAAGTTTAGAGTAATTCATTTACTACTCAAAAATTGATTTTCAAATTCTAGAAATATTCTTTTTTTAAACTATTTTTTTAACTTTTTCGATAAGTATATATATATTTATCCTTAATATTTTTTCAAACCACATAAATTAAAAAAAATTATGATAAAATAAATTATAGATCATATAAAATTCGCTTTGAATTGAAGCAGGGATATAGCTGTGACATCAGTGGGATGTCAGACTAGTTCCCCTTAATTCAAATGAAATATTTATTCATATAAAAAAACAAATTAAATATCATTAAATAAACGCAAATTACACTACACAAACAAAGAAATTACATTAAAACTGTAACTCCCGGAAAAACCCTTTCAGTTTAGGTTTTGCGGAAAAACTCGAGGTTTGAGAATTTTAACTTTATTTTGCGTGTCATGAATTTTCTTTTTAAATAAAATATTATTTAAAATATTTTTAAATGATTTTTGACCTATTCTAAAATTAATTAAAAATAATTAATTTGTAGTTCCATTTTTAAATAATCCAAAGATTTACGATAATCAAATTACAATTTGATTTTTTAGAAACCTATTCATTTAAATTAATTAAACATAATTAATTTTAAAAGATTGTTTGTTTTGAAATAGAGTCGTCAACTGATTTTTTCAAAAGTTTCCATACGTGTACAAACGTATTGGCCAGAGTTTTTTTAGTTCATAGTTTGGTAATACTCGGGAAAGGCTTTCGCGCTCGTCATTCGTTGTCTCTACTTATAAAATTGACTTTTGAAAATCGATTGTATAATGTTTGAGTTTTAACCAATTATTTTTTTGATCTTAGTAATGTTTTTAGATTTTAACGTTATTTAAAATATTGAAACAACAATATTTAAATGCTGGTACATATTGCTGATGATAATTAGGAAGGATTATACCTAAAGAGCATCATTAGTATTTTTAAGGGTGTTATGGTTTAGAAATAAACACCAAACATGCCTTAGTCAAAATATTTTTGTGAAAATATCCCAAAAATATTTTGAAATCATTTTCTAATTTTTTTTGTGATTTTTAGAAAATAGTTTGGGTTCCAAAATTACAAAAATAACTTTTGGTTTTGAAAAGTGCAACCAAAGAGGTCTTAGGACAAAAGTCCTAAGCCTTGGGTTCGTTTATATCGGTCAAGGTATAAAAACCCTCGGTCCGAGTCGAGGCTCGAGGTCTTTGGTCGGAGTGCCGAAATCTATCGGTCTAGGTGCTAAAGACTCTCAGTCCTTGGCTAAGATAATCGGTCTAGGTGTATAAACCCACCGGTCCTGGGTTAGCTTAGAGCTAAGTCCCTTAGTCTTAGGTTTAGGAACTCTTGGTCCTGATTTTGGACCTCTCGGTCCTAGGTTGAACCTCTCGGTCCTGGGTTGGACCTCTCGATTCTAGATATAAAATCCTCGGTCTTGTTGAAATTCTTGGTCCTAGGTCTCGGTCTGGACCAATGATTATCGGTCGGACCTCTTAGTCCTCAAGAACACAAAAGTGCAATTTTATAAATTTGTTTTTTTAGCTTGGATACTTTGATCCGAGAACTTGGGAAGCTTCACAAAACTCTTAGGAACATGTTGATCATCATCTTAGATTGTAGACATGTGAAACACAACCACAATTACACATTTGTTTATCTTAGTATTCAATTTCATTTTATTATCATTATTTAAGAGAATAAATTCAATTTATATTTTGTGATCACAATTTATATAAATTTAAATTATGATCATAATTTATATAAATTTAAATTATGATCACAATTTTTTAATATTTTGTGATTCTCTTGTTATTGTGCTAATTAAGTTTGTTTTACTATTTAATTTATATAATATAGTTATATATATATATATATATATATATATATATTTATATATATTTATATATATATATATATATTTTTATATTTATATATTTATATATATATATATATATATATATATATTTATATATTTATATATTTATATATTTATATATATATATATATATTTATATATTTATATATTTATATATTTATATATTTATATATTTATATATTTATATATTCTGTCATTATTTATATTTATAATATTATTAAAAATATTCTCTTATTTCATTTATTTCTTAATATAAAATACAATTATATATATATATATATTATATCTTGATAATTATATATATATATAACATTTTATATATAATTAAAAATACATATTCATATATATATATATATTTCATATTTTTCATATTTTATTAAACTAAAAATAATTAAAAAAGAGAAAGAAAAAAAATTATATTTTTATATATAATATATTAATAAATGTTCAATGAGCTCATTGTTAATATATATTTAAATTCTCTCTTCATTAATTAAATTTTATATTTAATTATATAATTTATTTTTCTTATTAATTTATATATGTAACAATTTAGTTTAAAATAGAGAAATTTTATATTTATATATTTAATTTATAATAATATTATTTTTAAATTTTATTTGCTCACTAATTTTTATATTTATGTATATATATTATTTATATTTTTCTCTTTTATATTAATTTATACATATTTATATAATCTCTCCTTATTAATTTTTATATATTATCTGTTCTTATATATTTACTTGTTTATATATATAATAATTTGATATATAATATATATAAAATATATATATTTACCTGTATATATAAACTAACACCATAAAATATATAGAAACAAATTTGTATACATGTTTATATTATATATATTCAAAAATATTATATTAATCACCCATATGCTTAATTTTTACTTTTTAAAAAAATTTATCAACATATATAAATTTTATTTTGTGATTTATAACATTTATATACAGGTTTAGTTTTTTATTTAATTGAAACAACTATCAATTTTTAATATTATCATATTTTTTAAGATTTTTTCTTTAAAACAAAGAGATTGGAGAACCGTGTAATATTTTTTAAAAAAATTTATTTTTGTTAGTTTTTGTTTTAATATTAAAAAATTATTTTAATTTAATAATAATTAATAAACAAATTTAAAATATATAAATTCAAAAAATATATATGTTATCAAGTTTTGAACCAAATTAAAAATAAAATAAAATAATAAACGCGAGTGTGTCTATAACTGCAAGGGAATGGACCTAATTTTGCAATATGTTGCATGGGCTTCGGTATATCTATTAAGGTGAAAAAATAGTTGGGCTGCCTCGAAGTTGGAGAAAAAAATAATGGTGGGCCGCGTAAAAATGGATTTGGTCCAGACCAGAGGCAAGCCCAACAATATAACCTAATTTTCTTTTCTAATTTCTTATTTTGAAATGAACTTTCTTAAGTAAAAAATCACACTTAAATATATAGTTTGTAAGCCACATTAAAATCTTAATATTCTACCAAACAAAAACATATGTCATAATAAATGGGATCATCATTCCTATATTTGAAAAATGAAGGGTCATCTTACAATCACATTTGTTTGTTTTTTTTGTTTTTTTTTTAAACCTAGGATATTAGCACATTAGCGTTTTCTTGTAAAAAATAATATTATTACTATAAGTTAAATTATGTATATAAAAAATAATACATTTTATTATAATAATAATAATATAGTAATAATATTATCATAATATTTAACTATTCATAATAATATTATGTAATATTATTAACATATATAATAAATAAAATAATATATTAACAATTTTAAATGAAATTATAATCAAATATTGTAAACAATAATAAATTAGTGTTTTCACTTGCATTTCTTAGTTTTCTATTAATGGAATGATCAAATATTTGAAACATAAAATAAAATAAATACTCTACATTATAACAAAGATAAATTAGTTTAACTAAGTATGAACAACAAATAGTTACAAAAAAATTATATTAAATTTTAAATAATTATTTTTTCAACAATAACACTAATTCTTATCATTTAAATTATCTTGAATTATTTGTTTATTATTAAAACCGTACAATTTTTTTTTTATTAATAAAGTATAAAATACTCAAGTTGGCGTCTTATTAGTCTTTATTGTATTAAAAAAATGATTTCATTGATAAATAGAAAGAAAGGTAATTAGGATTTTGGATAAAATCGGAACAATATAAAATACTCCATT
Organism: Impatiens glandulifera; assembly: GCF_907164915.1. NCBI lineage: Eukaryota > Viridiplantae > Streptophyta > Magnoliopsida > Ericales > Balsaminaceae > Impatiens > Impatiens glandulifera. The sequence continues at coordinate 27,350,873 of NC_061870.1, forward strand.
TAACTTTTTTATAATTTTATTTTTAAATAATATATTATTAAAAAAATAAAAGGTAGATTCTTCGTATTATTTGAACAACAGAGAGAAACTGGCCCTGTATTAAGCGCTATAGCCGTTACTTTTCCCAAATACAAAGATAAGCATAGTCCTATTAAAAACACTAGCATTTAGCCCGTGCATTTGCACGAGTAATAATATAAAAAACCGTGAAAAAAATTACGGATAACATTTTTAATTTTATTTTTAACCGTTTTAAATTTATGGGTGGGTCAACACATAATCCGACCCAATTATCCATTTACTCAACATTATTATATATTAGTTAGTTAAAAAGTTGAACTTATATTAATATTAAAACGTCCCGCATTTATCAAATTTGGTGTTTGAATTTAATATATAAAGTCTTTGTACCTTAGTTGGTTAAAGAGTTGTACTTGTTTTGTTAGGTTGCAAGTTCGAAACATACCTGTAGCATTTTTAATTTTATTTTTAACCGTTTTAAATTTAAAAACGGGTAAACCCACAATCCGACCCAAGTATCCAAATTAACCACAGCTCTTGACCCGGCAATCCGGACACTTTAAAAATTAAGCATCATTATATATATATAGATTAGTTAGTTAAAAAGTTGAACTTATATTAATGTTAAAACGTCCCGCGTTTATCAAATTTGGTGTTGAATTTAAAATATAAAGTCTTTGTAGCCTAGTTGGTTAAAGAGTTGTACTTGTTTTGTTAGGTTGCAAGTTCGAAACATACCTCTAGCATTTTTAATTTTATTTTTAACCGTTTTAAATTTAAAAACGGGTAAACCCACAATCCGACCCAAGTATCCAAATTAACCACAGCTCTCGACCCGGCAATCCGGACACTTTAAAAATTAAGCATCATTATATATATATAGATTAGTTAGTTAAAAAGTTGAACTTATATTAATGTTTAAACGTCCCGCGTTTATCAAATTTGGTGTTCAATTTAAAATATAAAGTCTTTGTAGCCTAGTTGGTTTAAGAGTTGTACTTGTTTTGTTAGGTTGCAAGTTCGAAACATACCTCTAGCATTTTTAATTTTATTTTTAACCGTTTTAAATTTAAAAACGGGTAAACCCACAATCCGACCCAAGTATCCAAATTAACCACAGCTCTCGACCCGGCAATCCGGACACTTTAAAAATTAAGCATCATTATATATATATAGATGACAAAATTATGTTATTTATACTAAGGAAAAGATAGGGTATTAATTTTGTTGGGTTAATCGGTTTCGGTTAAATCATATTTTATTTTTTATTTTATAAATGGGTTAATCGCCTATATTGATATCGGTTTTATTTTACAAATCGGTAAATCGCCTATATTGATCAGTTTTACCGGTTATAATTTTACTCGTACTGGTTGTTTCCGATCGATAATTTTATTTTGTAAATTAAATATTAAATTTATTAAATAATATTTTTTTTAAATCTTTATTTGCGCTATCATATTGTTCACCATTTTTTTTTTCTTGTCTATGTTATATATTATAATATAAATTATAATATGTTATATAGGGGTAAGGATCTGCTGTCCCAAAATATGTTCTACTTGCTGTCTCATTCATCAAAACAACATAATTTTGATAAATTAGACAAATAAAAAATTATATATATGAAATAAACCCTAAATCCTAAACTCTAAACCCTAAATTTTAAACCCTAAATCTTAAATCATAAATTCTAAACCCTAAAAAATTATATACATATGACATTTTATTTTAATATTTAATTTTCTTTTTCCTCTTTCCACACTCTTCTCTCTCTTATGAGACAGCAAGTGGAACATTATTTTGGGACAGCAAATCCGAAGCCGTTATATAGATGTATTTAAAAATATATTATATTATATTATAACAATATAATATATTTTAAGAATTTTTATTTTTAAATTAATAGATATATAATTTTTTTAAAGTTATATAAATTAAAATTTAAAAAAATAATTATAAGTAGCCTCTTAAAAATAACTAATATATATATATATATATTATTAAATATTATTTATAATATATTTAATACGATAAATGATAAACCCAACGAAAAAATTAACGAAAATAAGTCCATGAATCCGACGTGGCTTGTCACATTGTTCCCACGTCCCGAAACGCTCATTTGGGGTTCCAAAACGCTCATTTTGGGTCCTAAAACGCTCATTTTTTTGTCCCAAAATGACCGTTTTGAAATCCTAAATGACTTTTTTGGGACATTTTTATTTTTCTCTCTTTTACCCATGTGCGTTCCGAGACATTTTTAATTTTCTCTCTCCTACCCACGGACATTTCAAAACATTTTAAAAAAAAATTCTCTCCTACCACATGGCATGACACGTCGATTTTGGACTTATTTTCTCTAAAATTTTCGTTGAATGTATCATTTTTCATCTAATACTTATTAAATAACTAATATAAATTATAAATATATATATATATATATAATTAAATAATTATCGGTAGAAAAATAGTTGAAGTATTAATTATTAAATCGTTTAACCGATAAAATTTGGTTAACCACAACTATTAAATCGTTTAATCGGTAAAATTCGGTTAATCAGAACCGTATAATCAAGTTAACCGATAAACCAGTAAAAAAACGACAAGCTATTAATTCGATTTGGTTGCCGATTTTTTTATTTTCTTTCACAACCCTAAGAGGGGATCCATGAACAACAAATGCTTCCACTTCAATCCAGGGCCACCCCCGAAATATGGGTGTCTTAGACAAAAGTAAAATTTATTCTTATTTTTAGCTTGTTATATTGAAAACATTATTAAATTTATATTTAGTTTAATACAAGTAATCTAATTTAATTATTTAAATCAACTAAATGTTATAAAAAAAATTAATTAGGTTATAAGTTTAAAACTTAGTAAGGCAATTTTGTTTTTTAAATTAATTTTTTTATAAGGAACTGGATGGAGGGACCTGCCTAGCTTGCTCACCCTCTTGGTCTCTTAAGTCGATTTTTACCACCAACTACTTTAGTTGTGTTTTTATTTTAAATTATGTTTTCTCCCCAATGAAATGATCTGGATCCACATCCATGGTCATCCGCTTCCATTTAAATGGTTTCTAGTAGAAATCGAACTTGTGATCCTTTGGTTTTTCAGGTTGACTTATTTCAATAAGCCACTCTTATAAGTAAATAAGTCTCAACTCTAATAAAAAACAATTTAAAAAAAAAATATATTTATAATATTTTATAGGTTAATCTAGTTATAGATCTCCATTCTTTAGCTCAGTCAATGAAGCTTAAAATTCATGAACAACAAGACTAATTATATTTTTTACAATGAGAAAAAAATATACAAATCATTGCAGTCACAGAACGTAAACGTAGAAATGTAAGACGTTTGTAGATCGTTAAAAGAGAACACTAACACATTAATTTTGGAATCAATTATTAATGTCAAATGTTAATAGTCTAAGACGCGCATAAAGAAAATATGTTGTATAATCTTGGCTCATATATTTACACCTAAAATAACACGACGCAAATAAGATTTTAGCCTACCAAAGACACAATCTCCCCCTCTACCTTCGTCCTCGTATAATCTACCAATATTTTTCTACCAACAAATTTCTAAGACGATATGCAAAGATAAGTGACGATTCGGGCAAGCGTTCTTCTTAGACATATACATAGATAAATTCGCTGCCCAAATTGAATTTAGATCTCATTGCCATTTCTGCTAGGCAAACTCCAACTACCGTATAAATATAATAAATACCCGCGATCTAAAGAGTATCACATTGAGAAGAGAGGTGGGGTAGTTAAGTAATTATAACTTTTAAAAATCAGTTTTTTTTTTTTATTTCATATCAAACGGTTTTTTAAAATTTAAAAATAAACGGTTTTTTAAATACACCACAAATAAAACTCGCTAAAATAACAAAACAAACAATAAATATTTTATTCAACAACAATTTTGGCCTCATTTATTAACTATTATACAATATGCTGCTTAAACATATTTTAGAAATTAAAAAAAAAAATCTAAACCAAACTAAAACTAATTAAATAAGTAAATTAGTATTTTAAGACAAAAATAAAATAAAATAAAATCTGGAAGATAAAAAGGAAAGGGTAAACAAGGAAATAACTGAAATAATATATTAATAATATATTGGGCTGATATCCGAAATCTTCTTCATCCTTTTGAACCCTAATTTTTCATTTTCTTTATTTTTACCTTCCATCGCCCTTTGTTTTAGTTCACGCAGTTCCTCCCGCCTGTTTAAATTCTCAATACTTTATTTTTGCGCCTTTTCCCTCAATTTATATTTCGTGATTTGTTCCTTGCCGAATTTCGGATATCAAATTCGAATCAGGATATTTGATCTATTTTGGAGTTCTTGATCCAACATGTTCTTCTTCTGCCAACTTTGATCAATCAGGTTTCTTATTTATATGTTAATCTTTCTTCCCTCTTTGCGATTTCAGAAATCTGAAGCTAATTGGGTCTTTGGTTACAGTCTTTTTTTCAGGGGTTTACAGTGTTGATTATGTCCGATATGGACCAGTTCAGTTTAATCGATAACAATGGTTTAATCGATAACAATGGCGTCAATGATCAGTCGATTCAATCACCCCAAACTATGCCGATAGGGGAGATGCCGAACATGCAATTGCCGTACACTGATGATACATCCACGGTGTATAAGCCTTTGATGCCAGGAACTTCGCCGCCACCACTATCTTCTCCAGCACAGGTTTACCAACCTGTTGGAGATGACTCTACTTTGCCTGACCCAGATACTAGCATCCCCGTCTCTACCGATCAGGCCAAGCGAAAGCGTGGGAGGCCGAGGAAATATGCTCTTGATGGATCCGCAGTTCCCGGCGCCGGATCTTCTGATCCCACTGTCAAGCAACAGGCCGTTATTGGATCCGGCGGTTTACCGTCCCCTTCTACTGGGAAGAAAAGGGGCCGGCCACTTGGGTCAGGACGTAAACATCTTCAAGCTTTAGGAGGTATTACTAGATTCTGATCTGATATTTGCCTGAATTAGGAGGAGGGTATATTACAGTACTAGATTCTGATCTGATTTATTTATATATATTTTATGCTAATGTTAATCCATATAGTATTATTTAAATGAAATAAGAACTGATATAAGTTTATTCTTCATATAAGTTCATGTTCTGTTGGGTGGCTAAAGAAATTTACTAAACATGTTGACCTAGCTAGCATATTCTGGAATCAAAGCAGATTACTTTCTTCTCTTTTTGCAGGCATACCACCATCATCATCATCATCATTATCATCATTATCAGGCAGGGGTAGTGGGTTTACGGCTCATGTAATCATAGTTGAAGCAGGAGAGGTGATTTGCACAAATATTACTTTTGTTAGTGTTGATATGAGTGTTTGATATTCATTTTGGAGAGAATTTTGGTCATTGGTTTAACAGTTCATATCCTTTAGGATTTTTTTTTCTAGAAAAAACCTTGTTTGATCTAGAGTGAGTTAAATGACTCGACATTTAAGATGTTACAGATAAAGGGTGTAGGTAGTTTGATTAGTAAAAGTTTGTTTGTTTTGTTGGGTGGGATGGCAGGACATAGCTTCAAAGATATTGTCGTTTGCTGAAAGTGGGTTGCAAGCTCTGTGTGTCATCACAGCAACTGGCGCAGTATCGAACGTGACAATTCGTCAAAATTCTTCTACACCTAGTGTAACTGTGTCATATGAGGTTGGTTGTCTTAATTTGGATATACCCTATCCTATCTTAATTTACTTGCTTTTGTGGAAGTAATAACAATAATTTTGTTTGGTTAAAACAGGGGAGATTTGAGATAGTGACTCTTTCAGGGTCATACATAGTTTCAGAAATTGGTGGTCAGCGTAACACAAGTGGGGGTTTAAGTACACTGTTAGCTGGGTCTGATGGTCATGTTTTGGGTGGTTGCATAGCGGGACATCTTATTGCAGCATCCACAGTACAGGTATGTGATGATTGCAGTAAAAAAATTGAATCTTGTAGTAATTCTAATGTGGTGGTAAAACTTTTATCTGTCATTGCATTGCATAGTAATTCTAATGTGGTGGTAAAACTTTTATTTGTCATTGCATTGCAGTCCAATTAAGTTGCTAAATTTTCAACAATTGCTTTATCTTTTTGGTTTTGAATAAAAAACAAACAAAATTATAGATGGAAGTGAGAATATTAACAATGTTGTTTTTGTGCACAGATTGTTGTTGGGTGTTTCATTCCAAAGAAAGAATACCCTTGGAAGCAAGCAAGGCAAAGTATAGCTGCTGCTGCTGCTGGTGGAAGCTCAACTTCGCGTGGAACTATGAGCGAATGCTCGGGTGGTGGGCCTGGAAGTCCACTTAATCAGACTAGTGTTGGTGGTGGTGGTGTTGTTGGTGGACCGGAAGCTCCAGCATGGCATCATAATCATCATCTTCATGATGGAAATAGAGAGGAGCAACAGCACCCTTGGTAGACAACTCTCAACTTTTTAAAGAAAAGAAGAAAGAAGAAGCATCCATTTCCAGCCAAAAAAAACTTTAATGCCTTAGATGATGATGATAGATATATATATCTTTTAATTTGCTTTGGCTAACTTTATTTTGCAAGTATCTCTCTCTCTCTCTCAATTGTTGTCCAGATTTTTTCTTTAAGATTTTAGATTAGAACTATTTACAATTTTCTCTATTCAATTCAAGAAAGTTAATATCAGTAGTAATGTGTGTTTGGTGGGTTCTTTCAATCCCATTTTTAAAGGCATTGCTTTAACCTATTCATTATTTGATTTTTAGGGTAATTTTTATTGTTGGTTGATATTAATATTAAAGTGACTACAATTTTTTTCTTATATATGATAAGAGCATATATATATATATTTCTGTGTCAATCATATTGAGCTAACACCAGTTTGTTTATCTGCTTAAGAAAAAAGGTTTGGTTGATTTTAATATTATGATCTGCTTAAGAAAAAAGGTTTGGTTGATTTTAATATTATGATCTTAGTTGTACTGTTTCATTTCATATTTAAAAATAAAATTTTAAGTTCTTATGTTTGAAATTTTTGTATGATTTTAGAAAATTAATTGATTTCTTTATTGAAAATGAAAGATAACTTAGTGGCACTTCAAGAGTGAGCTAGAGAGGTATACTCTAATCAAGAAACCTCAAATTTATATAATCTAAAAACATTGAAGTACAAACTGAAAACTCTATTGTATTTATTTATTATATTGTGAATATATAGAGAAAAAGTGATTAAAGATGTTTTCTCATACTAATGTTAATAAAAAAATGTAAGTCAAAAGGATTAATTTATCAAAAATTGGTTACTAAAACGGTAAAGTCAAACTAAAAATTAATAGGAAGAAAAATGATGAATAGAGGGTACTCATTTTTTTTTATGAAACATAACCTTAGATTTTGCGCATAATCAAACTCATTTGTTAAGATCCACATAAAATATATCATAGCAAAAATATCTACTCTAAAAACTATGTTAAGTTTTGGAATATGTATCTCTACTGTCATCTTTTTTTTTTTTATAGAAAATGAATCACGTGGGTTAGAAAATTTAGATTCTATTATAAATGATCCATATAACCATTTAAGTTGATTGAAAAAATATACAAGTTGAAATGGAGTTACTAATTGCACTTATTCAATATTTTATAAATAAGGTGAATAAAGAAAATTAATTTTATTAGATGTGTAAATGGATATCAACTGAACAAGAACATTTTTTATTTTTTTGATTTTTCAACATATTAAACAAATGAGTGTTGCTAATATTATTGACAAAGAAATGTATTTGGTCTTAACATAGAGAATATCCTCTTAAATATACTCAACATTGTTGGTTGAGGTTTATTTTAAAAATCATAGTCACTCTAATATTAATATCAACCAGCAATATGAAAATCAGTTACGATTCGAACAATATAAAAATAAGAATCGGTGATGAGGAAGAAGATGGTGGCGCTTCAAAGAAGATCGGCAACAATTCAAAAATGATTTGCAGAGAAGAAAATTGAGAATTTTTTTTTTCTCTTATATAAAATCACATTTTACCGTAAAAAAATACCTTCAAAATATTATGTCAAAACAGAGTCAACCATGGATGAGTTTAGGTTGTCATGAGTTAATTTGTGAAATAAATTGACACGTGTATGAGTAAAATATACATAGAGAATTTCCTATTAAATATACTCAACATTGTTGGTCGAGGTTTATTTTAAAAATCATAGTCACTCTAATATTAATATCAACCAACAATATGAAGACCTCGAACAATATAAAAATAAGAATCGACGACGATGAAGAAGATGGCAGCGCTTTGAAGAAGATCGACAACAATTCAAAGAAGATTTGCGGAGAAGAAGATGGAAGACAATTTTTCGTAAAAAAATACCTTCAAAATATTATGTCAAAAGAGAGTCCATGGATGAGTTTAGGTTGTCATGAGTTAATTTGTGAAATAAATTGACGCGTGTCAAATAATAAATGAGTTAATGCAATGTATTTAAAAGTAGTAAGACCGAAGTAATTGCATGCTGGACACGAGTTTTGGACTGTCCAGTCCCGCTAAAAAAAAAAATCGATTTATTTTTGTGAATTTAAGTAGTTTAAAAAATTGATAAAAATATTGTCTATGAGAAATTTGAATCTATAATCATATAAATTTTTATCTTTAACTACTAAATTATACTATTTAAAATTATAATAAAATCAACTAAATATCTTAATATTTTTAATAAAGGAATTGCCCCTAACCCATAAACTTACCGGACTTACTCCAGTACCAGTTTGGCTCGAATAAGAAAGTACTAAACAAAAACAAACTATAGTAAGAGTATTAGCATTTTATAAATCGGTTTGGCTCGAATAAGAAAGTACTAAACAAAAACAAACTATAGTAAGAGTAGTAGCATTTTATAAATCTTCATTCTCATATATATATATATATATATATATATATATATATATATATATATATATATATTATTATTATTATTAATTAAAACAAGCCCTTTTATTTATTTGTTCAGTCTCTTTTAAAAACAATTTTTTCTCTATTTTTATTAAATTATATTATTTTTTAACTTAGGATATTAACTAATTTTAAAATTTAATAACATAAAGAAAAAACAAAATAGCTTTAATGGAGTCGGATGGAGAGGGAAATTTGACAAAATGCTCTTAAAAAGTCTCTTAAATACGCTGGTTTGCGCAAATGACCACTTCACATAGGAGGAAAAAATAGCAAATCAAGGAGGTCATACTTCACTTGGCTGAGTGGGATACATGTGTCTATACTGGTAGGATCGAAAAAATAGCAAATCAGGGAGATCATTACAGTATCCGAACATTTCAACATATGGGCATTTTATTTCTAACTTATGTCATACTACTTTGACAGACAGACAGACTATGATGGAGATCACCATCACCTTCCAAGCTTATTACTTATTGGGTATTTTAGTTCATTTGTTGCATTAATTGACTCGTAGATTTATGCAGAAACATGGATGTTTCTTCAAAATTCACAGACGACAGAGAGATCATGCAAGGCTCGGCTCGATGCCATTGCATTAAATCAGAAGGAAGTCAACACGAGCTTTTCATTGTGTTAACATGAAAAACTGGACTTCCAGTTCCAGAGCAAGGAGATGCAGAAGAACTGGATATACTTCCAGTTCCAGAGCAAGGAGCAGAAGAAACAAATGGTTGAGTAATGGTGGTGCGCCAATTCATTGTGTTATTGGAAAGCTGGTGGAAGGAAGCTGATCAATGCGGCCCCTCAATTCAGTTGGGTGGAGCCATGAATCTGGACTGCTTCTAAATTGGTGTGTCTCGAGGAGATTGATTTGAAACCAAACCTAACCTAAGAACAGTTCTTCCTGAAACTATGGGATCTCTGCTAACCCTAGAGAAACTAGATATCAAAACCAATAACAAAGAAGAACTTCCACTCTGCTGAAATAACTACATTGTGCTTGAAACACAATAAAGTCTGCTCAATTAAACTTTCTTTGAATGATTACAGTTTACCAAACACAAACACTATCTCTTCTTATTTGTCAAACTCGATACAAGATTATAACTAAAGAACCCATGTTACAGCCTTACAGGTAAAAAAACAAAAACCGCAGGCAAAAGAATAAAAAAATAATTGAACTTTTTAGCACCTGTATCCATCCAAAGAATCAAGGAAGGATTTCAAACATTTGAGAGTGCGTTCTCAATCTGTTCCTCAATCGGCGTCATAGTTATACAAAAATTGGCTACTTTTCAGGTAGAAACCTTTTCTGCTCTATCTATGGGAATGCCTCCACTAGTTGGCCTGAAAAGTTCAAATGTAAAACTTCTCTAAATAATGTAAAAAAAACAGGTAAGAGTCAATTCATAGACTGTGGTTAGTTAGTAGAAGGCACTTACAGTCCACTTAACACCTTTATGGTGTCAAAGAATAACCACTGCATTGTCACTACAGGTCCGACCAGCATTATTCTTATTGGTAAACTTCTAGTAAATAAGTTAACAAATCCTATTCTCTTCACCGCCTGAATTCAAAAAGACCAGCTAAGAAAACAATTGAATTTTTTTAAGGCAAGTTCAAGTTATCATCGAGAAACTCTACCAGCTTGAGGGTTTCAGATTTTCTGTTATAAAGAGCTGAAACAATGTTGTCAGCCGGATTAGAAATAATGCTTCCTACAGAACCAGCAGCATAGCCAGCTAAACACGATACACCAAGTTGCTGAGCTTTAGAACAATCCTCCTTTCTTTTTTGGAGAATATTACGATATATACAATTAACTGAGTGCTCAAATGTCGAAAACATAACCATCGAGACTGCATGACAAGAAAATGTCTTAAAGTCTTAAACTAAAGAACACATGCATTAGTTGTTTGTTTGATAACTTAAGATAAAGGAAATTGAATTATAACTCCAATGGAATTGTATATGACATTTTAAAATTTCAATTCCATCATTCTCACTTCAAGAATACATGCATAAATACACACACACACATGTCATGAGAAGGTTAAACTATGTTTGGCTCAGGCTGAATTAGAATTGGAAGGGGGTCCAATTCCAAATCATTTGTTTGCTTTATAACTTAAAATAAGGAATTGGAATTGAAAATGTATACGAGTGTTTTAAAATTTCAATAATTCCATCATTCACGCTTCAGAATTGCAATTCTATGCGCTTGAATGTGGGCAGTTCATACATATCCAAACATAGTCTAAGAGAGTGTCGAATTACATGGAAGATTTCGACCCCATAGAGGTACTAGGCCTCGATAAAATCTGCAATCATGATTGTAAGACAATAAATCATCACAAGTGAGATAGGACTAGAAAACAATTTTGGGAGTTCAAAAATAATACATACCCATGTAAGCCTTCTGATGCATATAACTTAGGAACTCCATCAACTAAGCCTTTGGCAAACCAAGGCTGCGTTTGGACACGAACTTTAATAGCCTCAAACGGGCATAGAGCCACATTGGCAATCACTTCTGCAGAAGCACTACTAACAAAGTAGATTAAACTCCTTGGTTGTTCTACCAGCACATTGCCGTATATCTTCTTAAAGTATTCGTACATTCCAAACCTGCAAGCACCTTGAATCCCATACCCAAAGAACTTTCCAGCCCAACCTCTCCAAAAGGCTGATGGACCTTGTTCTCTTAATAGAGTTGAAAAGCATGTGTATATGCTATCATATTTAACAGGATTCACCTAAAGAACAGATCTAATGTATTTCATAAATCAGGCAATGAGCATGGACATGTTACAAAGCTCTGTATGTACAGGAAGCTTAAAGAACTGTTTTTTATCAAAAGAAGTCTCGAACTCAACCTCTAAACCATCAAACCCATGCCAATTCTTATGGGTAGAATTTAACACTAATTTTCAAATTCAACAAGGAACTCCAAAGACAAACAAATACTGAAAATCAACTGAAGGGTGAAAGGAGGGGAAATCTAACAGCAAATATATGTTCTTATTTAAACAAATCTATATGGAAACAAGAAAATCAAACGTAGATTCGATTGTGTAAAGCAGAAACAGATAGATTACCTGCATGTTGACTTTGAGGACATCGAGAGGAGTGGTAATAACGTGAGTAGTTCCAGCGCTGAGCATCCCTCCAATGGTGCAGACTCCATAGTAAGCCGGCGAGAATTCGTCGCAAAATTTTCCTTTCGCTCCATGTAATTGATCGCTCATTCTTCGTTTTTCGCCGCCGATTAGAAACTCAGACGACTGTCTTCTTTTATTAATAAAGAATAAGAAAGTAGTCCTTGAACTTTTATACACGTACATATAAATTCTAAGACTTTAAAAATTGGTAAGATAGTAAGAAATAATAAAGTTAATAAAACAATTTTTATTATAAAACTATGTATGCATTTACCTGCGCAATTCGCAAGATAATTGCTCGTTAATTGGTATTATACAGTGGGATATCATGTAATTTGAATCTTAATAAGATAAATATAAGTAAAATGTTTATTTAATGTACTATACAATTAATGAAATAAGATGTTAATGCCTAATTAATGGAGTTAAGATGTAAATGCCTAATTAATGGATTTGGAACTATTCGGTTTGGTCAATTTTTTCATAAATTTTTTTATCATAACTGTTGATTCACGGTTCAATTTAGTCGGTTATAAAATCAGTTAAACCGGTTTAACAGTTTAATAGTAGAAAATAATAAATATATATAACATAATAAAATAAAGGAAAAAAATATATAATAAAATAAACTAAAGAATAAAAAAAAAATAACTATTTAAAAATAAAAAACATAAAAATTATCATTTACCACTAACTTAGAAGAATATATATATTTAAAAATATATCAAAAACATGGTACCCATCGTTGTTTTTTATTAACTAAACGACAACCAAACCGTTTAGGATCGGTATAGAAAATTATGAACTGGACAAAACTCGATTCAATCGATTTTTCATCGATTTAGTTTAATTTATTCGATTTTTTCAGTTTTGCTTACCCATAGTTTGAAACTGATTCTGATTGAGGTTATTTTGAATTAACAAATATTCAATTCCTAAAATCAACCTCATTCAACATTCTTTATTTAACAGATTTATTTTAATAAACCAAATCTGAACAAGCTTACACAGCTAGCCAAGACGGGCGAATCAAATTATTGATTAAATGGTTAAACTGGGCTATTTATTGTGTTTATTAGGTTAACAGTGATTTCATTATTTTAAAATATTAAAAATAAAATTTGTCTTGATGTTACAAACGTCGTTAAATTATTATTTATTATTTAACACTGACAATTAAAAAATAATTTCTCAATATTTCCTTATTTTGAACAAATATTTGTTAAATAATTAATTATATTTTGTTATTTTAACAGTTTATGAACCTATTCAGCCGAATGACTTTTAGATTTTTCTATATTTAAAAATTATTTTTATACAAACAAAATCAAAATAATTAAAACTAAGACAAAAATATGATTAAATATTTAATTTGATTAATTAATATAATAATCACATCTCAATTAATTAAAGATAATGACTAAGAAAAATAAATAAAATAATTTGGGATAAATTTTGTACTGATTTTATCTCAAATTAATTTTAAGAAAATAAAGAGAAATTAAAATGAATAATTTAGGATAAAAGTTGTATCAATTTCATCCAAATAAATTATTTAGTAAACCCCCAAAATATGAATAAAATAAAATAAAATAAATCGGCAAAATAAATATAATATTTATTAAAAATATTTTGTAGGTAAAAAATAATGCAAAAAATTGAAAATAATAATAATTTCAAACAAGCTCCAAGGCTGGAAAGGAGTCGAAATCTACTGCAGTCAAAATCCAAAGAAATCGGTGCAACAAATTTCACAGCCATCGGATAAGCGCTAGATTGTCATCCAACGCCAACAATTAGTCGTGTCGCCCACTACAATGAAAGAAAGCTATCATTGAATCAACTAACGCACACTTCAACGCCGTTAGCCTAGACACTACGAAATGCCCAAATGCGGACGAAATGCAAATGGAATGCGGACAACATCAGACGTCCGCACATTGGTCAAAAACGACGTCGTTTCTCGCCTGGTTTGTCTTCTTCCTCGCAACGACGAACTGGATAAGAACAGTTCCATCTTTAATTTTTTAAAGATGAAACTTTTTCGTTTCTCCACCATTTGACATCGTTCAAAATGTGAAATAATCACCCTACTCCGTTGATTATTTCACCTACAATCTGAGGCAACATCATTGCCTATAAGGGGAATTGATGGAAGAATAGACAAAATGTCATTAATGACTTGAATGAAATTTGATCTAGTGGTCGATGAATCGACTTTGGAAGGCTTCCTCTGGGCAAATCGAAGGCAAGAGATCCACTCTCCACCTCTAAATCAAACCTGAACATAAATCTGTCATTAAAGATCTTCAAGCTTTTCTGAAATTTTGAAAATTTCATATAAGGCTGTAAGGTTCTGATTCAAGCATTCAAGAAGCTTCTAAAAGAGTTAAGGATTGTTCACAAACTCTAAGTAAGCTTCCAATCACATTGTAATTTGAATTACTAGTTTAAATTGAAATTTTTATATTTCAGTTTGACATGTCTCTTCTTGATTATCTGATTTCTTGATTAGAAAACGATCTTAGAATCATTTATAACCTTTCTATTAAAACAAAACTAAATCAATTAATCTAAATCAGAAATACCCAAATTTGATTTTGAAAATTTTCAAAATCGGGTTATCGTTATTAAGCTATTACTCAAGAACAACAACCCAAAAACTTACAACATGTTTATAATGATCTTAAAAGCATATTCAAACCAATTTCAAGCCATCCCGATCATGTTTGATAAAAAACTAAAAATAAAATTTTTAATTCTTGAATTGGTTAAAAATGAACAGTTAGTGTTTATGTTTTGGTTTTATTCAACCACATGAAATATAAAGAAGCTATTAGCAAACTCCTTACACTTCATTAAAGCTTAAAAACAAAAACTCATTTTTTACCTCAAAACTGGAAATGAGACATCAACCCGATCGAATGACACATCAGAATAATATTATAAATGATCCTAGGGACCATATGAATCTTACCATGCCATTGAATCAATGGATAAGGCCCCAATCAAAAACATCAAACCTGCAATTTGATGTTCTGACGACTAAGTAAAGTTAGCCCAAGGCTAACCTAAGATTGAGAGCTCCTTGCACCTAGGACTGGGGAAAGTTAGTCCAAGGTTAGCCTAGGACCAAGGAAAAATTAAACCTTCCCCTACACTCGACTGAAGAAATTTTAGCCTAGGTCTAACCTAGAGTTAGCCTAGGACCGAGAGACACATGCATCCGACCGAGGACTCCCGCATCCGACTGAGGATTCCTGCATCCGACCGAGGATTCCCGCATTCGACCGAGGACTCCTATAACTCAATTGAGAGACTCCCGCATCTAAACGAGGACTCTTGCACACGACCGAGGACTCTTGCACACGACCGAGGACTTTTACACCCCAATTGAGGGATCCTGACATAGGACCGATGGTTTTAGCCCAGAACCGAGGGAAATCGCACCCAAGACCGAGAGGACCAGTTCTAAGGCCTACTTGGTTTAAATTTTAAATTTTCATTTTTTTATAATTTTAGAAACCCAAACCATTCTATAAAAATCTGAAAAAAAATAGAAAATAATTTCAAAATATTTTGATAAAGGCCTGTTTGAGATTTATTTTTAAATCATAATATCCTAAATTTGATATTTTCAGGTACATTTCTCACTAATCGTCCACATTAGCCTCATTTATCATCATTTAAATATTGTTTTTATAATTTTAAATACAAGAAAAAAATATATGCATGTCTAGGTTCTAAAAAATATTTGGTTAAATAAAACGTAATAAAACTAATTTTCAAAAGGCAAGACTTTATAAAGTAGATATCGTTTTTAATAGGTACAGATTATATAGCGCGAAAATCCTTTTCTGAGTCTCACCAAACACCGAACCTAAAAGAGACTAGTCAAAAATACGTTTGTAAACCTATAATTTTATTGATTAAAAAAATTAATTTGCGACTCTTATCAAATAAATAATCTTTTAAATTAATTTAAATACAAGTTCTTTAATCAAAATTTAATTTGACTATTTTAAATCTATTTTTTTCAAAATTTGATCGAAATTAATTATTATAATTAATTTCAAAATATCAGAACATATTTCTATAAATTTTTTTAGAATAATGTTTTATTAAAAAAGAATTATGACACAAACCGATGTTGAAATTTCTCGAAACTCCAGTTTTTTTCGGGAAAAGGTTTTTTGGGAGTTACAAAACAAAAGAAAGAGCACGCTAAAAAATTGATAACAACGTTCAACTAAATGTTGTATACGTCTCCGAGCACTAAGGCTATTAATTAATAAGTAATAAAATAAATATTGAGGGCATCAAATCAAAAGAATGAGTTATAGATTAAGAAACTTCCCCCACTTTCTTCATTTTTCAATGTGGGATTCTAATTGTGAAGAGAGTTTTTTTTTATGTACTAAGAAACTTTCTCATTCCCATCATCATCCGATCCGATGTGGGATTCTAATTTTGTCATAAAATAATATTAGTATATTTTACTCTTTAGATAAATATTAATCAACTTAATAGATTAGATTGAACTAACTAAATTTAATTATTTTTTAAAATAAATACAATTTATGTAACGTAAAATAACGAGTCGTTGAATAAATAATAATCAATAAAAAATATATTTTGGTCGCATCTCAAATATATTGACCGGACAATATAAATAAGAGACGAGAGCATAGAAGAAGCAACTACGCATAATAAACTATTCCCGGATCGAGCTCTTCGCATCCATGAGAAAGGCAACGATGTTAGTCAAGATTTTATCGATCAATACCTACCTAGATCGGGTTCTTCGCATTCATTAGAAAGGAAATGTTGTTAAACAAGATTTTATCCATAAATACCTACCATGATCGGGCTCTTCGCATCCATTAGAAAGGCAACGATCTTAGTCAAGATTTTATCGTTCGATACATACATAGATCGAACTATTTGCATCCATTAGAAAGGCAACGATGTTAGTGAAGGTTTTATCCATCGATACATATCCAAATCGGACTCTTTGCATCCATTAGAAAGGCAACCGTGTTAGTCAAGATTTTATCGATCGATACCTACCAGATCGGACTCTTCGCATCCAATAGAAAGGAAACGATGTTAGACAAGATTTTATCCATCGATACCTACCCAGATCGGGTTCTTTGCATCCATTAGAAGGGAAACGTGTTAGTCAAGATTTTATCTATCAATACTTACCCAGATCGGGCTCTTCGTATCCATTAGAAAGGCAATGATATTAGTCAAGATTTTATTCATCGATGACTCTTCGCATCCATTAAAAAGGCAACGATGCTAGTCAAGATTTTATCCATCGACGCTCACCCGGACACCCGGATCAAGCTCTTTATATCCATAAGAAATACATTGATGCTGGTACAGATTTCATATCGAAACGTAACAATCCACTAATAGTAAGTTGATTATTATCATATAATTCTTTTACTAAATAAGTTTAATGACATGTTATTCGATGATTACCTAGATCGAGCTCTTCACATCCATGAGAAATACATGTTGTTAGTCAAGATTTTGACCGTAAATTTGTTTGCGTGTGGCTCAAAACGTAACAACGTACGCACAACGCACGAAGGTAAGTTTTTATTATCCTATAACCATTTCCTTAAATAAGTTTTATGTTTTACGGTCAATTCCTCTGTTTTTCAATTTATGATATAATTTGATCAAAAATTAGATCTTATTGTTTCTATTGCTTCGAATATAAAATCATAACACAACATTTATGAAAACCTAGGAGATTAATTAGATATTAACAATGTTTCCTCCTAATGTATCATCAATATTAACTGTGTAAATATATTCTTGAGTCAATCAAATTAGGCTCCCATAACATTATTTGGGAAATTGGGGAAAAAATCCATGTTAACTAATAAGATGTCACATAATTCAAAATGGGATTAGATATATATTAATAATTTAAATATTTTGTTTATATAGATGTTACTAGATTTTTCATTCTCTTATCTTATGAAAGTAGATTAGAAATAGTTAAGATTTTGCCCCTCAATTATTGCTATATTTAATTTAATTCCCTCAAACTTATGTTGCTTCATTTTCATCACAAAATATCAAATCATTGTAATTGGTTCCAATTGAAAACAACCCACAAATGAATTTTTTTAGTTGAGCATACACATAATAAATTAGAGGGGTGGAATGATCAAAAATATAAGTTGAGGGTAGAAATCAAAATGAAAAATAATCTAGGGTGTAAAAATGAAGGTTAGGTTAAATTTCACTACTTTCCTTTTCAACTAAATTTTATTTCTTTTACCTTTTTATACAATTTCTACCGGCATTTCTTATGAATGGATATGCACAAAGAGAACTCCTTTTTTTTTTTTTACCACGAAAGAAATCAGTAAGAGTGGGTTACATTAAATGTTTTATGTATTTTTTCTACTATATTAATTTTGTTGTTTTCCTAACTTCAACTATATATTACTTTTCACCAATCTGGATAAAGTTATTATTAAGTTGGTGTCTATCTCCTCACAATCCTTATGCAAGTGATTTTATTACCAGATTTGAAATTATTTAGACATTGTTTGGAAGAGGTGGAATAAGAATTAAAATTTAGTACCAATTCTATAAAAAAATATGTAATATATTTAGAAAAAAATATGTAATTGTAATTATCAAGATAATTCATGTTTTGTTTGATGAGAAAATTAATTTTAATTTTTGAATCAATTGACTAATATATTTTTATAAATAATATTAATAAAAAAATATAATTGTATTTCAATTAATAAGTGGTCATAAAATAAACCAAAAACCCCACATCAAACAAACCCTTTAGGTAATTTCTAAAATATGAATTTTTCAAAAACAAATATTTTCATAATATTTTTTTATTTAAAAAAGTGACTTTTTCTTTCTTGTATTCACATTACTGTGAAGATTACAATTATTGTTAACAAAATCTCATGAAATCATGAATTATAACAGATTTTGAAAAGAAAGAAACTAGAGCATGATTAATAACTCAAAAAGTTATCAACATTTTCTACCATAGTAATATTACTTCATTAATTACCAAGAATAAAAAATAATATATCAAATTTCATCAAATCAAAATATCTTAATTAACCAGTGGCAGATTATCATAACTTGAATTGCATTCTTTTGTGGGTTTTATATTACCTCATGGTGGAAAAAAAAATATATTTTTTGAAAAGACAATCTATAAAGTTATAACTTTTGTTTAATTTACAAAATAAATAGTAAAAAAGTCAAATAATTTACTAGTTTGAAAGCCACAGTTTAAGAAATATCTATATAAAGAACCTTAAGTCACATTGAAAAATCACAAAAACAACTATTTTCTTCTCCTAAAGAAAGAAATGGATTGGTCAGACATTTATGAATCAGCCAATGAAGATAACAATGCCCATATCTTTTCATCTCTAACTCCACTCCCATCTGTTGAATGGAGTTTTGAAGAAAACAAGGTGCTTGAGAATGCAATTGCTGTTTATGGGCTCGGGACTAAGGCTTTCTACTGCGATCTTAACCAAACACTCCCGGGTAAATCGATTCAAGACATTCGAAAGAAATGTATGGCCCTGGTCAGTGATAATGTGGTGCCAGATCCAATGAATAATATTATTCATGATCATGATCAATCTGCATATATTATTAATCCTATGCCGGCCATTACTATTGATAATAATCAAGGGGTTATTAATGAAATAGCTGATGATCTAGTCGGGGTCCAAAGAACTGGAAAAGAGGTGAACCATGATGATGAACTTCGCTGTCAAGCTGCCCCCGTTCAAAGGGGGGTCAAGAGGAGGGGAGTCCCATGGACTCAATTGGAACACCAGTAAGTATAATAACTTTTGGTATTAAATTATTTGATTTTTGTTAATCCATGACTCCGTATATATTATGACAGGGTGTTTCTCATGGGGCTGAACAAGTTTGGTAGAGGAGATTGGAGGAGCATTTCAAGGTATACAATTCTTAAGAAATCGCCATCCCAAGTTGCTAGTCATGCTCAAAAGTACTTCCGCCGCAGAACCACCCCCACTCCACTCGAACGCCGTCGCTCCAGTATCCATGATGTCCAGTACCCTCCCCTTCTTGTTCCTCGTATGGGTGCCTATAATTACTTCTATCATCCACAAGCCATTGACAACACAACTGCCATGATCAATAATATGACTATAACTGCCCCTACTTTCGATCTGAACAATGATGCTGGTGCTGTTGTTGATTCTGATTCTGCCATGTCCATGATGAACATGGACGCCATGAACAACTACTCGTCGTCTGGCGCCGAAAGCTCCTCTTCCGGCGCAGAAAGCTGGTCGTACTCCCCCTTTGGTGATTCTTTGCCAAACTGATCTTGAAAGAAAAAGTATCAGTGTTTGAAATTTGTACGTACTAGCTATTGCGAAATAGCTAGGGCTTTGTTTATTTCGTTTTATGCATGCATTATTAAAATAATAATAGTAAGACTCGTGAATGGAAATGTGTTCATGAGAAGAATGAATTGATAATATTTTACCTATTTTCAATTCTTGTTTTAATATATATATCTATTATCTAATTAAATTTCATCGGGTGATTTGGCGATTTGGAATTTTTTTTTCATTGTCATTGTTCTTTATTCTAGTGACACATTAGATTATTTGTTTGTATTTTTCATCTTCATAATAATATTTTATAAAATAAAATAAAAATTAATTCAATTCAAATCAAGATTGATCAAAATGTGATTAATTTCACTTTGATTGCTTGCTGAATATTTATTATTATTATTATTATTATGATAAAATGTAGGATTAATTAGAATCTGATCATAAACTCAATAATTATGTATATAGTAAGGGTCGGCACCAAGTAAGAGTCGGCACAATACAAATTCAAATTTTAGGCCTCTAAAATAATAAAAAAAATTATTTTTTTTAATTTTAATAATATAAAATTATATATAAATGATTAATATAATAAGAGATTAAAAAGGAGATAAAAAAAAGTTATTTATATATATTGTATAATATATATTTAATATTAAAGAAAAAAAAAGAAAAAAAATGAAATTAATCATACAATACAATAAAATATTAAAATATTAAAAAATGACGACCTATACAACTATGTCTTACCGGCCTGGCCTAGTATATAATTGATTTTTCTCTCAAATATAAATGAGTCAAATTATTATTTTTAATATATTAATATGAGTCAATTGGAAGACATCTTGAATGTCAATTAGAATATCTTAAAATTTTTAAGTACTATTATGCATTTTGAGTAATGTTTGCTACAATAATAAAAGACTTATTTTAATTTTATTTTTTAATAATTAACATCAAAATCAATTTTAAAGTTTATTTTTTATAATAATCATCAGAATCATTTTTAAATATGGTAGATGATAAAAAAGTAAAAAGTTAAATATAATTTTATTTAAATTTAATATAAAAATTATGTTTGAATTAAATTAAACTTTTTAGGTAAAAAGTAGATGATAAAAATAATTTTTATTTAAATTTGTAGAATATATTATATAAATTTTTATTGATAATTCTTTTTTTTCAAATAGTTTTTTTTGGTAAAAAAAAAAAAAGTAAAAAAAGATTTTTTTTAGTTGTAAGAAAGTAAAATAGTTATTTTGTGTGTATCCATTCATAAGAATTATATCCCTTTTTCTAGTTTAGGGGCAATAAAATGTGGATACTAACCCTAATTCACTACAACAAATTATATTTCTGGCCACGTTTAAATGCCAACACATATTAAGCGGTTAAGAGTTGGTATAAATAAAAAGAAAAAATGTTTTAACAACCTTTGTATATACCGCCCCTTATTAATTTATATGGTTAATAATCTTATAATTTAACACTTCTAAAGTTTAATATTCTTTAGTTTTATTTTTTAATTTTATAAATATTTTGTATTATTATTTTAATTTTTTAAAATTAAATTTGACTTAAACTTTTTATTAACATTTACACTAATATTTAATTATTATTTTTTTTTATCATATATCTTTTAATTAATTATTATTTAAATTTAATTAAAATAAAATAAAAAATAAATTAAATGTTATATTATATTAAATTTAAAAATAACAATTCAACCTTTATAAAAAAATATAGGTTAATAACCCACCGGGCCCAATCTTTTTTTTCTTTCAATTTTTCCTCTTTCTTTTGAACTTGTAAGACTTAACCTAGTCATGCGACAACCTCTTCTCCGACTCTCCACCGCTCCGACTCCACCGGGAAATAATGGAAGTTGCTCTAGTACTATAGTCTCCTATTCTCGTCGATGTTCCATTTTAATTGACTCCCCTTCCTAGGTACGTTTCTAAGTTTCTCAATCTGTATCATCTTCCTTCGATATCTACTTGAAAATGAAAATCGATGATGATGTGCTTGATTGAGAGTCTCTTGACTATAACAGTTGTAACTCGACTCGAGTGTGTATAGTGACTACCAGTGCCGGCCCGCAATGTTGGGTTGCCCTAGACCCACATTTTTTTAATTTATAAATACAAAATTTTTATTTTAAATAAAGAGAAGATGAAAAGTGTCTACCTCGAACACTTTATCATTTTCATTTATGATCTTAATTGGACCTCGAACAACTAACATTATCTTTATTTTGTCGTAAATACTTCCTCACATTCCCAGATCGTAGTTCACATCTTTAATAACACATTTATCCTCATAATCCACGTTAACACATTTCTCTTCCTCTTCCTCTTCCTCTTCCTCTTCCTCTTCCTCTTCCTCTTCCTCTTCCTCTTCCTCAATACATTTTTCTTCTTTTTCATTTTCTTCATTAACACTTTGATACTCATTTTTTCATTGATACATTGATCTCTAATATTATCCTTTGTAGGTGGTTCAAAACCTCATATTGAAAAGTATCATCTTCTTCATTATCACATTCATCTCTAATGACATTATTTTCTTCGTCACTTATTTTTTTTATTTCTAATAGTGTCATTTTCTCTATCACTTATGTCTTTATCTCTAAGACTCGAACTCGAAGGGATAGAACTTTGATTTTTTGCATTGAATAATTTAGAAATCGAGCGCACCAATGACTTTGTCATGCATCATTTCTTCGCTTGATTCTTCTATTATAAGATCTAGAAGTTTGTTTTTGAAATGGACGAAACCTCACTCTATTTTGATTTATATTCCTCGTCATAACTCAAAAAATACATATATTAAAATAATAATTTTTTTTATAAAAATTAACAAATAGTAATTCAACAAACATGTTATGACATTATTTATATATAACATAATTTTAAATCTTAATTTATAAACTTATAATCTAATAACTATCATATTAATTACTAGTTTCTAAGTAACGGAGATAAAGTATTTTAAAACTAAATTTCTAATTTCTTTGGATTGATACTAAATAACTAAAATCTATCTTATCATAAGCATTAAGTATTAACAATAACATATTAATTACTAATTTACTAAATACCTAATTCAAAAAATCAATAGTTATAAGAAAATTTGAGAACTAATTCAAAAATTAGAAAAATTTTAATAAAGTTAAAGTATATTATGTAGAATTTATAAGTATAAAAAGTTTATATAATTTATAAGAATATATATTAATTTAAATAGTTTATAAAAAAATTTAAAAAATATATTAAATTAAGAAATTAGGAAAGAATAATATAAAATAATTAGATTGTAATGGTCATGTTTGAAAAGAAAAAGAAAAAGAAAAAGAAAAGTTAAAAAAAGTTACGGTTTAAAATGGAAAAAAGGTAAAAAATATCACAGTAATTTTTTTTTAAATAAGAATTGGGCTGCCCAAGGGTGGGTCTGCCCTAGCCCATGGGCTTTCCGGGCTTGCCCCTGGGCCGGCCCTGACTAACTACGACTACATGATGCAGCTTGAAGTGCTTTCGACATTGTGTTGACCGAACCGCGACTGAGTGTTATCATCAGTGCGGTCTTCACCAGTCGAGCCATTTTGCAAATGAAGAATTATACGGTTAGTTAACTTCTTTTGATGAAAATTCTGGTTCGATTTTCACTGAATCCTAATTTAAAAAATGAAAGTTTACATTTTCATTTTATTTATTGGCATATATACGTAGTCTCGATCACAATTCATATTGTGGTAAGTAAAATCGTCCTACAATGAACATTGTGATTGCTTCTGTGATTTTGAATTGACATTATCAATAATTTTGGATTATGTAGTTTGGATTCATGTTAATTGCTTTTAATATGGAAATTCAACTTTTCTCCTTTCATGGTTCTGATCATTGCCATAGTGAGGGATCCAAAATTATTTTCAGGCAACTTTTCTTCTTCTTCTTTGATCATGTTTCATTGTTGACATATATTTTTTTTGGTTTTAAAAGTAACAATTATGACAATCTCAAGGATAGATTGAAACCATCTCCAGTACACGAAAGCTGGAAATTGAAAGAGATTTTCTCCACTAGTGTTAGTGTTCTTGGAAGTTACTTGAACAATGACTGTCATATTTTTCTAGACAATGCACATGATTGCCTTTTTCTCGGTATGAGTACAAAGAAGAAGATGAAATCATTATTTTTTCCATTTATAAACAATTTCTTAATCTTGGACATGATGCAGGACACATTTGTGTGAGATCGATAAGGAATAGTAATAATGAGATTTAAGCAAAAGAAAATCTCCGTTGAACTTGTTAAAGTTGCATCTAAGGGGATACATGTAGTATGATCTCTTTCTACTGGAAGTTGTTCATTAATGTGCAACAAACGAGTTTCATATCATTGCTAGTGCAAGTTTAGGATAATAACTAAAGTAACTTAGTTATCTTTTCCATAGTGGCTATGAGATACCATTAAAGTCAGTACCAGGAGACTGTGGGTACCATTTGCATGCTCATCGACTACTTTTTCCTCGTCCAAAAACAAATGAGGTAATATATACTTTATATTAACAAGTGCTTCATCATTTAAGAGATTTACTCTCAGTTAGCGTTTAGAACCTGGTTGAAAATCTTATATAGATAAAGTACTAGACAGTAAAAACTTATGTAGATTTTCTATGCTTTAGTTCATTTGACATTTATATCATTGCAGCTATCAAAAGCTAGAATTGAAGTTTGTAGAGAATCAACAAATGATAATGCAAATGATTAATATTACTGCCCTGATTGTCATTTTTCTTGTGTGGTAGATGATTCCAATTATTACACCTCTTCCTTTCATACTTCAAACAAGCAAAGAAGTCTGCAACGACATCTAAGAATGTATGTGACTTTTAGATTTTTTCATGTGCCAAAATATGATTTATATCTTATTCAAGTAATTGCTTCTCAAGTTCATGTAGTAAAACTAATTTATATTTACCACCTGCAAGTAACATTTCTCCCTATTGTAATATTCTCACTAAAACGAAAATATCAAAACAGTTTAACATTATTGTTCCCCTAGAACATCAATAAATTCTGCAAAACAAAGGGCCCCAACAAAGGCCATCTTTGATGTCTGAATGTAGCTTATATTCAAGTTCTAAAGGAAAAAAATGACACACATAAATACTTACTGGTATAAATAAATACCAACAAGTGGTGCCTACAATTATGCATAACTTGCAATTTTTTTGTCACTTTTTTTATACCAATTACAATGTTGATTAATAAACATGGACGCACTACACATTTCACATAAATCACTAATTGGGAAAAAACTAAATATTCCTCTTCTATAGTACTCAATATCTCTCTTTCTGGTTATAAAATCATACTAGTGTATATCTCTTGTCCCAATCCCTACATATGTTTCTCCCTACCTATATTGATTTGTTTAAGCACAAGTTTTTAGTAGAGCAATTTGTTTATAGATTTCTTACTATTGTCTCTTACTTTAGATTGCTTACTATTGTCTCATTACTATTTCCTCTAATCAGGTACCACCAAATGTATATGGTCATGAACTAGACAAGTTTTCAATTGGCACAAAAGTTAAAGTTGTGTTGAATATTGAAGACGATGAATGGTATGTTTTTGTTGTTACTCAAAAGTTAAAATTTTAATATGCAACTTATAATCAGTGTTCTCATTCGCCTGGATCATATAGATTTATCTAGTGTTCCGATTTAGTGATTATACAGAGTATTTGCACAGTACTAGTATCTGAAGTTTCAAGAAACTATACCAATAAAATCTTACAATTATAAAATTAAACCTAGTGATTATTTAGCTAGATGATGTATTAATCTTGTGGTTTCAGAGTTATTTAGCTATGAGATATGAGAGCTTGATTTTGCAGGGTCTTGTGTCCAGCAGTAACTGTTCATTACATGTGTCACAAAAAGAACGAGTTACCTTTGCGGAACATTCAATGAAAAACATGTTCTAATGATAAAAGGTTAGTCCCTTCTTTAGTCTACTTGAAATAAGTTGTTAGTCTTTTGTTATACTCGAATCAAAATTGAAGAAAGTTACATGATCATAATATTGTATGTTCTAGTTAGACTTAGAATTGAAAAAATCACAAATTCATGTTAAAATTGCTAACATATCTAACTGTAATTTTACCCAACTATTTTCTAATTTACATTAATTTATTAAATTTCTGAATTTACTTTGGTCTGTGTTACTAATTTATTGTGCTCTTTGTTTGTCACTTTGTCTTAAAATCAGAAATTGTCTAAAATATTTAGTAAGTAGAAAACTTTTTCCATAATTATATAAGAAGAAAAAATAGAATATTGTATAGTGACTAGTAGGGTCTGTTGGGGAATTGTGGAAGATTAATAGTATATAGTGAAGAAGAAATGAGATAATTTAGACACACTGAGAGATAACTTTGTTGTTGTGGTAAATGGATGATTGCTTTTATTTTGTTCCATAGTTTGTATTTTTTTATCACAATGACTTCAATTTTTGTTGCACTTTGCAGTATGAATTGCTTGATGAGATGATGGACATTGGTTACCCTCAATATACAAAAGCAAACCTCAATATACAAAAGCAAAGATTATTAGTGAATTTATCAGGATTGATGCTTACTGGATGGAAGTTGCTCAGAGGCCACCCATGGCTGTGACAAATGTTGTATCTTGGCGTAGCGAGGGCATACAATATAAGAAAAATGAAGTAAGCCATGTTCTTTTTAATGTTAATGTTTGTACAAAATAGAATTGTTGCAAAAGCAACCTTTAACAATACTAGTGGTGTGTATACCAAGTGTTTTGAACACATGATTTGAACGTTGTTCATTAAACAACTCATCCATGAAGCCATATAGAATTGGTCATTGAGGGACACCTTTTGTACAACTGTATCTTCTATAATTCTCTTAGTGTAATGATTTTCTAAAGTGTACACAACTTGTAGCTAGATGCTCTAAAACTATAAAACCAGATCAGGGTAATAACAGGTGAGTCGAACCTTTCCTCCTTATTCTTCTATAGGATATTCATCACATAACTTATGCACATATCACCCTTTTTTATACAAGCTCCTATTGGTTATCGATTATGTCATCATATTCAGGAAGAAGCAGCTAAAGGAAAGGTAACTTTTGTTCTATTGAAAATTTCTCCCGCTTTATTAATAAGTTATTCTTACATTAATTTGTTTCTTTCTTTAGGCGACAATAATTAATTCTTTTATGAAGCGTTACATCATATCATGTCTTGGTGTTCCACTCGACGGCATTAGGTAAAAGCCTATATAATGAATAGTTACAATTCTCTTGATTTATAAAAGTAATTATTATGAAAGCATTCGTATGAAGCATTTTAATGTTTAAACAACAGGGTGGCTATGTCAAAATTTGCACCAATCTTTCTTATTCCCAGCTGCAACAAGTGTTCAAGCATTTGGTAATATGTTCATTACCTGAGAACTGTCTTTAATTATTCCCCTTGCGGATTGTTATCCCCTTTTCCTTTTTTGGAGATAATATGTATATTTAAAACATCTCACTGCAATCTTTATTTTTGAGTTTACCTAACAACATATAGCATGGCTATGTTACAAATATGTATTATTGGCTAAACACAATCACATATAGCCTTGATACTTACATGGGCTTTGGGTCGATGTTGACGCCATATCCCGCATCAGGATCGTCAAGGAACCTACTTGTCAATTTCCTACCATTTCAGGTTTTTTTATATTTATTTTAAGTTTAAAAATAACTTTATTCGAACATATCTACGTTTTAATCTTTGTACTTGTCATTTCCATTTTGATTGTCTAGTTTTAAGTTTTATAGTCTTTACACTATCCTAGATTTCCTGATTATTTACTGAGATTAGTGGTCATCCACGGGACTCTATTGTTGAATAAAATGATCATGAGATGATGACTCAAATGATCATGAGATGATGACGAGAATAAACCAAATAATGATGATAATTGATTATAATATATATACATTGGTTAATGATGGATATTTTCACACCATGATTTGATTTTATGAATACTTGTGTACTTACAAACTCAATTACATTCTTTCTCCATGCCAAATTGCATACTTATTATCAATCATGCACTCAGATTGAATTGGATTTAGATGTTTAATCATAATAAGATAGGTATTTTACCTGACTTCCTGTGTCAATACTGTTGACTTGATTTCCATTTTAAGTATTCAAAAACCGAATTAATCGATCAGCTATTCCACCACCTGAAGCTAGAAGATTAGACTGATGGGGAGACCAAGTTATAGCCTAAATTGTAAATGTATGCTCTGTTAATTTTAGAACGGGCTGTTGTGATTGCATGTTTCAAACCAGAAGTTGTTTCATTCATCTTCTTCTTAAAGATAATAAACCATCCATACCTGATTAAGTTCGCTATCATCATATGACCATTTCAATCTACATACCTAATTCATTACAACAAAATTAGACCCATTATAACAAAATTCAGATACAAGCTCTATGTTCTATTATTAATTTAGTCTCTAGTTTGCAGGTAAAGCAAACAATGAGGCACTTAAAAATGGAATAGATCAGCCTCTATTGTCGGGTTCAGAAGACAACAAAGATGATAAAGACAGCGATGATGAAAGTGATGGAAGTGAAGAAGATCCAGTGTAATCTTGTCTACTAGCCAGTTCTATTGGATCTCGACGTATATATAGTACTTAATTGTTTTGTCTTTTAAGTATACAAATTTGTCTTTTAGTCTAATTGTTTTTTTAAACCATTAGAACATCATTAAAAATTTGTAATATATATATATATATATATATATATATATATATATATATATATATATATATATATATATATATATATATATATATATATATATATATATATATATATATATATATGATTTTATAAGATAAAATTGTTTAGAGGATTTATGTTTTTTTATTATTATTATTATTATTTAAAATGTTAATAATTGGTAGATAATGATTTTCTAAATGTTCTTTTTAAAGATTATTTAATTTTAAAAAAATAAAAAATAAAAATTCAGATAAAATTGTCCAAATAAATTAAAAATAAATTTAAAAATAAAATAGACTTTTGGCGACGCTTAAATGAATGTTACTGATGCTTAAATAAGTGTTGCTAAAACTTACGCCCACCCTGCTTTTGACGACATAAGAATAAGGGTCGGTGATTTTTTGGCGACGCTTTTAAGGGTTGGCAGAAGTCTTTTTAAGCGTCGCAAAATGTCTTTTTTGTTGTAGTGTAAGTTCCTAAATTCGAGCCCGTCAACGACAAGTTCTACATCAGATTAAGTGTGTTTGCGGGTTACTTATTTAATCTGTTATCATTTTTTTCATAATATAGTTAGAAAAATGAATAAAAAGGTAAAATGAAATTTAATGTGACATTCAATTTTATTCTTTTTATCATTGGTTAAGATTTTACAACAAACGTAAGTAAGGGTCACACGTGTAACATGAAACTGACATTTTGTCCCTAGATTATTTTTCATTTTGATTTCCACCCTCAGAGATTATATTTTTTTTAATCATTCCACCCCTCTAATTTATCATGTGTATACTCAACATAAGTAATTATTTGTGGGTAATTGTAGTTATTTGATATGTTTGTGATTAAAACTGAAGCAACCTAAGTTTGAGGGAAATTTAAGTATAAGAACAATCGAGGGACAAAATCTTAATCATTTCTAATCTAAAAGAATGAAAAATCTACAGAACAAAATATTTAGGCTAGTAATGTGTGTCTAATCCCATTCTGTCTAATCCCATTCCCAATTATGTAACATCTTATTAGTTAGCATAGAATTTCCCCCAACTAGGCACACCCATGAGAAATGATGTTAATATTTTCTATTCGAAACAATATATGAACAAAAAATATGTTTTTTCTAAAACAAATTTATATGAAAACTGAAATATAGAGAAATCGAAGAATGTCTAACAAAAAAAAACTTATTTAGTGAAAGAATTATAAGATAATAGAAACTTACTTTTGATATGCTGTTACGTTTTGAAACCTCAAGCAAACAAGTCTACGGAGAAAATCTTGACCAAAATCTATTCATTTCTTATGGATTAAAGAACACGATCTGGGTAGACATAAAAAAACATGTCATAAAACTTATTTAGTGAAAAAATTATAGGATAATAAACAACTTACTCTTTGTGTGTTATTAGAAAATTTCGACTAGCATCAATGTCTTTCTCAAGGATGCGAAGATTAACTATAAAGAGCTTATTTAGTGAAAGAATTATAGGATAATAAACAACTTACTCGTTGTGAGTTGTTAGGTTTCGAACCAACAAAAACAAGTGTATGGATAAAACATTGACTAACATGATATGGATAGGCATCTATATGGATAAAAGCTTGACTAACATAAATGTCTTTCTCATGGATGCAAAGAGCCCATATGAAAAATCATGACTAACATATTTTTTTTTTTTGAGAACGCTGGGTTCCGCTACTCTTATGGAGTGCGACTAATCCCCGCGGGTTAAGTACATAGTCCGCAAACATACTTAACCAATTAACCAGGCGCAGAACTTGCCGCCTGACGGGCTCGAACCCAGGACCTCATGGAGGCTTGGGAGATATCCACCTCTTGTTGCCACTAGACTAACATATTTGTCTTTCTCAAGGATGAGAAGAGACCGATGATGGATACAATGTTGGCTAGCATCGATGTCTTTGTCATGGATGTGAAGAACCCGATCTGAGTATGTATCTATTGATAAAATCTTGACTAACGTGGATGTTTTCATCATGGATGCGAAGAGCCCGATTTGGGTAGGCAATAATGGGTCTTGACTAACATCAGGGGCTTTCTCATGGATGCGAATAGCGTTTAGATAGGCATTAATGAATAAAATCTTGACTAACATCGATGCATTTCTTATGGATGCGAAAAGCTAAAATCTTGACTAACATCGATGCATTTCTTATGGATGCGAAAAGCCTTATCTAGGTAGGTATCGATGGATAAAATCTTACTAACATCGATTCATTTCTCATATATGCGAAGACTACCCGATCTGATAAACATCAATAAATAAAATATTGACTAATAGAAGACTCGTCTGGACAGGTATCGATAGATAAAGTCTTGACTAACATCTATGCTACCTAAAAAATGTATGGCATCATTTTTTATTATGCGTAATTGTTTTTCTTACTTTCGTCTTCTATTTATTATTTTTCAGGAGTTACGATATTTGTGATGTGACAAGTGTTTTAAGGTTTTTTATTTTGTATTTATTTGTTATCCTTATTCTTTTAAGTTATTGCATAAATATTATTTTTTAACTAATAATTAAATTTAGTTTCTTCATTATAATATATTGAGGCTCAACAATATTTCTCTTAAAAGTAAAATAATGCTAGGACAAATCTATATATTGGAAAAATCTGTCATTTCACTTTCATACATGGAATGGTTAAAATCACATAACAAATAAATCAATAAAATCAATTAGTTAACAACTATTTAATGTTAATTATTGATTCAGTCAGATTTTAACAAACCGATCATTTGATAATTTATTGATTAAGTCAGTCTTAATAAAATAATAACACAATGTAGGCAAATGACACTTTAAGAGGAAATTAAATCCTCCAATTATAATTACAATGTTGCCAAACACAACTTTATTTAGAATCACAAATTTTTTATTTTGTCTAATATTAAAATTAATATTTGTTAAAATTAATTTATAGCTAGATATATAGCATGATCTAAAATCATTATTATTTATTTTTTTCATTTTAATTTAATTTAGTTACATCTTTCATATAAATATAAATAAAATTATTTTTATTTTTTTATTTCTTAGTTTGAACATTTTAAAAATTTATTGTGAACTATTATTAAGTTAATTATGACTAAATATTAGGTTTTACACGTACAGTATACTGATATTTTAATATTATTGTGATGAATTAGACACCATAGTTTAAATAACTTTAGTCTATGTAGTTAATTTTTTTATTTATATATAATAAAGTGAAGAGAATGATTTAGGTAACGAAAATATAATTAAAGTAAATTATAAATGTCTTTATATATATATATATATATATATATATATATATATATATATATATATATATATATAAAAATAATAATAATAAATTTTTAAAAATAGTCATGTTCAATAAATGTTAATGTTCAAAAAAATAAATAAAAAATCATTTTTTTAGTATTATTTTTTTTTATTTTTCTCTAATACACAAGTGGCAGATTATTATGATTTTATTTTTTAATTTCTTTCTCAATTTCATTTTATTTATCAAGACTTTAAAATAAAATTAAAATGTATAAAAAAATAGTAATGACAGGGGTTTGTAGCAAAAGTGTAGGAATGACCGAGTGAATGCTGATAATATTTATTTTTAATATTTATATTTTCTCTCTTAAATATTTAAATATGACGTATTTAATAATTTTTTAAATATTTTTTATTATTAAAAAACACTTATTAATTTCTTTCTTCTCTCTTTAATTTTTTATTATTATAAATATTCATTTTTAAATTAGTGTACATCACTATAAATATAATTTTTAATTATTTTTCACAATAATTTATTTTCTTTTATTTATGAAAAAAATTTATATAGTAGAGACTGTGTTGGGTATTTGGGGATAAAATGAGAACCTTTACTCAAATTTGTTATATATATATATATATATATATATATATATATTAATTTGTAATTATATATTTATATATTTGAAATAATTAATTAATTTATATATTTTTAAAAGTAATAATTAGAAAATTTATAAATTAATAAATATACATAATATAAAAGAATAAAAAGTTAAATATAAAAATTATTAAGTAATAACAGAGAGAATGCATAAATCAAATTAATAAAATATATTTTTAAAACATATATATTAAATTATATATATATATATATTACTAAACTGTTATTTTTTTAAAAAAAAATTCTATCTTATTTCTTTTTAAAAAAAAATCTTATTTCATCTTATTATAAGATTTATTAAAAATTCAATTAACTATCACATAATATCATATCACATCAAATCAGAATTTATTTTAGAATTTTTTATTATTTAAGTTAAATATTAATAATTTGAATTTTATTTATTAATTTTAAGTTTAAGTTGAATAATTTATTTTTTATAATGATTCAATTTTAAATGAAATAAATATTTATAATAACTTTATAATAAAAAATTAAAGAGATAAAATATTAAATATTTTTTTAAAATAATAAAAATTTGTAGGGAGAGAAAGGTGATATTTATAATTTAAAATTAAAGAGAAAGAAAAATTATACACTTATTATATCTATGGTGACATGTGCATTAAATGATGTGCCAATGAACATGTCACTAAAGAAATACGATTTATTATTTTTTATCTTTAATTTTAAATTGTACCTATCACATGAAATATTTAATAATTTCTCTCTTCAATTTTTTAATATATTAAAATGATATTTATTAATTTATCTCTTATTATTTTTTTTATAAATATTTACTTAATTTGTTTTAATTTTTTTATTATAGAATTATTATAAATTTTTTTAATTTGATATTAAATTATGAGATAAATTATTCAATTTAAACTAGAAATTAATAAATAGAACTCAAATTATTAATATTCAACCTATATAAAAAGAAAAAATTTATAATAAGTTTTAATATTATATGTTAGTTGAATTGAATTTTTAATAAATTTTATAGAAATAAAAAAAAAAAAATTTTAAAGAGGAATAAAATAGAGAATTTAAAAAGAAAATAACAGTTTAATAAAATATGTATATATATATAATTTAATATATATTTTAAAAAATATAATTTTATATATTTTATTAATTTGATTTATTTATTCTTTAATACTTAATAATTTTTATATTCTCTTTTATATTTATATTTATTGATTTATTAATTTTCCAATTATTACTTTTAAAAATATATAAATTAATTAATTAATTAAATATATAATTTCAAATTAATAAATAAATATAAATATATATATAACAATTTTTTCGTAAATATTCTCTTTTTGTCTCTGCATGGTAGCATATATAATAATTTTAAAAAATATATATAATAATAATAATTAAAGAAATAAATTATTAAATATTTTTTAATAATAAAAATTATTAAATGTCTGATATTTAAGAAGGAGAAAATGTAAATATTGAAAAGAGAAAAATTATTAACGGAGATAAAAGAGAAAAATAAATAAATATACAGAGACAGCAAATCTCATCAGTTATACACGTCATCCATTCGCTTCTCTTTCTTACAAATATTTCGCTCCCCTATAAAATATTGGAAAGGACTCCTTCAATATAATTTAATATAAATGGGCCGAAAAAACTCATCAACCAACTCAACATATCAGTCCATATATATTGTGATTGGCCCTGACCCAACATATCAATTTTTTAATTTTATTTTATCAAAACTAATTTCACATCAATAATAAAGTTTTTAATGATGAAAGTTTTAGTATTATTATTATCATTATTATTTGATATATTGAATGTGTTCAAATATTACAAAACATTTCTCAATTGTAACAACTATTTATTGAAATTGATGGGAGACAATTTATTTCAATTAAATTTAATTTAATTTAGCCAATCAAAATAAAATTAAGTAAGGACTTCTTCCTAAAAATCAAAATAATTTGTTATTTATAAATTATTCATAGGCTTATGCGGATTAATAATTTGATCCTATCTAGTCTTCGTAGGATACAGCTTAGAAAATTGGCTTAGAAAATTGGATAAGATTGTGAATTTAAAATTGATCAAAATACAATATCTAGTAAGGATGATGTCAATCTTACAAGGAAAAATATGACTAATAGTATTAAACATGTATATCAAAGTCAATCACTTGTTAATTGATCAAACTTGTATCATATTGGTTCGTGTGCATGTTATTTTTTATCCAGCTAATACTTTCCAATTCAATTTATTATATTTTTCTCTTATTAAGTTTAACGTGTTTTTATTGATATACTTTTTGAAGAGTTTGGAATTAAATATTAGTGAAAAATATTATTGTCTCATCTCGACTCTACCATTTGTGTCAACCAACACCCAAAAATTATTAGATCAGACCAAATCAAATCAAACCAAACCAAACCAAACCAAACCGTATCTCGGTTTCAATCTTCATCGCCGAAAATTGTTAGCTTATCCCGAATGCAAAGGATGAAGACGATGACAGCCACAACTTCGATGAGGATGTTTGATGTTTCCTTATAAACCTAGTTAATTAATTTTCCTAAGTTTATTTAGGAAATTATATATGTTAACTTCAGTCTATATATTTTATATCTAAAGGACGTGGGTTTGATTAGGTAGGATTTCTTATTTATTTATCTCCTCCCTATTTAAAAAATAATCAACCTTTAAAATAATGCAATGTTTCCTGATTTATCACAACAAGTAGAGTAAAGTTGTTTAATTTATGATGAAAGTTTTCATCATATATACAAGTTAATGAAATCTGCACATTTTATAACATTAAACCATTAGTTGATTGTCAATAAATCTATTGGTCAAATTTCAATTTTTAGTTAGATTTTAATTTAAATGAATGAAACTTGTATAAAATTTTATATAAAACTGTAAATTTAAAACATAACTAAAATTAAATTTTGAAATATTATATTTGAATATGTTCATAAATAAGATTAAAATTAAATTAACTCACTAATTTAATTCAAACGATAAAAATGGTTCCTAAAATATCAAATTAAATTCACGAATTTCATTCCTATTTAAAACGTCTTGATTTGTCGGATAATACTATCCTCCTATGTGTTAAATCAAATATAATCATTAATGTTTTTGTTACATTTGTAATTTTAGTAGTTTCAAAGACATAAACCATTTATATATCCTTTAATTAAGAGATGATATATTATATATTTTGAGTGTGAATATGAATCCGATTAACTTGATTGTTTAAATAAATTATATATCCAATAACAAACTTATGGTTTTTATTATATAAAAATTATATGTGGTTCAATATTCAACAAACTAAATTATTATATAGAAAAGAAAAAAAAAACTTTGTACTTCCACATAAATGTGTTAAAATAACCCAATAAAACTAAATTAATGGTATATTCCTAATGCTAATATTAATATTGTATTAATGAATAATAACAAATGTAATTAATGTTAAAAAATTATGATGTATTATAAAATTAAATTAAAATTGCTGAACTTTCAAATTTCAAGAGTTTCATAAAAAAAATTCATAAATTTTTTCAAAAATTTCTAAATTAATTTGATTTATCTACAAATATCTTTAACGTTAGATTTTACATCACTAAATCAATCAAAAAAAAATAACATCAAGTAAATTCCGTTAACTAAACATTTAAAAACATCTATTCTCATATATCACATTGTAATATAATTAATTACTAATGATAATCTTAGAAAAAATTTTGTATAAAATTTTAATAAAAAATTAATTGACTTTAAATGAGTAAAATAGAAATTTTAAAAATCTCTATTATATTTTCATTCCACGTCATTCTTGATTAAAATTTCTCTCATATATCCTTACACATAACTAATATATTTAAAAACATGGATTTTATAGATATGATTTCATTTAAAAACCATAAAAATTGAAATTAAAAATCATCCAAATTATAATGTACTTTTTTTTATTTCATTTTATTGTAGTTACCTTTTCTTATTATTTACTATAATATTTACTTTTTCTTAATCATGACGAGATTAAATCATGATTAATTTTAAATTATTGTCCTTTTGAAAGAAAAAAATATAGATTTTGATAATAATAACTAAAACACCCATTATTCTAATAGCTTTAATTATAATACAAAACTAACAAGATATGCATAAAGTTATTAATATTATTTAGAAAACTACCAAGATATGCATAAAGTTATTAATATTATTTATTAGTATGATTTGTTTTTAGATAGAATTGGTAAGTAATGTTGCGCACTATAATGGGTCATTATTGAGCATCACGTAGTTAGAAATAATTAAATTAAAAAAAAAAAAGGAGAAATGAACTGTCAAAATCACAAATATCTTGTTTGGTTTAATTGTTTTTTTTGTGTCATAAATTTAAAATCTTGTTTATTTGAATTAAATAATTTAAATAATTTATTAAAATGTAAATTTTATTAAAAAATAATAATAATAGTTTTGTATTTTTAATAATTATTGAATGTTTTGATTATTTAAAATATATTATAAAAAAAATTGAAAAAAAATTGAAAAAAAATTGAAAAAAAATTGAAAAAAAATTGAAAAAACTCAAATCAAACAAGCTCCAAGATCTGCGTTTTGCTTTGCTGTCTGAAACGCTATATAAATAAAACCGCGACAGAAATACTCGCAGCATTGTCAGCGCAGCACCATCTTCTTCAAATTACACTTATTTAGTTTCCCTCTTCTTCTTCTTCCCCATTTTCAATCTGTGAAAACCCAATCTGCTTACAGGGTGGGTTTGATCTTCAACTGTAACTTTCTTGATTTATTTTTCAAATAATGTGTTTTCTCATATGGGTTTTTGAATTATGACTGAATTTGGTATACAGATTAAATCCAACAAAAATGAGGGGAGCAGTGTATGTAGCGATTGCAGCAGCCATTGGCAATATGTTGCAAGGATGGGATAACGCCACAATTGCAGGTATGCTTAGAATTGGATATTATCAATTGGGGATATGTAAATGTTGAGTCTTTTTAATGTTTGTTTGTTTTGTAGGATCTCTGTTATACATAAAGAAGGAATTTCATTTGCAAAGTGACCCAACAATTGAAGGTCTTATAGTGGCAATGTCTCTAATTGGAGCAACAATCGTGACAACGTTTTCTGGTCCTGTATCAGATTCAGTTGGGCGTCGACCCATGTTGATTATATCGTCGCTTCTTTACTTTGTCAGCGGTCTTGTAATGTTATGGTCACCAAATGTTTACATCTTGCTATTGGCAAGGCTGCTAGATGGATTTGGAATTGGGTTAGCTGTTACCCTTGTTCCTGTTTATATATCAGAAACTGCCCCACCTGAAATAAGGGGATTATTGAATACACTTCCTCAATTTACTGGAAGTTCTGGAATGTTCTTATCTTACTGTATGGTATTTTGGATGTCTCTTGGTGAATCTCCTAGTTGGAGATTGATGCTTGGTGTCCTTTCTGTGCCTTCTCTTGTGTATTTTGTTTTGACAATATTGTTCTTGCCTGAATCCCCTCGTTGGTTAGTTAGTAAAGGAAAGATGATTGAAGCTAAACATGTCTTACAGAGATTACGCGGTGTTGAAGATGTATCGGGTATGTTAAAGGTTATATAGTTTTCTTTGTTTTGTTTGTGCACATGATCTGTGGGTTTCATTTCATCAGTTTCAATCTATATATGTAGGGGAAATGGCATTGTTGGTGGAGGGACTTGGAAGTGGAGGTGAAGAGGCGTCTATAGAGGATTATATAATTGCTCCTGCCTCTGAACTTGAGGATGGGGAAGGCGATTTCAGTGAACAATCTCGTCAAGTTAAGCTTCATGGAGGGGATGAAGATGGGCGTTTGTTTGTGGCTAAACCGGCTAGTGGTCAGAGTACTCTTGCTCTTGCGGCTCGTCAAGGAAGCATGGTGGATCCTGTTGTGAATCTATTTGGAAGTGTTCATGAGAAACTCCCTGGACTTGGAAGTAGTATGAGAAGCATGATTTTCCCTACTTCAGGTAGCATGTTTAACATCGGTGAACAAGAGAGAAACGATCAATCTGAAGAGGATCATAACAACAACAACAACAACAACAATGGAGAATCCTACACTTCAGACGCGGACTCAGAGGATAATCTTAACAGCCCGTTGCTCGCGAGAAACGATACGGATGCAGATAAAGATGGTTTAGTCGTCCCCATCTCAAATCAACCGGGAGAAGCGGGTAGCAGCGTGGATATTGGTGGAGGATGGCAGCTAGCTTATATCAGGCCTGACGGGAAAGATCAAGAACTCAAGAGAATATATTTGCATCAAGAGAATGCTGCTGCAACCGTTTCCAGGCGCGGTTCTATTCTCTCTGTCGCTGGAGCCATTGACGAAGAAGGTCCTGCTCTGGGTCATGCTGCTGCTTTGATTAGCCGCTCTGTTCTTCATATTCAGCCTAAAAGGTCGAAGCTGTCTGAGCTCCTCC
The DNA here is from genome assembly GCF_907164915.1 of Impatiens glandulifera. Lineage (NCBI taxonomy): Eukaryota > Viridiplantae > Streptophyta > Magnoliopsida > Ericales > Balsaminaceae > Impatiens > Impatiens glandulifera. Next base: position 27,390,670 of record NC_061870.1, read on the forward strand.
AACCCGGGGTGAAACACGCGTTGATTGTGGGAGTTGGAATTCAGATACTTCAGCAGGTAAATGAAAATGAATGTATACAGTGTTGGTATTATTATACACAATGTTTCAAATTATTAACATTTTGTGTTGTTGCATGCAGTTTTCAGGGATAAACGGAGTTCTTTACTACACACCTCAGATTCTTGAACAAGCTGGGGTGGGAGTTCTTCTATCGAACTTGGGGATCAGCTCGGACTCATCCTCGCTACTCATAAGCGGTTTGACTACTCTGTTAATGCTTCCAACCATCGCCATTGCGATGAGACTAATGGATGTAGCAGGAAGGAGGTATTTATTTATTTATTTATTTATTTAAGATAATTTTGTTTGATGGTTTAAATTTATATATACTGTTCTTGTTGTTGTTGTTCCACAAGGTGGTTGTTGCTGTCTACTTTACCGGTATTGCTACTATCGCTATTGGTGTTGGTTTTCAGTGGGATAGTGGACATGGGATCGGTCGCAAACGCGGCGATTTCAACCGTTAGTGTGGTGGTATACTTTTGTACGTTTGTGATGGGTTTTGGTCCGATACCAAACATATTATGTGCTGAAATATTCCCGACACGAGTAAGGGGGATCTGCATAGCGATTTGCGCGATGACGTTTTGGATTTGCGATATAATTGTGACGTATTCGTTGCCGGTGATGCTGAGTTCGATTGGGTTACAAGGTGTTTTTGGGATATACGCGGTGGTGTGTGCGGTTGCATGGGTTTTTGTTTATTTGAAAGTTCCTGAAACGAAGGGAATGCCGCTTGAAGTTATCACTGAGTTCTTTGCATTGGGTGCAAAACAGGCTGCCAAGAAGAACTGATCGATCATTCGTCTTTTTTTAATTGGAACTTTGGATGGATTGATGGATGTTTCATTCTTTTTCTTTTCAAATTTTAGATAGAAATCCGGTTTTTATATTCGTTTTGTTGTTCAAAGGGACTTAGAAGAAGAAGATAAAAGAGATTTATGCAATTGCCATGTTTCTTCTTCTCTCTTTTCACCTCCATTAAAGAAATTTCATTTTGATCCAAATGATTTTGCCTTGTTTTTTTTTCTAATACATCAACTCAAATATATTAAATAGGACAATAATAATTATATGGATACAAAATTCGAATATATGGGTACAAAATTCGAATAAGTGTTTTAAGCTCTTTTCGTGTCGAATCGCTACATAGACACAATACAAGTTCTCAGAGGTGCCCTTGAGTTTATTTGCTTTTGATTTATTATGGTATCTTTGACCAAACCTTGTGTTCTCGATTTTGGTCTTTGGTCGAGATATCACATTGGAGGGACCAACCAGAAGAAAGCTATCAAGTTTAATAAAGTGGAGAACTATACCTCCTTTTATTGCGTGCTAAGAATATTGGAATTGAGATATTGGTTTGACATCACTAAAAAAATTATTTAAGTATGTTAACGTTTTAAATTTTAAAAAACAAAATAGTAGTTATAATGTTAACTTCTAAACTTTTTTTTAAAAAAAATTAAAAAAATATATTTATTTAAAAGTTAACCTTTTAAATTTATAACAAACTATCTATTGAACACGTTAATATTTAAATGATAAAATAATAAGATAAATTTTATTTTAAATGAATAAATATTAGAATTCGAACTATAAATATAAATAGTGTAATTGAAAATTATATAAATACATTAATTTGAAATCCATTTAAATTTTAAAATATAAATAGTGTAATTGAGAATTATATAAATACATTAATTTGAAATTCATTTAAATTTTAATTTTTAATATTAAATATTTTAACCAAATCAATACCACCCTAATAGAAAATTCTCTAATCTTAGAATAGTGAGAGGTAGGGTTGCCTTGAGATTTTGGGGGCATATGCAAATTTAAATTTTGGGCCCCTAAAATAGAAAAAAAAATAATTTTAATTAATAAAATAAAATATAAATAATTAATATATTATAATACGAGATAAAAAAGAGATAAAAAAAGTTATTTTTATAATATATATTTAATATTAAAGGAGAAAAAAGAGGAAAAAATAATATTAGTAAATATAAAAAAATGGGAGCCTTCCTTACCCGAGGGCCGGCCCTAGTGAGAGGCTAAGAGACTAAAAATCCCTATTGCTAATCCTAGCATGATTAATGTTTGTTTAGGTAAAAAAGTAAACAATATATAATTTGTAATCATAAATATCTAAATAATTTTTTTTATATTTAGTAATACTAATTATACATGTTCTTTCCAGTTCTAGACTTCTACTATGTATGCACTTATTATCGATTTTTATTTGAGAATTCAGAAGTTAACCAATAGAAAGCCCAAATTATTTTATTATGGTCCAAATATTTGGGCCAACTTTGGTTTCTAGAATCTAGACTAAAGATGGATTTATATGAAGTGAGTGTGTGATTTAAAAAAATTGTTACTCTAAGTTAATTGATAAATTATTATTTTTAAAAGGGTAAATATATAAATTATTTTTAAAAATAGTTATTTATTAAAAAAATATTATTTTGATATAAAGGAAATAAAAATAAATTATGATATAAAAAATACTCATAAATTATAAAAACACTCAAATAATCTCGTAAAATTAATTTTTTTCTAAAAAAAAACTATTTATACACCACACAACTTCTCTCTCATCCAAATAATTAAACAATCATAATATATTGTATTGTATCTCAAATAATTTCTTACAAACTTCTTTGCAAAATTAGATTTGAATTTGAAATCTTTTAAAGAAGATAAGCCTTTGAATTCATTGAATACTAATTAATTAAGGATACCCCATAAACATGTGGCAAAGATATTTGTGTTGATTTTGTTATAGGTAAACATCAGCTGTCACTCTCACATTGAGTTAAGACTGTTGCCAAACTTGCCATAATTAAGTGTAGGGTAGATGATATTCATTTTGCCTTTGGAATAATGTTAATTATTTTTCTTCTTTATAAAGTGGATATATTATATATATTAAATGATGAAGATAATACTAACTAATTATGTTTTTCCAATGGTTTATTCAAACAAAAGAGAAGTTTGCTTCATATTTGTTTACATATTTTCTCAACTTTTAAGGCTGGTTTGTTTTGAAAGAGGATTAGGTTACTATTCTAATGACCCATTTTACAACACTTCTTTTTAAGTTAGATATGAGGTTTGGATGAGAATACTAAAATTATTAATTAAGATCATAAAATCCAAACTTTATAATACATCTCACAGTTTTTTTAATTCAAACTTTATAATTCATCTCTATAAACTTATCTTCTATGAGTTTGATTTTAAGAACTTAAAATTTTTACTAAAAATCTTAATATGAGTTAAATGTGAATAAGTTAAGATTACATAATAAATTATTACTTGAACTAATTAGACTATGTTTTAAGTTATTGAAATTTTAGATTGTTTGAGTAAAAAACAAATTGGGCCTATTATAATTGGAAGTTAGCGTAGTGTCACGGCCCATTGGTATGGGGTGCACATGTCAAGTCTACAAGGTGCATTTTTCAGAATATTCAAGTCTTGGGTCATTTCTGGAACTCTCTAGAATCCTCTAGGAGTTCCTGGATTTTGGTCGGTCATGGAACTCTCTAGATTTATCTAGGAGTTCCCCTTTTGTGAGTGAGGTCATGGAACTCTCTAGAATTCTCTAGGAGTTCCTCTTTTTGTAAGTAGGGTAATGGAACTTTCTAGAATTCTCTAGGAGTTCCTTTTTATATGTAAGGTGGAGAACTCTCTAGAATTCTCTAGGAGTTCTTATGTATAGGTGCTAATAGAATGCTCTAGAAACCTCTAGGAATTCTTAGGTTTAGATTAGTAATAGAAGAGTTTAGAAATATCTAGGACAAGGAAGATCTAGAATGTTCTTCCCACTTGTATATAAACAAGTCTTGGTCATAAACCAAGACACTCAACGAATGTTAAAAACACTCAACACTTGTAATACCTCACTCTTGTAAACAATAAACAAGATATTCTCCAAGCTCTTTCTCTCTCAAATTGTTCCATCTTCTTGCATCTTTTAGAAGGCTGACTAGTTAGGATTGAGGCAATCTAGCCTAGTGTCGCGCGGGACGAGAGAATATTCGGTGACCGAGTTTCTGCCCGTGATAAATGGTATTAGAGCGAAAGTGGTATCGCATCCACGTTTGTGCTTTCGCATTTGAAAGAAGATTGAGATGAATTCAGATTCCAAAGTCACAAAGGTTTCGACCGACGAACAGAAGGACAAGAGGTCCAAGAGGGACAAGTCCGTCGAGAGAAGTGTCGGCCTTGAAGCGCGGGTGACCCAGCTTGAGGAAGGCATGTCCGAGCACCAGGAGACTCTCGAAGTGTTTAGCGCGGTGGCCGAGAGGGTGACGGCGTTGAATGAGGCTGGTGAAAAGTTGGAGAACGAGGTGATGGGGATCATTAACAATATGAACTGAAGTATTCGTGACGAAGTGCTGGGATCGGTTCGAGGGGAGGTTAATGATATCCGCCATGAAGTGCTCAAGACAATCTAGGGAGAAGTCCATGCGATGGTCGAGGCCCTCCGGAGGGAGATCTTGGGGAGACTAGAATCGATGGAAAGGCGGATTGGGAGGAATGGAGGGGAACATAGAGGTGCAGCACCTCAACGGATGGATGTTCCTAAGCCAACTCCATTCAAAGGCTTGAGGAGTGCAAGGGAAGTGGAGGACTTCCTTTGGAACATGGAGAGATATTTTTGGGCATCAAACATACTAGATGATCGTGGAAAGTTGGAGACAACACATTTCTTCCTGCAAGAGATGACACTACTGTGGTGGAGGAGGCGAGAAATAGATATTAAGCGAGGTACGCTGCGAATGGAGACGTGGGAGGACTTCAAGACCGAGTTCAAGCGTCAGTTCTTCCCAGAGAACGCCGAGTTCGAGTCTAGGAAAAGGTTGAATCAACTTATGCACAACAAGAGCATCAAGGAGTATGTGAAGGAGTTCCAAGAGTTGATGCTCGAGTTACCTAATCTAACGGAACAGGAGGCCCTGTTTGCGTTTGTGAATGGCCTTAAGACTTGGGCACAGTTGGAGCTGCAAAGGGCCAAGGTGCGGGACGTCTCTGAGGCAATCACGGTTGCAGAAAGACTATTAGAGCTCAAAATGTCTATGAATAGGCCGAAGATCCTTAGGGACGATGAGGAAAATCGTGGGGGAGACCGCCCACGTGACTAGGAGAAAGGTGGGGGAGATCGCACACCTAGGAAGGGGCATGCACATAACAACTCTGTGGGGAAAATTGACGACTCGGGTAAGTCAAGAGTGTGTAATATTTGTGGTGCCCATAATCACATAAAGTTTATGTGCCCGTTCAAGGGGAAAAAGGTTGCAGCAGTGAAAGGACATGAGTCTTCCGAGAGAGAGGAAAGGACTCTAGTAGGATCCTTGAGACTGCTCAACGTTGCGAAGCCGGTCAAGGAAACAAAGAGTGGCTCTTTGTTCATGGAAGCTTGGATCGGGGGAAGACGCATTAAGGCACTAGTGGATACAGGGGCTACGCACAACTTCATGCGAGAAGGAGTAGCCAAGGCGTTGGGTCTGCGGATCAGCCCAACAAGAGGGACAGTGAAGTCCTTCGATGTAGCCAAGCCGGTGGCCGGGGAGGCTAGGAAAGTGCACACCAAGATCGGAGACTGGTATGGGACAGTCTCGTTTACCTTGGTCCCAATAGAAGACTACGACGTAGTGTTGGGACTACAATGGTGCGATCAGGTACGCGCTTGCATAATGACTTATTCCAATTCCTTAATCATTTTGGATCACGGGAAGTCTAGCATGATTCCAACAAGGAGAGAATCCGAGGGAATATGCATGTTCTCGGCAATGCGATTCAGCCGAGGTCGCAAATGGGGTAAAGGGGCTTTTACCATTTTTGCTAGGGTGGATGATGGGGACAGTTCCAAGGGGAAAGGATAAGTACCCAAGGAAGTCCAAATGAGGTGCAAGGTCTTCGAACGGCTCAAGGCTAAAGGCACGAAACCATCAGATCCACAAGGTTTGGCCACAGGAAACGTGGGCCAAAGTCAGCCTTCACTCGCGTCAAGCACATGGGAAAGGAAGCAAGGTGTGCAGTCAGGAAAGGGGACAATGGAAGAGGGAAGTTGCCCCCGCAAGAGTGGAAGTCTCTGCGGTCTGTGCTCAAGGGGCTTGTGCGTAGATTCAAGGGACCATTTTCAATCGAGAGACGTGTCAGAAATGTTTCATATCGGTTGGATCTGGCGGTCATAGGTGCACCCGATGCCGTGACGTGCAAGGGGGGGAAGAGCACTCAAGCGACGCCATGAAGAAGATCACCATGCATCGTTCTAAGGTCGTGCCGAGGTCTGTCACGACTTAGGTGGGGGAGAATGTCACGGCCCATTGGTATGGGGTGCACATGTCAAGCCTACAAGGTGCATTTTCCAGAATATTCAAGTCTTGGGTCATTTATGGAACTCTCTAGAATCCTCTAGGAGTTCCTGGATTTTGGTCGGTCATGGAACTCTCTAGATTTATCTAGGAGTTCCCCTTTTGTGAGTGAGGTCATGGAACTCTCTAGAATTCTCTAGGAGTTCCTCTTTTTGTAAGTAAGGTAATTGAACTTTCTAAAATTCTCTAGGAGTCCTTTTTGTATGTAAGGTGGGAGAACTCTCTATAATTCTCTAGGAGTTCTTATGTATAGGTGCTAATAGAATTCTCTAGAAACCTCTAAGAATTCTTAAGTTTAGATTAGTAATAGAAGAGTCTAGAAATATCTAGGACAAAGAAGATCTAGAATGTTCTTCCCACTTGTATATAAACAAGTCTTGGCCATAAACCAAGACATTCAACGAATATTCAAAACACTCAACATTTGTAATACCTCACTCTTGTAAGCAATAAACAAGATATTCTTCAAGCTCTCTTTCTCTCTCAAATTGTTCCATCTTCTTGCTTCTTTTAGAAGACTGACTAGCTAGGATTGAGGCAATCTAGTCTAGTGCCGCGCGGGACGAGAGAATATTCGGTGACCGAGTTTCTGCCCGTGACAATAGTCTCCTAAAATTATAAACATTCACTTTTATTTAAATTTTTTTAATTGAATTTTTTATATGAATTTTTTTTTATATTGTGATATTTTCAGTTGACCCTCTTTATGATTTATATATATAAATCATAAAATTAATAAAATAATAATATCAACTTATAAAACAACAAAAGAAAATATAGTCACGGTGCATGTGTGTGGTGTGACGGATGACAAGCCTTTAAGACGAGATGTACCCACTTTGAAAAAAAATGTTGATCATAAATGTAGTTTGGTGGAGAAAAACCTTAATGTGACAATAGTAACTATGTTGTGATAATATTTAAAAATAAATTGTGAAACATATGATATAGTTGATAAAATGTGGAACTCAATATATTAATATATATTTTATGAAATTATTTATATTAAATATGTCAAAATAAATAAATAAAATTTTATTTATTTTGAACCCTATAAATAGAAATTGTTAATGTTATACAAAAACACAATTTGTCTTTAACGGTTTCAAATTCCGTTCATTTATTATTTACGTGATATTTATAAATAAATAAATAAATAAAATATCACTAATTTAATTACTAAAATTCTTTATATATATGGAAAAAACAAGTATGAAAATTGACCCAAAATAAAATTTTAGTGATTTAATAAAAAAAAAATAATTAAAATCTTAGCTCCTAAATATAAACGTGATATTGTAAATTTCTATAATTCTATAAATTAAATATATATTAAATAAGCAGTTTTCATTCATTCTTCAACGTAGCAACAATACACCTAATAGTAATAAAAAAAAAAAAAAAAAAAAAAAAAAAAAAGAGCTAACATTACAAAATGGTAGAAAAAATCAGCAAAAATAACGTGAAGAGTATAAATTTTACTTATTTTACTTTGTGATAACATTTTCTTCTTCAGTGAATGCGATCTTACAATCCTAATACTTGTCCAAAAAAAATAATTCTTGTTTAAGAGTGCAAACAAACTATAAATTTGGAATTTGAGTCATTCATTATTGTTGGATTAAATTAAATGAGGAAAAAATAATTAATTAACTTAAAAGATAAGAACGACATAATTTTAATGATGTGGTTAAATAAAACTAAGTTGTGACTTGAACAAAACTAAGTAGGGTAACTTACTTTTGTGCATGTATAGATCTCAAAAAGTTTGTCTAGGTAGGCGTCGTCTAACACCTTTAGACGCGGTCCAAAGAGTGCGTGAGTAAACGTCGTCTAACTCCTTTAGACGCGGTTTAAGGAGTGCGCGAGTAGACGTCGTGTAACTCCTTTAGACGCGGTCCAAGGAGTGGGCGAGTAGACGTCGTCTAACTCTTTTAGACGCGGTCTAAGGAGTGCGCGAGTAGACGTCGTCTAACTCCTTTAGACGTGGTCTAAGGAGTGCGCGAGAAGACGTCGTCTAACTCCTTTAGACACGGTCTAAGGAGTGCGCGAGTAGACGTCGTCTAACTCCTTTAGACGCGGTCTAAGGAGTGCGAGAGTAGACGTCGTCTAACTCCTTTAGACGCAGTCTGAAAAGAAGCGCAGTTAGACGTCGTCTAACCTTCTTAGACGCGGTCTGAAGAAGAAACGCAGTTAGACGTGGTCTGAAGAAAAAACGTAATTAGACGTCGTCTAACCTTTCTTAGACGCGGTCTGAAAAAGAAGCGTAGATAGACGTCGTCCGATTTGATATGACATCTGAAGGAGCGTCTGACTACGTTCTCACTCAACTGATCTGCAGTTATCGTTTTCAACAGTTTGACAACTCAGCTTCAACAACAAATGAATAACTGCCACGTACATCAATATTCAAATTGCCCACGATATGTTGTACGTTCATGCACAACATTATATTAAAGAATATATGACGCACTACTAGTTTGGTACGACCACGATCCCAATGCTCAGGCTCTGTTGTTGTACGTCTGTACTTTGGCGGTCATCCAACAAAAGGAGGACACGTGTCCTCAAAGAAGATTCGTTCGTTAGTGCTCTTCATGTATAAATAGATGCCCAAGGACAATGAACAATTTATCGGTTGATTAAGTCTTACAAACAGCCTTACAAGTTGCTCAAATTCTTTCTGATTATTCAATCTCTCTCAAGCTCAAGCACACAAATTATCCACTGTCTGTCTGTGTGATTATTCTGTAATTCATTCACTGTTCTTTGTGTAAAATTTCAGTGTTGTAAATTGAACAGAGGTTGGTATGTTCAATAGAGAGTTATCTAGAAGTTCAGAAACAGACAGTTTTAAGTCATGTGGTTTATGACTGGGTTTGTGTAGGATGTTATATATCAATCAAAGTCTTCTTGTGAATATCATTTTTGTTGAGGAAGAATGGGTGACGTATGAGTTTTATTTCCTAACATCCATCAAACTCCATATGTTCTTTACTTTCTGTTGATTGCATTCATTTATCTTACGCTTCAAATTCAACAAGTTATTCCGCACTTAAACTTGTTCAAGAGCTTATGAAGATTTGTGAAAAATATAAATAGATTTTAACTTCTAAACAGAGTTAAAATTTAATCGAAGTTCATTAGCTATTAACAATATTAACCATAGTCAGACCTCTGTGATCTTCGTCTCTATTTTCAATACCGATGATAACAATTATAATTCTATATCATTGAAACCTAATTAGTAAGTAGTAAGGCTATAAAATAAATAATAGAATATATATTTTAAAATGATTTATGGTATATTATTATTTTAATTTTTTAAGTTGAATTGATGCAAGGTAGTTTGATTTTTTTTTTATCATTTTAGTTTTTATTTAAATTTGTTTAATATATTTTTTTTATCAAATTACTATTATTATTCTAAACATCAAATAATTTAATTTATTAATTACAATATTTTTACTTTACTTTTATTAAACTTAAATTTTAAATATAAAAATAAATTTTAATAATTCATCATACAAAAATCTCAAATAAATTTATTTCAAAAAAATCAAACAACCCCTGTTAATGATTTAGAATGAAGGATAGATAATTATTTGATATTAAATAGCTAAAAAAGGAACAATTAGTACATTTCAGTCATTCATTATAGGATTACTCTTAAGCAACATTGACTTTTCTTTATATTATTAATTAATTCTCTTTAAATCTACCAACGTGGCATTATTTACCAGTAGTATAAAACCATCAAGCACATTAGATTAAACTACCTTTTTTTTAATCATTATATAAAAATTTCTAATTAAATAAAATATATACAATAATTATAGCAATTCAGTAATAATAATAATAATAATAATAATATAAATAGGATTAAGAGGAACTTGTTTGGTTTTCCTAACCAATTCTCTTCACATATTCTATCCACCAACTACTGTAATCTGTATATTCCAAACTAGGCCTAAAATAATTGAGCTTTCAATTCAACCGCAGCTACCCTCTCCTCCAACTCCACCCTTAATCTCACCTTCACCGGCGCCGCCGCAAGACACCGCCGGATAATCGCCGCACTTCCGGCATCTAGTAAAAACTAAAACTTGCCGGCAAGAAGGACACGACGACTGAGATCCCAACCACGTATCAATACACGACACATGGAATCTATGTCCACAGTGTGGCAGTATCCGGATCTCATCCCCATCCACATAATCCGACAAACAGATCGCACACTCCGTCGACGCCGCCGCCGCCGCCGGGTCAACACTTTCCATATTTGCCGTAGAATCATGGGTATACTTAGGAAGTGACTGTATAACCTTTTTCTTCAACCCTCTTCTAAATGAACTGCGACGTCTACCTCCTCCGTCAACACTTCCGGCAGGGCCACGACGGAGCCAGGCACATCTAGCTACTAAAATTAAACCGATTACACAGATTAAAGCGCAGAGAAGGGCGGCCAGGATCACGACCATGTCGGGCTCTACATCAACTGTCTCCGGTGGGTCGGCGACCAGAGCTTTCTTGGGTGAAGAATTTGAGGATTGGTCAAGAAATCTAGCGAAACGAGTCATTTGAAAAGTTGAAATAAGAAATGTATATGATTGATTATGAATTGGGACTAGGAATGGATTTTAAAGAGGAAGAAGGAAAGGGGGGAGTGAACGAACCATATGAGGGCGTCTGGAAGTGAAAGACAAAAGGGAGGAGACGGTGTCTTATCCTTAACTCACGCGCTTCTTTTTTTCTAATATTTATCTCTACTCGCCGACACCGAATTTTATTTTTTTAATAATAAACGGTCATCTAACTTCCGTTAACCTACTTATTCACGCCGAATACCATCTTTAATTTACTTCTTGACCTTTTCAATTCTATCTTTATATTTATATATAGATTATATATTTTTATTATAAGCAGTGCTTGTTTGATATGGTTTAATTGGTTGTTGATCTTATCAACAACATTTGTTCCTTCTAAATCACACCGATCAATCTCTTCAGCTAAGATCTTGATTTGAGTATTTACAAGAAACATGTTTAATTTATGATAAGGTGGTTTTGCTAGTCGAATTATATATAAAAGAAATTAAACATTATGGAGGTTTGTCTCATAATAAAATTTTACTTTTGGTAGAACGCAAACAAGTGTTCCGTCTGAACAAAGACGTTATGCGTTGGCAAAACATGAATAATTTTTATGTGGGGCATTGCTACAAGTTGTTCGCTAAGATGAGTTCATATAATTTTTGTTAAGAGAAAATTTGAGAGTCAAATATTTCATTTAAGATCTCGTTATTTAGACAGAGTGTTATTCACGGTGGAATTCTTACGGATGATATGTGCATGAAAAAAAATTGTATTATGGTTAGTCGTATGTGTCACGAGAAGGTTGAATTGGTAATTTACTTATTTTTGCATTGTCGAATGGTGACTAGTATTTGAAGTCTTTTGTGGAGTATCACTGGGATTCATTGGGTGATGCCCGAGTCTTTGGATAGTTGTTGAAAAATTTGAATTGATGCGGCCAATATGGCAAACTTACATAAGTGGGTTATCATCCCAATTATTTTTTGATGGACTATCTGGTTTAAGAAAAATCGTCGAACTTTTACTGATCGTAGACGTTCGATGCGTATCATTCATAATGTTATTATCATGATATTTTTTAATATTTATATTGGAAAACTGGTAGAGTCCGCCGATGAGTTAATTATTTTTCTCGAAAACTTACTAGATCGATAACCTTTAACATTTTTTAATTTTAATTTTTATTTATTCTCTCTTCATGTTATACTTTTGTTATTGTGATTAAACGATTCTCATCATTTTCAATATAAATGAATCTTAAAAAATAAGAAAATATTTTACCTTTCAAAAATTATCAAAAATTAGAAGTGGAATAATAAAATAAAATATATTTTAATATTTTGAGTGATGTGATGAATAATATTTTTGTGAAGAGTGTAGCTTGTGAAATAATTTTTTATTAGCTAGTTCGTGTTATTTATTTAATCCAAGCTCAATGTTTTTTCAAGCTAACTTAAATAAAATAAAATAAAAAATAATAAAAAACTCACGAATCAAAAATGTCATATTTTTAATTTTTATTTTTAGAGAATCAAAAGATTTTATTTGTTTTATAGGCCTTTTATTTTTTGACATGTTACCTTATCCTCATACTCAACTGATGACTTTTCTTAAACCCTGTTTGGTTCAGGAAGGATAAATAGTTTTCCTTATAAGGAAATGTTATGATAATTTATTGTTCATAAAAGTTAGTTTTTTTAGTATAATTTTTTTTTCATTTAAACTATCATGCTCCACTAATAATGTCAATTTAATTTCTCTCATCCACAAGGAAAACGTGGTCAAAATGTTTCTAAAGCATTATCTAATTAAGCGATCAATATGATCATGTTACTCTAATGTGACATATTAGTGGGTCTGCATTACTCCATTTTATTTCATTTTTAAAAAATTATTAATTAATAACACGTATTTCTTTTAATAAAATATTAATACTAAATATTTAAAAGATTATTTGACATAAACAATCCAAATAAAATATTTTTTTAGTCAAATACTTTAGGGTTTGTTCGGATTGGAGTTTTTTTAAAAACTTAGAGGGAGAAAATAATAATGATTGGTGATGATTTTGAGAAAGTGATGATTATTTTTGGTAAAATGATTTAAAGGGTATTGATATATATAAATAAAATAAAAAATAATAATTTAAAATATATGGTATTTTAGTATTTTGATTAATGAAATGAGTGATGTGATTGTTGAGAAATGATTGATTGGAAAATTGATTTTGTTTGAGTTTTTCAAATAATCCAAAGAAAACATGACCTAAATTTTTTTAATCTGATTTCTTAAAAAAAAACTAAAATTCAAACATGAGTGTATCTTAAAATATTTTGATGTTACAAAACTATAATTTTTTTAATTATAAGAATTTAAGACGATTGACTGTATGTACTATCATCTATCACATCACATCATATATTTACAAGACCCTGAAATATTTCATTCCTTATGTTATATTGACTTTTCATGTGAACAAAATTTGGGTATTTTAATTATTCAACAAAACCAAAATATATATTATAAATAATAACCCAATTGCAAATACAATCTTTTGATATAAAATTAAACATTATCCCCCTCATTATTCATGTTATTCTAAATAAAATCCTAGTTTACATCCTTGTGGACAATAATTGCCCAAAAAAATTGTACAAAAAGAAGAATGTCCCAACACATCATCAAATTATTAACATCGTCGTGTGGACTAAATATATATTGTACACAATCTGCTCATCCTCTTACCTTGTAAATCTTTAACGTTGTTGTGACGGAGCCGGTTTCACAAACGAGAAATCTTTCTCTCCCTCGTGAACATCATCGTCTTTGTTTCGATCGTGTTTTCCGTTGTCAATTGTCACAAATAATTCATCCTCCATTGTGGTCGCCGCCCGACCGGAGTGTCCAGTTGTATTGAAGTGTTGAAGTGGTGGGGATCCTGGGACAGAAGAATGTACAGGGGATCTTACTGAAAATTCAGAACCTTCTCCAAGTGTTCGTGTTGGTGATTTTGATCCCCTGTTTTGTTTCTTCTTAGCAGCCATTTGCCAATTCTTCAATGCTCTCGATGTTTGCTCGTCAAATATCGTTTTCTTCATGTGTGAGCCCATCTACGCCATTTCAAGAAAACACCATCCAGTTGTTATAACTCAAAATTCAAAATTGAACACAAATTTATGTACTAATTTATTACCTGAGCTATGAGTGAATAGAGTGGCAGAGTAATGTAACTACACAAGAACAGAACTCCAACCCTGTGAAAAATCAATCAAAAATTATTAATCATCTTAAAACTCTAACCAGGAAGAAGAAATCTGTCACTTACCCAATCACAATTTTCGCAATAACAAGCTCCAGATTGTTGTGGAAACATGATGTGATTCCGAATTCGTACTGTTTTGCAAAGAAAAAAAAGACTCAGTTTAACATTTAACAACATTGTTCTATGTTCTAAGAACAATGGAAAGGAAACAATCATACCCAAATCCACAGGAAATATGTTATTTGAAAGGCGTTCTGCAATATTGAAGAATACTACTGATTAGGAATGATAGGAATGAAATAATGAAGACGATAAGAAGTTGTTGTGGTCATGTTTAATAACCTGGAATAGAGTAAAATGGATAAGATGAAGAACGAGTCGTGGCCTTCCAAACCAGAAATACTTGTCGGAACCCTGAACTAGAGGAATCCCTTGTACAACCGCATGTCTTTCTGTGATTTCGAGAGCCATTTTTGTTAAAACCATTTGAAGCTTAGTCCCAACCGCCAATATTATCTGAAACAAGTTTTTACAACATTAAGTTATAACAACGTTTTCTTTCTTCATCACCTATAAATGTTTTAACAATTATAAACATGTTCCTTACAAGAAGAGGGATTAATGATGCCCAGAACAGAGCTTTCCAACCTGAAACACAAACACAACTTACCTTAGAAATCAATTGTTTCTTAAAAACCGTTTTCTTTGTTTAATTGTAACTTACCGTTGACATTTAGGAGCAGGAAGACAACAAATGATGCCCATAGGATAGGACTGTAAGAAAATTACAAGCAAAATTAAAGATCATAATTTTTAAACTTCTTCATGAAAAACCGGCCTTACCTGACTCCGACCACAGTCTGAAAGTCATCCTCCAAAGATCTTTTGATGTACTTCTGGAAGTTAAATTTGCTCCCCGGAGCCAAATGAACGCTGATGAATCCGTTTCGTAGAGTCAAGTAGTCAGACTTGTTAACAGACCTGAAAAATTGTCGAAAAAAGCATCCCTGGATTCGACAGACACGTTTAGTTTGATTACATTTTAAGACTAACAATTATAAGTAAAACAATTGATTGATTAATTAACTTACTATGTAGAAGAAGATTGGAATTCTAGTCCAGAAACTAGTATGGGATCTAACAAACGAGGTTTCATGGGTAAGCCTGAATCTCGATTTATCTACAATTCGAGCAAATAAGAATTTGAAAATTGAAACATATATGAAAAACATCATATCATAAGATTTATTGTTTCATACCAACTGAGAATTCATAATCCTGTGATGTAGTCTCCTGTTCCCACTGTTTCCATCCACGGATCTACATGAAACAAAAAAAACTTGATCAATCTTTTATAAACATGGAAAGTAGTAAATTTTATAAAAACCAAACCTTTAATCTTCCAAGACCCATTGTAAGTGCACTATAGACAACATGAAGAACAGCCAAGAAGAAAATAAGGATATGCAGTTGATGCAGAGCATTAACAGTTATAAGTGGAACCTTCCCCTGAAAAACATAACTAAATTTAAAATTACCAAATAACTGTAGCCTCCGGAAAACATGTCTCCGGTCACCGGAGACAGAGATGGTTGGCATATAAAGTCAACTTACATCTTTACAACCTGAACCCGAGTCACCGGCGGCTAACATCCGGTGCTCGTACCATAAAAGCCTCCGCCCACTCTTATCATCCTTGACCACTTTCGCCGG
Organism: Impatiens glandulifera; assembly: GCF_907164915.1. Classification (NCBI taxonomy): domain Eukaryota; kingdom Viridiplantae; phylum Streptophyta; class Magnoliopsida; order Ericales; family Balsaminaceae; genus Impatiens; species Impatiens glandulifera. The sequence continues at coordinate 27,406,689 of NC_061870.1, forward strand.
ACACGGCAACAAAGTGTCGGCGACCTTAGCCGGGATGCAGATTTTAGCAACGTAATATTGACTGAACGTTAATAACAAGGAAATGAATCCAAGAACCATCAACTCTGTCATGGTGTAAAAGAGAAGATTCATATTATATAGAGTAATATTTACATTTTTAGAAATTAAATTGAAGATCAAGGAACTCCCATCCCATCCCAATTTACCTGCTTTAACTTTCTCCAAAGCATCATATAGTGCTTTCTTATGCTTTGCAGTAAACCACTGTAAGAAAAACAAGATCTTTAGGGTTTCCAGATTCGAAAAGAATCGATCTTTACATCAGTAAGAATCATAGAAAGCTAAAACTAGTAACAAATCATGGAGTTTGACTTGAACCCATTTCATTATATACATACCGCCCCAACTTTATGGAGACCCTTTTCAAGGCAAATTGAGATGAGAATAATCACGGCACAAACTCCGGCGACGGCCCATGTCGGAGTTTGATCAAGCTCCCTGGCGGTGCCACTGCTACTCCCTCCCGCCATTATTTTCCAAATTTGAGGAGAGAAATAAAGAAGATAACTTGGAATGATAAAAACGAAGCTGTGAAATTTGTATTTAAAGGGTTCAAATTTCAGGGGAAGAACAACATTTTGTAATCCTGGAATGAGTCAAGATCCTAGAGAGAGAAAGAGCAGGCGTGGAGGCTTCTTAAGAACACGACAACATCATCATAGAGAAGGTATTAATTGACGGCATAACAGGAGGGCAGATAGTTGGCGATTCCATCCATGATAGTTTCATATTTGGTGAGTAATATTTTATTTTAAAGTTATTTCAATTATTGTAATGTTTTATCATAATTTAAAGTAGGTTACTGTAAGTCTGTAACAGTAATTTCTTTAAAAAAATGAAATGAAATCTCTACATATGGAATTTCATTGATGGGTAAGAAAATTGGTAATAAACAAATCCATACACAGTATGTATGAATCTTGAATATTTTGTTAATTAAAAAAGGTGAGATTTTCATACTATAATTTAATAAAGTGGTAATAAGAGGGCCGGATCCAGTCATGAATTGGGTCAACGCGCCAATTGGGTTTAAAGATTTGGTATTGTTTTGAATTTTGTAAGATAAATTATAAATTATTGACAAAGGAAAGAGCACGACCACACCACGTTAAGGACAAAATTAAGAAAATTCACTATGAGTTTTTTTCTCTCTTTTTCATCTTTATTTTTTTTGTTTGTTTATTTCATGAATAATGTTGTAATATTGATTTCTTTTTGTAACATATTTGTTGGTGGTATATAATATTTACATTTTATTAGAAGAAATTTTGGTTGGTTAAAGTGTATTTATTTTAATTTAATAAAATTTCTATTATAAAACTAATTTAACTTTCAAATAATTCCATCTACAATAATACTACATTTTTTTGTTTTTTCTTTATTATTATTTTTATAATAAGTTAAAAAAAGCAAAATTAGAAAGTTAATAATCATACTATTATGATTATCAACCTCAATTTAATACGAATTTAATAAAAATAAAAAAAAAAATCTCAGTCAAGATGGTTAAGTGAAAATAATCGGTTTAGAAGATCAAAAGTTACTATAAAAGAAAATGTTGAAAATTTGTACTTTGCCTAATTACCTAAACAAAACTCTCTCCTAACTTATTTTAAAAAAAACATTAAATTTGTTTTATATTTGGTGAGATTGTAGGTGGTCTTCTAATTATACACCATCTTACATATATTTTTATAATTTGTTTTGATTTATTTTGACCATACATAATTTAGTCTTTATTTTTCGTCTTACTTAAATCTAATTTTGTTTTTAAATTTAAATAAGTTATTTTTTAAATTCAGGTCTATTCTCTATATTTACATTTTAACTTATTTTAAATTCTTCCAAATTGTTTTCTTAAACAATATATTATCTCAATTATATTTTAATTAAAATACTTATTAAATTAAACAGTTATTTTTTCAAAATATATCAACTAATTATAAAAAAAATATGGTGTTGCTGATGACATGATAACACGTGTATCTGAGTAATGAATTGAATTTTTAATACACAGTTATTATATAATATACTATATTTAACAATTTAAAAATAAATAATTTTGTGTTTAAAAAACATCCTAACACATTTTTGAATATATATATATATATATATATTATTAATATATATATATATTATTAATATTCCACGATGAAAGTGGAAAAAAATGATTAGTTGGATTTTAAATAATAAACTAATTATACATATCATTTCAAAATTTGAACTGATTTATTCTCAATGTCATTTTATTAAAATAAATATATTTTATAACTATGTAGAAGTCAAATAAATAATACTGAAAAGGAAACTAATGGAATTATCAATTATTTATGGAGCTAAACTGTCAAAGCAAAATTACTTCAACACAAATATATTTGTTTATTATGTAACGGTTTATTTTTTTCTCCTTATAATTAAATATAAGAATTTTAGGTAAGACTCTTTTTGATACCAAAAATCTGAGAAAAATATACTTTTATTTTAAACCAAATGAACAATTCAATTTTTGACTTAGTTAATTTATTGAGGTAAACTAGGATGTAATATTTACTATCATGGTCCCAAATTTCAATCTGTTATATTAAATGAGAATAAAACTTAATTTTAAGAAGATATTTATAATATATGAATGTAATATTAACTAAATAAAATTAATAAATTATAAAAGTGGTCACTCATGTCTATTTTTTAAGAGCGAAACAGATCTCAATCAATATTTGTATTTTAATGATAATTTCACATTAAAAAATTAAGTAAATATTTGTTAATTCTAATTTCTTAATTAAGCAATCTAATTCGACTTCATATATACTTTTTAAATAAAGTAAACAAAATAGTCAAAGTATAGAAGTAATCATCTATGTTAGATCCATATTCATTATAAGTTATTTAATTTGTATGTATTAATTAATATAATAAACTGAGCTTTGAGATTTGGTGAATCGTTCTTGCAAATTGACTTTGCTCTACCACTTGTTATTAATTAATTAATTAATTATAATTAATTATTATATATATAGCAAATTATTATGGAATGATTTTCAAATAAAATAAAAACTCTGAAATTAAAAAGAAAAATCAATTCTTAAAGCAAGTATGTAGAAGGGTTAAATTAAAGTTATGAACTTGTGTCATTTTCTAGAAGTATTACTCCACCACTTGACTATTCTTGAAATTTCACATCACACGTTAAAGAATAAAAATAATCGTTGTTGGAGGAAAGAAAAATATATGTACGACTTTCTCTCGTTATTATTATAAATAGATAATTTTTATTTATTAAAATAAGAGGAGTGATAGAGAGAGTGAATTTGGTGAGGGAATAACTTGGCATCACGTTAAAAAAATGTAAAAGTGGGAGGAAAGAGAGAAAAGAAATAAATTATTTAATTTTTTCAGCTGCCACGTCATTCCCTCACCTAATCATTTCTCTTAAAATAAATAATTGTATATATAAATAGTTTATATATCAAAATAACATATATAAAATTAAAACAATAAGAATTTTAGTTAATTAATATAAAAGTGTGTAGATAAAATGAAAAATAAGATTTTTTATTTGATTATAGGTTTAAATTTAAAAAGAAAATAATAATAATAATTTTTAACTAAAATTAGTGCAATCAAATTTTTTTTCCATGTTTTTATAAATCATTTTCAGCATAATTCTCAAGTCATTATCTATATGTTAAGTAGTAATAACAATTTTATAAAAAATAAAATTTAAATTGAAAAGATTCTGACTAATTTTAGTTTCATAACATAGTTGATGATTTAAAATAAGTCAAACCACTTAATCAAGCTGAGTCAGACAAATTTACACTAAATATTTTAAATATGTTGAAATTATTGGTAAGCATGAAAATGTTATGTATAACACAAATTAAGAACCTTATATAAATCATATGATGATTATAAGAGCCACTCCTAAATGAAAAATCGATTTTAATAATTTTTTTATTGAATAAATAAATAACAACTTGAAATTTGATAATTTCATTTTATTTATTGCTTAAAATAATATATACATATTTGAGAAATGATCACAAATAATGAGAATGTATGAACAACAAACAACCTATGAAAATTGAATATTATTCGATAAAAAATAATTGACAATAAATTCAATTCAACTCAACAGTACATAACATAAAAAAAAAAAAAAATCCTAAAATCAACTTAAATATAAGTGATATAAATAAACGAAACTTACTTCAATATTTCAATATTAAAGAAATCATCGAAGATATTAAAAATGATAAAACAAATTTAAAAATTCAAAATACTTAAAAGTTTGATTAGAAAGAGAGGTGTAACTTATTTTTTTGAGTAACAATCAGATGATAACAATGTAAAACTGTGATTTTTTTTTTTCAATTATTTGCTCATTATAATTAATTTCATGCCTTATATATATAATATATAGTTGGGAAAACTTGACACACAATTATGCAATGTTTTTTATCACTTAAAAACTAAGTTATTTATTTGATAATAAAATTAAATCCACTATCTATATAAAAAAAAACACAGTGAGAAATAATAATATAACAACATCAACATAAAATATCATATTTTTAAAAAATCTTTAATAAAATTATATAAATGAATATTTTAATATTATATATATATATTAATGTAATATATTAAATATTTATCTTATTATAAAAAATAAATTTAAAATTCTTATAGAATATAAAGAATAAATAAATATATTAATAATATTATATATTTAATTGTATCTATACTGTTTAGGACGAAATCAGAAAGAAATTAGGACCGAAAACATAAATATCATCTACGCTATTACTCGCTTAACTACCGATCAAACCGGAAAAATCGTCCAAAAATGGAGAATTCAGATAGAGAGTAATCTATAATTATCATCCTTAATAATTAATATAATTAATAAAAGCATCTTCCAAAACATCATATATATATATTATACAAATCGTGATGTCGGGTCCAAATCCAAACAAGTCTGCATCATTACCCATTTTTCTATTCCCACACAATTATGAATAACATACATAAAAAACGATGTTATTTGGTCCTACTTTGAATAAAGTTCAATAATTTCATTTATTAAGTTTCAATAATTAAAAAAAATCATAATTTATTTATTGGGTAATGTACATGAGTTTGTCCCCGACTTCACCTCCACCTCTATATATCTGATTTAATTTGATTGATAATAATTATGCCATGATACACGCTTAATGGACGCCAAAGAAGAAATTGGAACAATATGTTTACGTGAGGAGGCCGGTTAAGTCAAAATATTATCACTTATAAATTAATTATTATTTATTAGTATACAATATTATCATTTATAACTCAATCAGTTAATATTTCATGTCATTATTTATTAGTATACAATATTATCATTTATAACTCAATCAGTTAATACTTCATGTCATTTGTCTTTATGTATTTGTTTTTCTTTATTGACATGTTTTTTAAGTTTATCCGTTGTTGTCTGGTTAATGTAAATGTTTTTTTTTTCAATTTTGTTATTTGCTTAAACAAACTTTCGAAATGAAAGTTCTTTAAAATAATAATTATTATTATTATTATAGGATATTATCATTAAAGGTATGAGAAATTAAAAGAGAAAAATCCCACCACAAATTCAAAGATTGAATAGCAACAAAGATAAATTAAAAATATCATTTAAAAATCAAAGCACCCGATCGCAATCAATGTGACCAAACATAGGAAAAACAAATGAAAAACAACAAATATACTAAAACCTCAGCCACCAATTCATCTTATAACCTAGACCTAGTATCCTAGTATCTAAAGTTTTTTTAAAATGTAATTTTGTATTTTAAAACAAAATATATATATATATATATATATATATATATATAATTTAAAGTAATTAAAAACACTAATAAGCTTGGTTATTAGTGTACGATAGGTTCAGTCAGTTTTTTTCACCGAAAAATTCATCACAACCATTGATGTCGGATTTTCAAAATCTCTATCCGTCGGTTGACGGTTAAATATCGGTTCAGTTTGGTCGGTTATAAACCAGTTTAATCGTTAAAAAATAATAAAAATACCTATTATATTAAGTAAAAAATTAATAGAATAATAAATTTATAATATAATAAATTAAAAAAATAAAAAATTGATTCAAAAAATTCTTATTAATAAAATTTTAATAAATTAAGTAACAAATCAATTATTTAACTTAAAAAAAATATTATAATATTAATTAAATTTAAATAAATTTAAAAATTAAAAACATTAAATATATAAAATAATAAAGATGTGTCAGCCAAGATTGAGAAAACCATATATTTAAAAATATCTAAACATGTATATATACGGTCATTTAGTTTATTCGTCAGTTTTTTATTATCTAAACCGCAAACCGGACCATAGTCGGTTCATGAAATTATAAATGGTTGATTAATTCTTTTATCGGTTCAATTGTTTTTTTTTTTCTATTTTTACCTGCACCCCTACCCTACCATGTCATTCAGCATACACCATTGGAGCTTGTTTAATCTATTTATTTATTTAGGTTTTATCTAGATTTTGAATAAAAAAATTGTTTGATTTAATTTTTTATTTTTTCATTTAATGACTATTTTATCTTTTTCTAATATATAAGATAGAATGATAACCAAAAAAAATTAAATAAGTTGTATTTTGGTATTGCATAAATGAAAAGAACAATAAAATATATGAAGTGAAAGTAAATAATAATAATAATAATAAAGACTTGGTACATCTTTCTTTCTAACAAAATAATACATAAGACTAAGGGCTTGTTTATGGATGAATTAATGGAATAAAATCCAGTTTTTATCTTAAAACCTAACCATCACATCATCAATTTAATTAAATTATTTATTTATTAAAATACTAAAATTATCTCTTACTTTTTTCTTAATATAAATTAATTATTAAATAAAACATTTTTCTAATTTTACGAGAAAATAAGAAGAGAAAGAATATAAAAATATTATATAATTATTATTTTAATTTTTTTTTGAAAAATGTACATGTGAAATTTTTTTTAAACACAAAGACAAAACATGACATTAAAAGAAAAAAAAAGGAAAAAAAAAAATGGTACTCAATAAGTTATTGAGATCATAAAAAAAAACCGGTACTCGAGAAAAATGATATTTCTGGACATACTCTACTGGCTTTCTGAAATAAATTTAAGAAAATGTCATAATAATACCATTATGAATTATACGTATCGGATGACTACGATCATTGAAAGTTCAACGATTTCTCTCAAACCAAATAATCTATCAAAAATAATTGAGATGATAACCCAAATATATATGTTTGCCATATCAGCCACATCAATTTAAACTTCTTAACAATTACCCATAGACTTGGGCATCACCAATGAATCGCATTAATACTTCACAAAAGACTTCAAATACTAGTCACCCCTTAACAATGCAAAAGTAAGTGGGTTGCTGATTCAACATTTCTGTGACACATACGATTAACCATAATACAACTTTTTGCATTCACATATCATCCTTAAAAATTTCACCGTGAATAAACGCTTCATCTAAAAAATGAGATCTTGGATGGAATCTTTGACTCCCAATTTTTTTCTAAAAATAATATATAAAATCATCTTAACGAATAACTAGTAGCAATGTTTCACATGAAAACTATCCATATCTTGTCAACGCACAACATCTTGTTCAGATGGGGACACTTGCTTGCATCCAAAAGTAAAATTTTATTATGGGACGAAGTCTCCATAATGTTTAATCTCGGATAGTTTCCCAAAGTAACCTTGTGCGTTCACTTTCCCAAACTAACCTAGTTTGTTTATTCATTCCCAAACTAACCTAGTTTACTATTCAAACTCAGTTTTATTTATTTATTTATTCTTTTTACATTTAAAATTCATTATATATCAAAATATAAATAATTAAATTTATAAAAATAATAATTTAAAATATATATCAAAATATAAATAATTTAATTTATAAAAATAATAATTTAAATTATATATCAAAATATAAATAATTTAATTTTATATATAATGAATTTTAAATGTAAAATAAATAAATAAAACTGAGTTTAAATAGTAAACTAGGTTAGTTTGAGAATGAATGAACAAACTAGGTTAGTTTGGGAAAGTGAACGCCAAACAAGGATACTTTGGGAAACCGTTCTTTAATCTCTCATTCTATATCTAATTCGGCTAATGAAACCACTAAATCGAGGATAAACATGTCCTTAACCGTGATATTTCTACATATATCAATGGAAGCAAGCTCATGGTACGTCGTAGCTAGACTTTTGACACTACACCAAATGTCGTCCCAAAAACTAATCAAAAAATCATCCCCACAATGAATCTAGACTACTGACAAAACTTTTCCAGATAGAATAAATTTCCCTCCATATGCTACACCCCGTTGGATAATTAGATATTTTGGTGAACTAACCAGACCAATCATGATCATACATACATATGACTATCGATGCTCAAAGACTCTTCAATCGGCTCCATTATAAATCTACTACACAATTTTGATAGAAGAGCTTTATTATTGAAAAATAAGATCTTGAATATTCAAACATCTTTGATTTAAAAAAAAAAGTAACCTTATCCCAACTAACTAGATGACAAAACGATGAGTTAGAAGATCCCCATAGAAATTTACAAATTATTCTATATATTTTCACTGTCACACTCTTGGGGAGAATGAATAAAGACATCATATATTTGGGCATAAATGATAACACACTCTTAATGAGAATTAACCGACACCCTTTCAAGATTATTTTATTTTTCATCTAGATAGTTTACATTTCATTATAGTGATAATCGCGTTCTAAGAGACATTGGATCGTTATTTAACACCCAATGACACACCAAGATATGTTACGGAAGACCATCATTTCTAAACTCCAACACATTTGTCAACCTTATCATTCTTCTATTCAAAATAGAATATGAGAAAATAATGTTTGACTTATTAAGATTAACTCGAAGACCGAAAATGCACTAAATAGCCATGAAATATCTCTAATGTGTTTAAAATTCTTGTAAATCAGAGACGTATCCAGAAATTATATTTAGGGTGGGCTTGAAAAACAAAATAAAAATAAATTTGAAATTAATTTTAAAAAATGAAAAAAAAAAAAAAAAATATATATATATATATATAATTAGAGATAATCGAATTTAAAATTATTCGATTAGTAGGTAACTAATATAACTTTCATTGAAATTTTGTCACATTTAAACTTTTATAATATTTGAAGGTATACCTCCAGTAAAGAATTGTCGAAGGCCAAACTTATATACTATAAGTCTATAACATAAAAATAATATTCGAAAGATAAAAAAAAATTATAACACTTTTAAATTTATAAATAAGTAAGTTATAAGAAATTATGAGATAAAAATTAATTTTGTTTATCGTTTTTATAAAAATAAAAATATTTATATCTTAATTGATCAACTAAACCATCATTTAGATGAAAAAATAAATTATTTATATAATTTTCTTTAAATCTCATCTTAATCTAATAAAATTAGAAATTAATGTCTCAAATAATAACTTTATATTTTCTTCACGTGTCAAAATTTTAACTTAGACTTCAGTTATGAATTTATGAATTTATGAATTTAAATATAAATATTCTTTAATAATATATATAGAGAGAAAAAAGAAAATGAATAAAATTAAGAACAAAGGTAAAACAAAAATAGTAAATTATGGGCGGTTTATGAGACTGTGACAACTAGCACTGTGACAGCTAACTAGCATTGCTTCGTCTTCTTTCTCTCGTTTTCTCTCTCTCATGGAATTAGGTCAACAAAACTATATATATATATATATTTATATAGGATGAGCTTAGACCTAAGTTGCTAGTAACCCACGACTCACTTTATGAATGAGTCTCGAGTATTTTATAAAAGTCTATCATTTTTAGAGAGTTTCCATCATAACGACGAATTAAAGAGGAAAGTGGATCACCTTGTCTGATCCCTCTAAAGGTCTCAAAAAATCCTTTAGAAGTCATATTAATAATGACAGAAAACTTAACCGTCCGAGAGTCAAAATCTAATCCAACAAATTATTTTCGCATCTATTTTCATTTTATTCATTACAACAAACAAAAACTCTCAATTGACATAATCATAAGTTTTATCGATGTCTAACTTGACAAAAACACATTATTCACCTAATCACCTCATGACTGAACTAAAGAATATTTTAAAATGTATTAATACTCCATTGTCTCAATTTTGATGATTCTTAAAAATAAACTTATTTTTTACAATTAAATTTATTTTTTTTAAACTCAAAATCAATAATATTTGTCAAAAATTATATTTTTTATCAACTTTTCTCACTTAAAAATATTTTATCTATTTTTTTTAAAATGTACATGTATATTAAAAATGAAAAAAAAAATCGTTTAACCATAACGACAAAACATGACATAAAAATAACAAATAAAAAAAACAATACTTAAAAAGTTATCGAGTTCGTAAATCCTCGAGAAGAACGATTAACTCCCCGACATACTCTACTAACTTTTTTAAACGAATCTCAGAAAACATCATAATAAAGTATTATGAATGATACGCATCGAACGAATACGATTATTGAAAATTCGACGATTTCTTTCTAACCAGATAATGCACCAAAAAATAATAGGAGGGTAACCTAAATATGTAGACATGTTATATCAGCCGCATCAATCCAAACTTCTCAACAACTATCTAAAGAATCATGTATCACTCAATGAATCACAATAATACTCCACAAAAAACTCTAAATATTAGTCACACCTCGACAATACAAAAGTAAATGAATTGTCTATTCAATATTTTATTGACACACAAGATAAAATAAAAATCACTATATCTTTAGTTTTGGACAATTTTAAACAGTCATGTAATACTATTATCACAAAATATTAATTTTGGTTATACAGTACATATATTTTAAGTATATATAGGATGAAATAAGTAATGGTTATCTAAATCAAGTCAAACAAGAGGCATCCACGCTTTCAGACTAGCCGCACCTAATCTGCTTCTTTTGTTTAGTTTAATTAATCATTTGTAACCCAAGTTATATTATAATGGGATTTTATAGAAAAATATTTTTTGACTTATTCATAAAGTGGAAAAATAATAGAAGGGAGATAAAAAAATTATTATTTTTTTATTTCAATTGAATTATTACAAAAATATAATACATAATACAAATTAACATACCATACTATAAAACAAATATGACATATAATAATAGAATACATGTCATATCCTTACAATTCACAACCTCTAATTTGCAAAAATACATTCTATTTTTTTAATTTAACTCTGCATATTTCAAAAGTAAATGGGGAATGTTTTTTTTTTAAGAAGGTAAATATTAACATTAAGGACATGCTTTTGACTTTTGAGTATACTATTATTTTTTGGAAATTTTTGTTTTGTTTTTGTTTTTTTATTTGAAGGAGAGAAACCAAATTAGTTTGGGTTGGGCCTAATTTAGGCAATTAAACTGGAGCCCATTTCAGCTTTATGGTTTTTATTTTATATTTTTGACTAAATATCTTTATTATTATTATTTTATTTTGCTAAATATCTTTGACGCCTTTTGAATTAAAAAAAAAATATGCATATGGATTATAGATATCATCGAAGAACACAACACTGGTAGTTTGGTTACTAAAGCGATCTCTGTTTTTCTTTCTTTGTTTCTCGAAACTGGTGAAAATTCCGAGGCATGGCTGCTCTTTCGAATTCAATCGTCTCTTCCAGAGATCATCGATTTCAATTCTTATCTGGTAAATCAACATATTATAGATTTCTTATCTGTAATTAGGCTTCTTGTGCTGCTTAATCATTCTCAGTTCTTGGACATGCATTGTTTCCATATGTTGATGTGTAAGTTTAAGGCATGGTATATTTAAGCCAACAGCTTCTAGTTTCAGTTTATTGTAATTATGCCCGAGATTGCAAGGGAAAATTGATATAAGCATGTTTGGAGACCAAATTGATTCTGTAGATAGGTGTATCCAGCACAGCTCCAGGTCACTTAATACTTAAGGGTGATTAATCATAAGAAGAATGGCTGGCTACATGTAGAATTTGATTAACTTTGTCTTAGATTTAGTTCGATACTTGGGATATGCTATTGACCATGATTTGTTCAGATGAAGGAACCAAAGATGCTATATTTCTTTTGTTGTAATGATGGGATGGCCATTATATGGTTCTGTTAATCTAACCAATTATTGTAACTTGGATTCATGGCATCTTGTTGATGTTCATGTTAATTGAGGGTTGGACTAAGGGGATTTGATTCGCATCCAAAGCACCTGAATTGAAGTGGGGGTTCATGGAAATGGGTTGGTGTTCTACCTTCTCAATGGATTAGTCGAGGTGTTTGAAAGCTGGCCCAAATACCCTGCTCTTCAAAAAGAAAATTTTGATGTCCATTTTGTCTGGAAAAAAAATTCTATATACCATAAGCTGCTTATCGTTTGATTAGAATTTAGACATAGCTGTTGATTGCTTTTCATCATAAATTTACTCCAAGGAGGTTTCTTTTGCCTTCTATGGGTAGAGAAAGACTTATGAGTTGACATTTTCTCCTTATATTTCTAATATTTCCCCCTTATATGACTTATGTATTTATGTAAGAGCTTTTTGATGAGCCAAATGAGTAGAGATTGAGCCTGTTTTACAGTTTTTCTTATGATATATTACAACCATATTTTAACTTTTACATTGTGTGTAAATTTTAGCATATTGCTCATAATTTCATGTCTTTATTTTGTACAAACATTTTAATTTTTTACCTTGTTGCATACAAAAATGTTTTATTATAGGTTTTTCTTTGAAACCGGTTGACAAAGGTCTTACCTCCAATAACTTGGTAATCATACCTGCATCCCAAAGAAACACTTCATCCTTGAAGTCCAGAAGGGAATTTACTGTCAGAGCAAGGTACATGGACATGGTTCTTCTTTTTGTTTCTTCTTGTGAAATGTTAAAGTTTGTCTTAATAGATTGGTCTGGCTTGATGACTTCTAACAAACATTATACCAAGCCTTGAACGCTGTGATTGAACAAGTAAACCATTAAGCTACATTAGCTAAGCTCTCTTAGGAATAACTCAAGTTATCATAGTATTATATATATGAATTCTATCTTGACTAGTCACTAATGTGTCAAGCGATACCAGAAGGATTGTTAAGATGAGAAACAAAAGAACAATAACAAAGAATAAAGAAGACCTGGTTATAGAAAAGGTCAGGAACACCGCCCTATCATGAAAACAAACAAAAACAGAGTAGTTGGCTATCCTATCATAACATGGGTGAGTATTGATGTTAGGTAACTTAAGAATTCTTAATTATGCTAGATTTTCAAGTGTTGCTGAAATGATAAATGGAAAACCTGACAATATATAAAACAAAAACAATGAAAATGAAATATCTTAGAAATCGAGTTCTTCATGCTTATCCAAGTGGAGTATGCATCGTGAACAATATATTGTACATATTCAAATATGTATTATTCAACAACAATATGTCCTGAAATTGAAATTGTTGAGAACTGAACACTTGTAGTACAACTCTGCCAATACTTGATGAGTATCCATGAAACATCTGGTTTCCTAAATCTGAGAGAACTCAACCGCTCTCCCTGTGACCAAAACCGAATAAAAGAGAAAAAGACCAGTAACTGCACCGCTGCTGAACTGTAAGAACTACCTATGGTAAGAGTGTTGAACTAAGAGGCTAGGTTTCAAGGACAATTCCCACTAAAAGCACCTTGATTGTAGTGGGGTTCATTACAGTAGGATGTTGTACTATCTCTGCAGAATTAGGATGTTATATAATTATATTCTATAATTCTTTGAAATTTCTTATATTCTCTGCATAAATTATTCCATTTTGTCTCACCAAACAGTTTCATTATGAAGGAAATGTCTGACTAAAGTATTAACTTTTTCTGTAAACCTCAGTGGGGATGGTGGAAGACCCAGCAGTGGCGGTAGAATCTTTGTCAGTGGTTTTGTATTGGGAGGGGTTGTAGTTGGAGCATTAGGCTGCATATTTGCACCTCAGGTATGTTGCTGCTGCTAAAAATGGTGTACAATAGTAATGTCCAATCTTGATCTGTTTTGGTTGAAGTCCTTGTTCTTTTTGCAAGTATCACAAAATTATAGAGAAAAAAAACTCAACAAAACATGCACAACAAAAATCTCAAAACACGACAATCAAATGAAATGGTATCCAAAACTCTTCACAAAAACTCAAGCAGTAAAACAGATAATACGTGGGGCTCTCAGGTGGTCCTTATTATATAATAATTTATGCAAATTGTTTGGAATCACATGATTACATATCAATTGAACATAAAGTTAAAATCTTGTAGTAGAATAATGAGGAGGTATTTCTTCAAAATATTTTACTCTAAAAACGGAAATGATTTTGTATAATATGCTCTGAAATCTATTTTTTTTACTATGTCCTGTAAACTTGCAGATCAGCAAGGCATTGGCAGAAACTGACAGGAAAGATCTCATGAGAAAGCTGCCAAAATTCATATATGATGAAGATAAAGCTTTGGAGGTGAGATCTAACTTGCTCTTGCTTAAAGTTTATTATTGTATATAGCTTAAAATCTGAAGTGAAATCTTATTTACTATTTAAAATGTTATAGTCACTAGTGTTTTTCATTCCGTTCATTGTGTCTTATGATTGGGCGAATAGAGGACACGCAAAATACTGAGTGAGAAGATCGAGCAGCTGAATGCTGCCATTGACAATGTCTCGACTCAGCTTCGTGCAGAAGATGCACCAGATGGAACCGCTGCTGTGATGAGTATTGATGAAGTTGAAGCCTCAATATGATGAGATTTTTGGTGCATTGATTTACTATTATCAATCATCAGAAATTTTCCTCTTTGTTGTTGTGTATACCCCACCTTATATAATAAAGAAGTCTATTATTATTATAGAGTCATTATGAAGGGCATGCAAAAACATATGATGGTATTTCCCTCCTGTTAGTTACTCATGCACTTTTTTTCTTTATTGGTTTGGAATTCTAAACCCTTGCATCTCAAATTTAAATGTTTTCATCAAATTGCTAAATTTACATCAATGACATTTTTTTTAAATAATAGTTTATTGTCTTGAGTAAGTATCATTCACGAAGACATGATACCCTATAATCATATCAATTAGAATCGAACCCGAGATATTTTGATACTCTTTTTACACTAGATAGTTGTGTTTTGTTTGGTTTGGAGTTTGGATAGATTTCAAGTGGCTATTCTTCACACAATCGTTTTGTTGTTTTCATGAGAATGAGATGAATTATTGGTGTATTTATTATCTAGAAGAAGAGGTGCATTTGATTGGGAAGAAAAATGGGGAATTGGGGTATAATGGAATGTCATTTCTATTGCAAGAAAATGATTGTTTGGCCCAGATGTATTTATTTCTTTTATATATTCTCTCATTTAACTCCAAAAATAATTGAGGAGAGAGAATTCAAGAATATTCAGGTATGATTGATTGATTCTTGTCCAAAGTTTTTTTTTTTTTAATGACATGGACTAGTTTGATTCAACTTTTATTTATATACCTAGATTAATATTTAACTTATTTAAATAGGATTTTATTTAGATTTGATAAGTTTTTTGTTAAAAATATTGTATCAACTTATTAAATAATTACAGTCTATTCTTGTTTATGAGTCTAATTTAATAATATTCTTTATTAAAATGAGAGTTATTTGATTAAAAATGCACTAAAAGAATAAACATCTCAATCTAGGCGTCATTGGACACATGCTTTTGCCGGATGTTTGAAAATTACTTCCTCAATTATTGGAATTTGCCGAATTAATATTTTGAAATGAATAATTTGAAGTTTTAATTAAATAAAATAAATAATCATCTGAAATTTAATTGATCTTAAGGGTTATTGTGGTTTTTTTTTTTCAGTTTATTTATCAAAATAATTGAAACACATTTTGATTTAACTTATTTATTTAAATTATTATAGTAACTTGTTATTAAAAAAAGTAGAATGACCCGGATTAGACATGACAAAGAAGAAAAGATTAATGAAAACTGAACTCATTGTGATTAACTTTATTTTGTTAAATAATGCCAAGACATAAATTGATTTCTGTCAATTATAAGGTGTTTGATATATATTATTTAATTTAATCTAATCCAATCTAAATAATTTGATTAAATTTATATGTTTAAATAGGAAAAGAAAGTCTATGATATAAAACGAACATTTTATTTCAAAAAATACATCATTATTATATATGCTTTTTTAACTTTCTTTTCCCACTTTTATTTTGCTCAATAGTCAATACCCTCTTTTTCTTTTTTAATAATAATTTTTCCCTATAACTCAAATTATAAATAGGGCATTACTCTAAACCAGATTGTGCTTTATAACCTATACTATATATTATAGATTTCAAACAAGGCTCTAGGTCACAAATAATTAAAATATTTAATTTGTTGAATATAAAGTGTTAATAGAGTATAAATAATTGATTTATTATTTTTGAATAAAGGTGCACAGATATTTATATATTTTTAAGATTTTTAAACCAATTCAAAACTATTAAAAAAAATGTTACACATTTGTTCGTTTATGTTTTTAATTAATATGCATTAACATATAATAGTTATAAATGTTTTTTTTTTGTTTGTTTCAAATGTGAAAATAAAAATGTTAATGAATATGAAATTTAAGTTTAGTATTGCTGCTCAATTATTAATATTGGTTAATACTTTGTTCAAAAATTTAACTATTTTTCTTCAATTAAATATTTTGTTTCAATAATTATATTTTTCAGCAACTATATTGCCACATTTATTTAATAAAAAAATTAAAACTATTATAATTTGCTTGAAAGGTTTGACTTTATTGGTGTCTTTGTAATTGTTTCTTTTGAGAAGTTATTATTATGCTTGTTTAAATAATTGATTTGAAATTTGTTTACTGAATTGATGGATTAATATATATGGATCGATTTATATACATAAAATTGATAAAAATAACCTTAAATTTTATAATATAAATCGATGCACTTGGAAAATTAATATTAAATGAAATAAGTTGAATAAGGGAAGCAATTCCATATAGTCATAATGAAGATAAACTAGCATGTATCCCGTGCATTTGCACGAGTAATAATATAAAAAATCGTGAAAAAATATTACGGTAAAAATTTTATAGGCGGGTTAACCCACAATCCAACACAAGTATTCATTTACTTTCACATATATCCAAATTAACCACCGCTCTCAACCCGACAATCCAGACACTTTAAAAATTAAGCATCATTATATATATATATATAGATTAGTTTGTTAAAAAGTTGAACTTATATTGTTAAAATGTCACGCGTTTATCAAATTTTGGTTTGAATTTAAAATTTAAAGTGTTATTAGCATAGTTGGTTAAAAGGTTGTACTTGTTTTGTTAAGTTGCAAGTTTGAACCATATTTATAGCATTTTTAATTTTATTTTTAACCGTTTTAAGTTTATGGGCGGGACAACCCACAATCCGACACAAGTATCAATTTACTCTCACATATATCCAAATTAACCACAGCTCTCGACTCGGCAATCCGAACACTTTAAAAATTAAGCATCATTATATATATATAGATTAGTTAGTTAAAAAGTTGAACTTATATTGTTAAAATGTCACGCGTTTATTAAATTTTGGGTTGAATTTAAAATATAAAGTGTTATTAGCCTATTTGGTTAAAAAGTTGTACTTGTTTTGTTATGTTGCAAGTTCGAACCATATCTATAACATTTTTAATTTTATTTTTAACCGTTTTAAGTTTATGGGCGGGTCAACCCACAATCCGACACAAGTATCCATTTACTCTCACATATATCCAAATTAACCACAGCTCTCGACCCGGTAATCCGAACACTTTAAAAATTAAGCATCATTATATATATAGATTTGTAAATTAATTAATTAATTAATTTTTAATTTGAATCTAGATACAAAAGATAAATAAAAATTAATGTTTTCAAAACATGTAAATAAAACTAATAACATAATTACTCACAAATAAAGAAATAAAAAACAACATTAAAGGCTGAAAACTCCAATGATAACTAATTTATAAGAAAATAAATAAAATATAACTCATGAGTTTTTGAACTATTTTTTTTTTCTTTAGATTAAATTTTATAACATACATCACAAATATACTCTTTTTTAAATATTTTTTGTTATAATAATCTTTTAAAAATTATAAAATTAAAAATATCTTGTTTCTTTCATTTAATGTGAAAAATATTTAAAGAAGATAAGAATCCATATCATAAATGAATAATGTCGAGTTCCAAATTTAAGATCTTCTGACTTAGATCTTCTCTTTGTCCAATTATGGAGATTAAAATAATAATTCAAATATAAATTACAGAAAAAATAAATGTGATATCTAAAAGAGTTTATATATTATTTCTTACAGTTTTTTTTTTTATTTTATCAATATTAAATATCATAATCATGTTTGTTTGAAAATTTTCAGTAACTTAATATAAAAAAAATCACATTTTCTATTAACTTTTTACTTTAAACATTGTTATTTAATTCAATCTCACTTATTTTGTTAAAACTAAAATTAATTCTTTTTTTACTTTTTTTTTTTAATTTTTAAAAGTGATAATTATCAACAAAATCAATTTCCCTTTATAGTTTGTTATTTTGTAAAAGTAATTTTATTAAATGATTCTGATTATTACAAAATAATAATTTTGAAAAAAAAAAAAAAATATATATATATATATATATATATATATATAGTACTGGCTACTGCATAGAAATGCGCAATATTTAGCTACGTAAAATCCAGCTCTACGGCAGTGGTGGTGGAGGTCAGATCTCTTTTCTTCCTAATTTGTTTCAAGTTCTTCTTAAAAAGAAAGAAGAATATATATATATATGGAATGGATGGATTGATATTATAGCTGTAGTGTAAATTGTATTGGTGATAAATTGTTAATGATTTAATGAAATTTTAATTATTGGTTGAATTTAAGATATTACTGTTATAAATGCAAAGATTTTCATTTAAATGAATATTATATGATTACTATGCATTTAACTTCAAGGATTCTATATATGTATCTATATAGCTTGAGATATTGACAATATATAGTTTCAGGAACAAGTGCTAGAAAGATTCTGCTCCTGAGAAAGCTTGAAAGAAGGAGATGGGGTTTTTCACACTTTTAGAGGTGGCTTCTATGCCTGTAATTCAGATGCTCTTAGTCGGTACATTGGGAGCTTTCATGGCAACAGATTACCTTAAACTTCTTTCTACTGATACTAGGAAGTCATTGAACAAGGTTTGTTTCGAATTCGAGATGATGAATGAATGTCTTGTGTTAGTTGTTCATGAGATGTAATTATAAACTTTTATATAAACTGTTGCAGATTGTTTTCGTTGTTTTTACTCCAGCACTTATGTTTGCGAGTTTGTCCAAGACTGTCACATGGGAAGACCTCATGGCATGGTAGGTTTGTTCAAATTGTTCTTGATTGTAAAACTAGGAAGACATGTATTTCTGTAATTTGTGCTTGGTTGGTTGATTGGTTGATTGGTCAGGTGGTTTATGCTGGTGAATATTGGTTTGACCTTCTTATTTGGAGGATTACTTGGATGGATTGCAGTAAAAATACTAAAGCCAGAGCCACATTTAGAAGGGTTGATTATCGCATGTTGCGCATCAGGTATATTAGTGTGTGTATATATATATATGTAACAATTATAAATATAGATTAAATTAATGGTGTTATTTGAATATTAGGAAATTTGGGGAATCTTTTGTTGATAATAGTACCAGCAGTTTGTAAAGAAGATGGTAGCCCTTTTGGTAGTGATCATCAAGCATGTGGTTCCATTGGTCTTTCATATGCATCACTCTCCATGGCAGTAAGCACTTATTATCATCATTTCAAATTTGAATTTTTTTTTATATTTATTTGATTATTATCTCAAAACTCACAGCTTGGAGGTTTCTACATTTGGACTTATGCATATCAATTGATAAAAAGTTCAGCAGTTAAGTATAAAGCTGGTCTTCAAACAAATCATGATGAAGATATAACAGCAAAGACACCAAACAAGGACTTAGAATCTGATAGCAAGACTCTTCTTTTGGATGGAGGAGAATCTGATTCTCTAATTGTATGTGGTAATTTATATAGCCTATAATTGAGGATTTCATTTTTATTTGTTTCTAATGCGTAAAATTGTCATTTTCTTTGATGAATAAAGTTATCTTATCCTTTGGAGCAAGTGGATTCAAACAAACCATCAATGTTGAAAAATGTAGTTGAAATGCTCCATCAAATATTGGAGGAGCTTATGTCACCACCAACCATAGCTGCAGTAACTTACTATTTCTGTTTTATAACTTTTATTATTAATTGGGGACCGGGGATAATAGTAGGTTTGAATGATCAAACAGATAATTGGCTTCACTTTTGGAGCCATCCCATGGCTAAAAGAACTTCTAATTGGGGACAAGGCTCCTTTACGAGTGATCCAAGATTCGGTGAAGCTCTTAGGGTATGTATCTAACTTAAACACGTTTGGGTGATCTTGTCATAACCCAATAATTAATTCACTCGACAATTGCAGAGATGGTACGATTCCTTGCATCACCCTCATACTCGGGGGCAACCTAGTTCAAGGGTTACGGAGCTCTAGTCTGAGACCATCGACAACAATTGCGGTTATATTCATAAAGTACGTGTGTCTTCCTATAATTGGGATGGGTGTAGTGAAAACAGCTGGAGGGCTTGGCTTACTTTCAGACGATCCTTTATATCACTACATTCTCATGATTCAGTTTGCTCTTCCTCCTGCAATGAATATAAGTAAATTGCCCCACACTTACAATAATTCATTCATTCATTTTCTCAAATAAAATCTTATGATCATGATATTGAATTAAATAGGTACGATGACACAGCTGTTCGATGTTGCACAAGAGGAATGTTCAGTGCTCTTCCTGTGGACTTATCTCGTAGCTTGCGTTTCCCTCACTGTTTGGTCTACTGTTTTCATGTGGATATTGTCCTGAACTAGGGCTACTGTCTTTTATCAATAGTGTGCTTTATAATAATTATATATGGAATCCAAAAACATGTGTAGGAAAAAGATATATGTTTTAATCCAAAAACAAAGGAACATGTGATTTCCATGTAATGCTGTCCCCACTTGTTCTTGTTAGGTAGCCTAGTCATATCACATGTCAACGCTAATTAAAAACCAGAACATATGGTATATATTATTGAAAAACAGTGATTTTAATCAATTGAATTTTAAAACTATTTCAAAATATAATATAATATAATTCTTTAAAACAGAGAGAACAAAAGAGTAGACAATATTCAAATACCACAATCTAATTCCCTCGTATTAACCACTACATAAATAAACAACTCACAATTGAGAGACTAGGGCTGGTCGTCGATCGGGGAAATAAGGTTAAGTTGGAGCTTTGGTCTGTTTGGTTGTGGCTCAACCACCTCCAGGTGAATCTTCACAGACTGAAGAATGCCAAAAGTAACAGTTCCATCTATCTTCCTTACTTGTTGCTTCTGTTCATCAACCACCCATTCTCCAGCTCCTTTTTTATCACCCCTTTGCGTCAAGTAAACTGGACCCTCAATGCCGAACCTATAAATTTCATTTTCCCAAATGATTGGAGGATTAGTATGTAATAATTTGCAATAGTATTTACTACTACTACTACTACAAGCTAAGAGGACATACTGGGGAACAAAGACGATGAAGCCATTTGATCTTATCTTCAGGATTCTCGCATCAGTATCTGTTGGGCTGCACATAAGGATACAAGGTTCCGAAATTAGTTTATGATATGCTCCCAACCCAAGAAAGAAAAAGTAAAAGGTTATTTTTGGTAATGCGTACCTTTTCTTGAAAAGAATTAGAGTAAAAAGCTCCACCGAAGCCCGGCTTGCCATCTGAGCATTCCTATGTCTGTAATTCAAATCTGGAGTGTGACAAACACCAAAAAACTATTGTTATGTTCTGTCAACCAACAAGTTCCAGACATAGAAAAAAGGAAAGGCTCCCAAACGTGAAAATGGTAAAATGAAAACAAATAATACATGGAACACAAATATAGTACGACTCTTGTGCAGAGACATTGGTTCCAAAGAAACTTAAATAATGCATTTTGCATTTTGTCAATTCCTCAATGCCACTAAATTATGTGCCTTAAAATTCACTGACACCTTATAAACGCTAAGGACATTTATCAGCTCAAGAAACCAGACAACTTTTACAACAGGCACTTCCAAGGAAGCGTTTGTCCATACAAAATCAACCAAATGAGAGATTTAATCACTATATTGTTGTAATAAGTAGTCCATTGAAGCTTGCATCAGTTTCATTGGAGATTAAATCACTATATTCTGTACAAATAGAACTTACTATCAGCAATGCTAGTAAGCTGGGGTCTATCTCGAAATATCTCCGGTAGTTTGTATATCCCTAAAGATGCAGCCAACAACCTATGCACAATGACATCTGCAGAGAAGGTTTTTTCATATCAATAACCATAAATCCATAATCTTAGGCCTTATCTAAAATGAACCATCACAAACGATACACAAGACATTGACTTACCCGCATATCTTCTGATTGGAGAGGTGAAATGGGTATAGAGAGGTGCGGCGAGCCCGTAGTGAATATATTCTGGAGGACTTAGATCTCCACTACAAAAATATACCGCCTGCACGTATTTAAAAGCGTAAGTAACCCATCAAATGCGAAAAATTGATAAGGAAAATGTACTCCTTCAACCAAAAATAAGATCAGTGGGGAACTTAACCTGTGTCATACATCGAGTTGCCAGAATGCGGATTAATTTGTTCGAGAGAAGGTCATCAGTCTAAAAAATCATAACCATATGAAAAAATCAAGTTAGAATGTTTTCATATTGAATAATTAAATAAATAATCATTTTAATAGAAAATAAACAAATCAGAAGCAAATCACATCAAGAGTAGATTATGTAGAACACAGTTGACTACGGTTAAATATAAGCTACTGATTTTGCATATAGTCAGATTCCAGAAACAGAATTAAAATCAGAGTTAGAAATTCACAATGTGCCTAAGCATTTGTAGCATATTACACAAATGAACTCACCATAGCACGATCAAGTGAATCAGCGAAATTTTTAGAAGTTGATATATCCAAATTAAGACCAACAGCGGTAGCAGTACGAAGCAAGGGTTCAAGCATCTCTTTGGTTGGACTTGGATGACGTCTGCAGAAAAAAAACAGCAATATGAACTAAATCTTTTACAAGATCATTACAAATTCTCGTCGCATTCTAGCAAAAATTATTGATTAGGGAAGGATATGAGTCCACATCAATGAAACCGTTAGATTAATCTTTGGATTAAGTTGGTTAGGGTAAATTAATTCCAGAATAAAACAGAGTTAACGAAAAATTAAGCACAGTTAATGCAAGCGCCAAGTTACAACTTTATGTACCTAAGCAATGAACAATTAGGAAAATGTTGGAGGATTTTTTCTGCTACTGAAACATTGGCAGCAAGCATAAACTCCTCAACCATCTGATTTGCTTCTTGAATTTGATACATTCCTGCAATTACACGTAGATTGAGCACTAATTAACAAAAAAACGAATCTATAACTAGATTGCTATGTTCAAAATTCAGGAAGTAACTAAGTAAAACTAGAAAAGCTCAAGATAGAACGATAAAATGCTTTATTTCACCAAATCCAGTAATTATCTAATCATATTGTCTATTGTCCTGACGTTTCTCCTGCCACCATCTTAGCCTAAACCCTAAACCCTAAACCCTAAGGTTGACCGCAATAGCAGGGCATGACATTTAGGCTATCAAATCTACCAACAAAAGGACATCTCAAGTGGGTACCTTATAAACCCAAGAATCACCCTCCAGTTTCTGATGGAGGTCCACCTAAACTAGATAAAGGCTTTATTGTACTTCCTTTTTGTCTAAACAACCTAATATTCAGTTTATTCACATTCATTACACTACAAATTAAGCATTCATGAGTATTCTAAAATTAACTGTTCTCATTACATAGCAAGGATGATTAAAAAAAATTAAACCAAAAAAGAAATAGAGCTCTCATAGTACCAATATCAAGAGGATCAAATGATTTTGTATCAAGTTTGAACTTGACTTCAGCAGAAGCAAGAGTTAATGCTCCTCTATCAATACGTCTCTTCCTCATTTTCTGAAAATGAAAAACAAAATATTTAGCAGAAGCTACAATGAAATATCTAGTTGCAGCAATTATCAAAGAAGAGATCATACAGCAGGATTGATTATGCATACCTTTGCTAAAGCATTCATATTTCGCAAGTCCATAGTTAATGAGTCAGTCAAGCGACTACGAAAGATAACATAAAGTAATGTCAATAACAAACAATATCAGCAAGAAACATCCTGCCAAGTTACTGCAGTATGATTATTTCTAGAACGAACTTCAGTTCATAAAAAATTGAAAAATAAACATGAGCTGCAAAACAAATAATCAAGCGATGTCTTGTCAAGTTTGATGGAAACACAACCTGGTGCACCAAATAGTTAATATATTATATAGCAGGGAGTAAATGGGCTAGCATAAGAATGGCAAAGAACCCTTAAAAGGGATAACATGAACCATGACATAATACATGACAAGCTTATTATTATTGAAGTGTAACAAATTGATCAGGTCACCAAAAAAATCATTAAAATCCAAGAAGAAAAATGAAAATAGCATCCATTCTTGAAAATAACATAGAACTTGAAGTAGCCAAAGGAGGTAAATAGAATAAAGATGGAGCACCTATCATCCATTCTTGATTGAGCTTCACCATAAGAAAGCGCCGCAGATGATTTTATCACACTCTTTGTATAACTTGTAGAGATAATGTCAGCTTCAGGTGTCATTTCCTGATATTTTGGCGCATTGTGAAACAACATAAGAACACTTGCTACATTCAAATAAACATGATCCGCACTATAGTACAGCAAAATGTTAAAAAGAAAAAGAAGATTGAAACGTGTTTGAAGTAACATAATAGGAAATTTTATGCCACAAATCAAAATATCAATGTTTCCCCAAAGAATTCTTGAGCTACAAAGTTTTTCTAACAGCATTCAACGTTTCCAAAGCTTTGCAACAAATCCAGTGATCACCCAGATTGGAGAAACATGGAAGTGTCCTACTCTTAATCAAAGGTGGGACAGAATGAAAGAACTCCCACCTTTATTCACATTTTGATTAAAATAATTCTAAAGAAATATTTTGAAATTTGATTTGTACTACATTAATGTATAGACATATACCACTAGACAAAACACAGATTCTAGAAACTTCATCAACAGTTATCCAAACTACTATTGCAAAAATTATTCTCTTATTCTCTATATCCATCTAACATCCCAATGTTATAAGAATATGGATGCAAATAAATACTAGTCCTAAAAGACCAGTTGCACATATGGTTTCACTTAGGCTCATACTAATGATGGAATTAACTGCCCTTAGTAGAGGGGGGTTATCAAATATGAACAATAATATGACCCATATAATCCAGTATTTCCAGTCATATAAAATTATGAAGAATCAGATGAAGCTTGACATGTAAAGTTGTTAAAACTCCAATTTGAGACTATCTGGTCAAAGAAACAGAAGTGAACCAAGTAGGAAAAAAATTTCATGACTCACCCAAATAACAGAAAATGCTAGTCTTTCCACGTCAGCTCGAAGAGAACAAATATCTGCATGACAAAAACGTGGACAAGTGAGAAAATTATTAAAAACTTGGCAGACAGGAAATTCTAACCAATAGCCCCAATAAAGCACACTGAAAAGAAAACTACCCTCTGTCAAAGGCTTAGGAAGCATGTCAATCCGTCGTTCAACAAGGTAAACAGATGTGCCTCGTTGACTAGCCTCATCATCAAGAGGCGTTCCAGGGTGAACAAAATTTGTGACATCAGCAATATCTATTGCAAGTAATTAAGGTCTAACGAGAAATATGCGTCACAGCTAAATCACACTGTTTGTCCAAGAGAATCTGAACATGTGCAAAATGACTATGAAAGATGATTTCAGATGGGAAGGAAAATAAAGCAGAAATTAAAACAGATTTAAGCACATTGCAGAAATGTGATTCACAACAACAAACAAGAGAAGAACAACAAATAACAAGTTGAAAGGATGCAATCCAACTCCAATTAATGCTGACTAGATTGTGGGAAATGTTTGCAAAGCAAAACACGATTGTACACAGCTCCTAAGTTTGGTTAGTTTTGATACAGTGACACACATGAATTGGGCAAAGTCTAGAAGCATCTTTCCCGTTTGGGAAGGATTAACTAGAATGAAAAAACAAGCTATCCATATCCTTTCCTCAAGGAGATATATGCAAATGACAGGTAAAGAACACATGCTCAAGAAAAATCTAGTATTCTATATTATTAAGTATTAACAGGTTTTAACATGAACAGAAGATGATAGACATTAATATTTCAATGTGCATATTTCCTAATCAAGATTAGTGTGCCCCCTTTCCTAGGATGAACTTCCTTATCCAGATTATTTTTTCCTCAAGTAGTTAAGCCTCGGAGTTAGCTACATTCCTAATAGAAATGGAGAACATTTTCTAGATGATGCTTAACATAGTTAGCTTTTCTTGATACTATGAGATCAACAACTTAGCTAAGGATACGGACTCCAACTTCATAGTTCCCAGTTGGAAGAGCCGTACAGTGTAATGCATCATCAATATCCCTGCATCCTGCAGAAAACAAGAACATAACTATTCACAAAAAAGTTCATATACTGGAAACAAAACGGTAATTGGACTGTAATATACCAGGAGGATCTACACTAAAGGCGCACAGGTGACGTAGATCCTTCCTGATAGGATTTTCCAGGTCCTGAGAGGATACAGACCAGGGTAGTGGTGGCAAACATGACAAAACTTGGGAAGAAAATGGCCTGGCATCTATGTCATTCTCTATCAAAACTACCTGCCATTTGCACGAAAAGGAAAAAAAAGGATTCATCAAGGATCATGCCCAAGTCTCTAATAAACCAAGCAGTTAACAGCAATATCAACAACATAACACAAACTGATTCTGGAAGTAGATTATACCTTTAAAAAGGATATATGAAGTAAAATAGAAGCTATGTTGTATTAGTAAATACCTCACTTTCAGTATCTTGGTCACCTATTTGTCCTATTGTACGGACATAATGGCCAGAAGGATATCTTGATGAGCAATCCCAAGAATCAACGGCTACAATAATCCTTTTATCCAGAAGATTCTCCAGTTGTCGTGTTTGAATCCTAATCTTGGGAAGTCTGCGATCTTTGGACATAAACATTGCATGAGCAATGCTACCACTGCCTGCAGGCATAGACATTGGCTCCAGGGATCCACAATACCTGCATGTCATCAAGCAAAGTAACTGCACAATAATTTCTAGGAAAATCGAAAAGGCCAAATTCAGGCAAAACTAGCTCAAGACCCAAAAGTATACAATTACAAACTAAGCATTTTGTTTAAGACATTATAAAAAAAGAATAAACAAGAAGACTCATTTAGTTCAGTGATAAAGCGCAAGAACTCATGCCCACAAGGTCACAAGTATGAGTCTTCACACCCAGACCATTTTAAAAGAAGCAAATGCAGAAACAAAATTCTTGTATAAAACAACACAAGTAACAAAGGACTGCACCTATTTTCATGTATTTCGCATGGTAAATAGATGTCACAACAATGCCACCCATACCCCCTCTTTCTTTTTTATTATGTCTCAATTCTTCCCCCATGATAAAATCATGCACCATCATCAATCTACAATAAAATCAGTCAATGATAAGCTTACTTACGAATGCCAGTTTCTTTTTATGATTCCAATGACACGTCCAGAAGGACGAGAAGGTACAGAATGTGGATCGTCTGAAGAACCTTGAACAAGATTTGTTATCCTAGGAGCATCATCAGCACTGCCTGGAACCAGATGAACACCTTCCTCTTCATCCTCTGAAATATAATGTTATTGATGCAAGATCAGTCAGTGTTAACAAGCTGAAATACTAGACCACCAGAATATCCACATATAGATGGAATGCAACAAAATTGTGCAAAGAAATAACACCTTCACATGCATTTCAGGGAATGTGTTTTAGTAGTACACAAAGTTTCAGTACAATTTTCTCAAAAAAAAAGGTTTTAGTACATGGATTTTGTTCAAAGTATATCGTATATATTGTTCAGTGCCAGAACTTTAACTGGTCTTTAATTAAAGGGCAGTGAATTTGGAGAAGCATTCTCATCTTATACAGAGAGTTATGAGATGGAATAAGAAGCAGTAATTCTGCCTCCCTAGTAAAAGATGAACAGCCTGCTAAGAACTCGTTGCTTTCAGAGTTAACAAATGAAGCCAAATGCCAACATGTGTATATGTCTCCTAAACAGTCTTAGCAGATGAACTATTATGCTTGTACATTATCCAGCTTCTTTATAGTTACAAATCATACAAGTTTGCAATAACTTTATGCTTGAAGGTCATGTTTCATCAATGTGACACTAAGACTTAGCTTAATGGTCCCATCTCCAAACTCCTAGCTTACAGTTCAGTTTCTACTTATAACAAATATATTCTAGGATGCGGAAGTCTGGGGTCATACAAGTCCAAAGTAGCTTCATGATACACTTTTGGCCATCTCTATTGGCAGACATGATCTACACATTAATTTGATTCTAAAGCTTAGGTTAGATGTTAATCTCTTAACATCCAATAAGAGGTTAAGGGTTCAATTTCTACCATGCATATAAAAGGCGTAAGGGGAAAGTGGTTGGCCATGTGGACCCAAAACACACACTCAACGAACCTTCATCAGCAATGGAGAGGGACTTCTCATCATGCCACTGATCCTGGGGCAATAGTTCTACTGCCACTATATCACCATCAAAAGACCTGTTCATATTTGACCGACCATAAATAATAATCTCATCACCGATGCTTTCACTTCCTACATATGCTTCAAATGGATTGTAGCGATTCACACGGAGCTTTCCTTGATGGTAAATTCCATGACGCAGACCAGTGATCATTTCTGACATTGGCTTATGCTGAAAAATACAAGGGGAAAATCAGATAAATTTTAGTTCGACTGGGTTAGCGATACCATTAGACATATTTAAAGATATTAGACATGATCTCATACACAATACCTCTGAATAGACCACTTTTCTCTTTGAAGGTCTTAAATCTTCGACATCCTCCATTCTTACATCCTCTGAAGAAGGCTGAACAAGCAGGTCAAGCAATTCTGGCTGACCAAGTGATTTCACATATGATTCAACTGGAATAAACAAATGTCAACATTTGCTTCATTCTTCGATGCCCAATATAATAGTATTAATTAAAAGTTTTAAACTTAACAATATTACAACAGAGGGAACAACAATCCAATAATTAAAAATGTTTATGGGCTGCTAGATAGAAGGAAAATGGAATCTTGGCGTTGAAAGTGCACCTGTCTCTGCAGAAATTCCTTCTTCTATGGCTTTCCTCTTGTTATCTCTGTCATTTGTAATTAGGAGGACTCTGATTGAATGACCAAGGTGATTTTGATACCACTGAGTTGCCACTCGTATAGCTAAAGCAAAAACATTGCCACATCAGGTCATGGAATACACAGAAATTACAGCATACTTGATCAATCCTAATGAATATAAAATAACACAGAGATTTGCATGATAAACTGTATGAAAAATTATGATTTTATATTATGATGGGGTAAATCGCTGAAGTGAAACAAGATACTCCTTAACATCAGGATACAACAAGGTTGAAACATCAATAGTTGGTAGAACATAGACATCCTAGTTAAGGTGTCCATATAAAGGATATAACAAAAAAAATCACACAAATTAGTTAAATTCTCCATTGAAAGTTTTCATCAATAGGTAAACTTAAGGTCAGTAAATGATCCAATGTTGCACCAAGTAATTAAGATAAGGAGAAAAGAAAAACCTCTATCATTCCGATCATTTGGACTTTCACCAACCATTGCCTTCACATATGTATCCCTTCAACAAAAAATATCACATCTCAGATCAACTGTTAAAAAAATAGAATGGCTAGGCAAGAAAAGCATTTATGCTAGAATTGTCAAGTATGATATGATGATAATCAAAACATATAAGATCAATCACCCCCTAAACTTTTACATATTGGGTCAAATAAATCCCAGTCATCTTGGCCTTGTCTCCTCTGGTACAAGGCATACAAGACACATGGAGGACAAGTTTAAATATATGCAGGACAAGTAGACAAATTCTAAACAGAAATTGAAAAAGCTTGTATACAATCACAAGAATAAGTAAAACTTCATTCACTATCCTCAACTATCTACCCATTTACTAGAAACTATTACGAACACATCTTATCTTTCTCTGTAACTATGATCTCACTCCTAAAAGATATGAACATTGTAAGAGTTTCAGAGATTATATATGAGATTTTATGTAGGTTGTTCCCTTTTATAGATAAGTAAAATTATTTATTTCTAGCATTATATCAACATGTCAACTTATCCTTACAAACGATCTGCCTGTTTTTAATGCTACGAACACCTATTTGGAACTCGCGACAAATTAAAATTTAAAATAATATGTCAATAATGGCAATTAACTTACTTGTGATGCTCGTTAGAGAAAACAAAGAACTTCTTGGCTGTGTTACTGCATAGAGCTCTAACTCTGTTATAAACCGAAATATTCTTATTTTTAACCTCATCGAGCACCACGGATAACATGATCACATCACTAATTGCTGGATTCTCAAGTAGGTCAATCTGAAACAATCCGAACCATAACCATAAAAACATCAAATCATGAGCAAATAACAGTACTTTATACACTTAAATTCCAACAGTTTACCTGATTGAGGACAACGTTAGTGTCGAGAAGAAGAATAAGGGGAGCTGAGGCGCTTAACCGCGCCCCAGCTACATCACAGACTTTGCAAAAGGTAGCTCCGCAATAAATATCATCCCTTAAATAATGCTCTCTAACGACCTAAAAAACTAAAAATCAGGACAGGAGGAAGAAAAATAATTAACGCTCTGATGCTAGGGTTCATATCGAGTGTGTACCTTGACAACTTTTCCTTGCTTTGTCTTCCTCACGTAAGACTTGCTCTGCAACATCTTCGTCTAGCTATTCTCCGGTTGGACTATACGTCGGCGACGGCGGCGGCGGCCGATATAGATAAGCGGAAGTATATCGTACTGCTTCTAGTTTACCTGAGAAAACCCTTTGTATGAAAGCGCCAAGTACTGTATCAAATATTAAATAATAAATTTAACTTTATAATGTACAATTGCATATTGTGTGATCTAGGGTTATTTAAAAAAAATAAAACATTTTTGTTTTAACAAACAAAAAAAAAAAAATTGGAGGTAGTTTATTAAAATATAATATTTTGTTGTATTAAGTTAAGTAATGAAGGTTGAAGGATGAATTTTAAATCAAAAAAATAACTTACAAATTTGAAAGAAAAAAAATTGAATAAATCAAAGGAAAATAACTACTAATTACTCAACATAGAAATTGATTTGATAAATATATAAAATAATGTGAAAAAAGTCATAATAAAAATAATTAAAAGATAATATTAATATTATTCTTTTTCTAAATCTCTAATATTTGACAATTGACATAATAACATGATATATATTTTTCTCACAAAACATTAAATTGCCTTAGAAGAGTCTATATATTGTTTTTGTTTTTCTTGAATGGTATTATCATATTTGCAGTATTTGAACAAATGAGTATTTCTTTATATCTACGTGCACGAGTAATTATATAAAATTCGAGAATTAGATTTTGATAGTATTTTTAATTTACTCTCACATATATATCTAAATTAATCACAACTCTCGATTCGGCAATCCGAACATTTTGAAAATTAAACATTATTATTATATATATATATATATTAGTTAATTAAAAAATTGAAACGTCACGCGTTCATCAAATTTAGTGCTGAATTTAAAATATAAAGTGTTATTAGCCTAATTGGATAAAGGGTTGTACTTGTTTTTTTAGGTTACAAGTCCGAAACATACATATAGTATTTTTATTTTTATTTTTACCCGTTTTAAGTTTATGGGCGGGTCAACCCACAATACGACCCAAATACCGATTTACTCTCACATATATATCCAAATTAACCACCGCTATCGATCCGGTAATCTAGACACTTTGAAAATTAAAGCATATATATATATATATATAATTGTTAGTTAAAAAGTTAAAAAGTCTCGCATTCATCAAATTTGGTGATGAATTTAAAATATAAAGTTTTATTAGCCTAGTTGGTTAAATAATTTTATTTATTTTGTTAGGTTGCAAGGTCAAAACATACCTATGGCACTTTTAATTTTATTTTTAACCGTTTTAAGTTTATGAGCAAGTCAACCCATAATCCAACACAAATATCCATTTATTCTCACATATATATCCAAATTAACCACAACTCTCGACCCAACAATTCGGACACTTTAAAAATTAAGCATCATTATATATATATATATATATATATATATATATATATATATATATATATATTTGATAAAATTATACATTGTCACACAATGAATAACATAAATACTAAAATTAGTTTCTATCTCCACTTCTAGAAATAATAATTATTGAGAAACTAATAAAACTAGGAAAATTCTTGTACAAATTCACACATATAAAAATAAAAACAAAAAATTATAGTAATATATATTCAATGTTTAAATTTTTTAATAAATCACGAATAATATATTAAAATAAAAAATAAAACGTTCTCATTTCACATTTTATTCACGTCGGTAAACAATTAATTTTCTCACATATTTCATCACATGTTTTTTTCCGGATGAACCTCTAATCTCGTGACCTTACACTTTCACTTCGTCAATCAAATATTTGATTCATATTTTTTAATATTTAACATCGTGACTTCACACTTTGGTCAATCTAATATTTGATTATTATTTGTTTAACCAATTTCAATTGATACCGGCATATTATTCATCGGCAAATCACATCTCAATTACACTTGGTAAAGGGTTGTACTTGTTTTGTTAGGTTGCAAGTTCGAAACATACATATATCATTTTTTATTTTATTTTTAACCGTTTTAAGTTTATGGGCGGGTAAACCCACAATCCGACTCAAGTATCCATTTACTCTCACATATATATATATATATACAAATTAACCACAGCTTTCGACCCGACAATCCGGACATTTTAAAAACTAAGCATCATTATATATATATATATATTAGTTAGTTAAAAAAGTTGAACTTATATTTTGAAAATGTCATGCGTTCATCAAATTTGGTGTTGAATTTAAAATATAAAATGTTGTTAGCCTAGTTGGTTAAAGAGTTGTATTTGTTTGTTATGTTACAAGTTCGAAACATACATATAACATTTTTAATTTTATTTTTAACCGTTTTAAGTTTATGAGCGAGTCAACCCACAATCCGACCTAAGTATTCATCTACTCTCACATATATATCCAAATTAACCACAACTCTCGACCCTGCAATCCGGACACTTTAAAAATTAAGAATCATTATATATAAATAAATTAGTTAGTTAAAAAGTTGAGCTTATATTGTTAAAATTAATTAGTCAAATTTGGTGTTTAATTTTAAATATAAAGTGTTGTTAGCCTAGTTGATTAAAGGATTGTACTTGTTTCTGTTATGTTGCAAGTTCGTAACATACATATAACATTTTTTATTTTATTTTTAACCGTTTTAAGTTTATGGGCGAGTCAACCCACAATCCGACTCAAGTATCCATTTACTTTCATATATATATATATATCCAAATTAATACCAGCTCTAAACATCTTAGAAATTAAGCATCATTATATATAGAGATTATTATGATTCTGTTCATTTTGTTGAGCCACTTTAGGGGTAAACGAGTGAGTCAACTCGAATAATTTCAGGCTCGAGCTCGGTTCGTTTAGCATATATTCAGACTTAAATTTGACTCGAACTCGATTCATACTATTATATTAAATTTGGAGTTCAACTAATATTTAATTAGGCTCAAGAGTTATTCAAGCTCGTTTACGAAGAATGTTTTACGTTAAAATTATTTAGTTAATAAATATTAATTTTTAATAAATATTAAATGAGACTTTAAACGAACATGTTCGTCCATAAACGAGATTCGAATATTTTCATGAGGCTCTAAACGAACATGTTCACGAGACAAGCCGAAAAGTTAAAAACTCTAGCTCGGCTTGTTTCAATTTGTAATATTTTAAACGAACTCGAACGGATTTTTTACTACCGATATTCGAATAGCTAAGAGTAGATCTGTAAATTTATATTCCTAAACCACCTTAAAATGTCAATTATTCATATTCCTAGGAAGCTAAGTTATCATCCTAAGTAAATCCAAAAGCATGCTTAAAAGTTTCTTAACACATCAAAATGCAGAATTGTCAAGATTTTTACCAAGAACATGCAATAATCTTAACAGCACTCTTCTTCAAGTATTTTGCTTCTTTTTTTTTTGTAAGCATACAAGTTAGCATCATTGTTCTTCAAGTATTTTTTTTTCTAAGCATACAAGTTTCATGGACCAATTATCATATAGGTCTCGAGGCATACAAGTTTCATGGACCAATTATCATATAGGTCTTGAGACATATGGGCTTCAACTAATCAAACTCTTGGTCATTTAAGACTTTTCATTAAACGGACATTTGCTTCGTTTCTTTTATTTGACGTGTCATTTTTATCAAATAATATGTCAAATGGTTAATAAATTGAGTAATATGATTAATGAGATACTAAACTCAATCCTTTACATATTTTGATTAATAAATTGAGTAATATAATTGATGAGATACTAAATTGAGTAATATGATTGTTATAATTTGGAGTATTTAAAAATAATAATTAGTGGTGATTTGGAGTAGATATAGAATATTTTTAAGACTAAAAGATCACGGGTAAGATTCGACTTAATAGACGGTTCAATTTCAACTAAAAATACTTTGAATTGAAGCGGGGCATGATTGTGTGTCTTTAGGGTGTCATGTTAGTTTTTTTTAATTTAAAAATAAAATAAAATATAAAAATAATTAGAGTGATTTTGAGGAGATATAAAATATTTGGACAACAAACCTTAAAAACAATAATTTATAATAATAAAATAAAAAATAATAGTTAAAATAATATTTTGTTTAATGAATTGAGTGATATGATGCATAGTCTTAAAATACCACCGACAGTTTAACCGGTCTAACCGTGAAATAGTTGAATAAACGGTCCGATTATTTACTCCAATACGGTAACTTTTTGAACCGGTCAAAATTCGGTCCAACAGAACGGTTCAACCAAAAATCAGATCCGGAAATTTTTTATTCGGGTACCCATTATTCTAATGGATATTTGAGGAAGACCAGTCGTTACTACATTAAAAAGATCAAATGTTTTCACTTCTTCTTCCTCCATGTTGTCCTTCTTAAAGATCAGATATGTTTAAGGTTGTCTGGACACGTAGGAACACTCTATTGTTCACCATGGACTCAACTTTCAGGTTGTTTGGTAGAAACTACGTTTAATCATTTTACTTGAAGTAAGAGTAACAACAAAATTAAGAAACAAACCACTAGTATTTGAACATTAATAGATAAAATCAACCAGAAGCGTTAATAACAATTAAAACCTTATGAATTTGATGGATGGAACAAAAGAAACGTAATTGTTTAGAATTCATAACTAGTATTTAAACATTAAAAAAAACTGTTAATTCTGCCTCTCTTAATTTAGGTTAAATTATTGATACAAAATTTAAACAATAATAGGTTAAAGAAAGAGAAGTCAGGTCAAATTAGTGGTTCAACGGGTTGAAACGATCGGACCGAAGTTCGCTTAAGAAACCGAATTAACGCTTAAGAAACTGAATTGATGACCGAAACAGTTTTCAAAATAATAGTATAATGGAGCGAGTGAAAATATATTTTTGAATTTAGAGTTATTTAAATAACTCAAATTGAAGAATTCCTAACGTAAACAAACCTGTACATTTTAGTAAAAAAAAAGTTATGGATAGAGTTATGGATAAAATGTCATTAATAACCATTTTGATAGAGTTATGGATATCTGTCCAGTGTTTTATTTCCTATGCGAGTAGGGACCATATTATGTTTGAACGGACTAAAAAACTACACCGAGTCAACTCACGAGTTTGACTGCGCTTACTACTGATTAAACAGCAAATCCTCTTCTAAGATCGCCGCACCGGGACGCTAAAAGTGGCGTTGCTGAAAAGTCAGCACCAATCTGGGGTTGGAACATTCCATTTTAAGGGTTGGCGGAGATTAAGTTAAGCTTTGAATATTCTTTCCCTTGATTTGATTATCATCCAACAATAAACGTCTGTCTTTTCCTACTTTACTCCGTTCCAATCCTCAATCTGCGGCTCCGATTTGAATTCTCAGTTCTCGGTGATGAAATTGAACTGGGTTAGATTATTATGTCTCCTTATTCTACTCTCCGGTTTATATACTACCGCCAGCAACTTCCTAGATCTAGAAACTTGGGCGCCACCATCAAGGACCGACTATAGCATTAGCAGCGTCGATCGATCGCCGTCTAGAAGGTCTCTTCTGTCGTCCCCCTCGTGAGTATTTCGAAATTGCACAACTTTTCTAATCGGTGCTGGTGCTTGTGCTTCTCATTTGACTTTGTTTTAAAGACCCTTTTCTTCTATTAAACTGATAACATGTTTATCTCTTTAATCTTTTGATTGTATCTGCAATTGTAATTTAAACGACATTATTTATCATACTGATGATCAACTTTCTCCATCCTTTGATTGTCTCCCTTGTTCATTCAAAAGAGAAGGGGATACTGCCTTGGTGGCTGCCCTGGATGGAACAGTACACCTAGTGGAGCCTAAATCTGGGAAAACATTCTGGTCATTTGCATCAGGATCATCGATCTATTCATCATATCAAGCTTCAAATCATGATTATGATTCAGAACAAGCTTCCCAAATGGATAGTTTCCACATAGAGTGCGGGGATGAATGGGATTTATATGTCCACAGCGCTTTCGGCAAATGGGTATGTATAAAAACTGTTCATTCATAACGATTTTCCGACATAACTTAGAATTTGTGGTGTTAATCGTTCATGTTGTGGCAGAAACTTCCAATGAATATTGAAGAATTTATCAGTACACTGCCATATGTTGCAGAAGATGGAGGAATTATCCTTGGTTCTAAACAAACCTCTGTGTTTCTTATCGATGCAAAGACTGGAAAGGTGATTTATAATTACAGGCTAAATGAAACTCCTGCTGCTGGTGAAGAGACACTCCCTGTGAAAAGTATGGTGAAGCCTGGCGAACTCCCCCTTTACATCACCAGAACAGATTACACGATTAAGTCCTTTTATCGTAACTCGGATAAAGTCGTTTGGAATATGACAGTAGCCGAGATTGGAGCTGCTTTCCTTTGCGAGGAAAATGCGGAGAATTTGGTTGCTGAACCTGGTCTTCGTTTTAATATGCCATTGCCTTGTCAATCAAAGGCCATTGTGTATCGCTTTCGGAATCATAACATGCTCGGTCCATCCTTCAACCCTCATATGCTACGTGATGATGCTCGTGATGAGGAAGATTTGACAACGCTTCCAATGCCCTCATCGTTTGACATGCATAATTCACCGCCTAAGGTTGCTAGATTCTTGGAACGCTACAGTGATAATACGATTTTTCCACTTTCTGGTTCAGTTGGTGAATATCGGGGAGTCAGACTGCCTCGTAAAAGTAGATTCATAGTTCTTTCTGAAAAATTCAAGAAAATTTCTCTATTTTCCTTTGTTACCATCCTTGTGGTCTTAGTCATTTATAATTATATATCGGAAAATGAAAAAGAACCAGTTAAACAGGAAATCAATCACAATTCCGGAATTGTGACTTCAAGAAGGAAGAAAATTCGGAAGCCTGGTAGAAACATCAGCCTTATTGAGAAGAATGAAATAGATTTTCCAGGTAGAAAACCTTGGTTTAATTATGATCAACAAGATGGACATGGGCGTATGATTGGAAAATTATTCGTTTCCAATAGGGAAATCGCCAAAGGTAGCAACGGAACCATTGTTCTCGAGGGACTATACGAAGGTCGCGTGGTTGCAGTCAAACGGTTAGTAAGAGCTCATCACGATGTTGCCTTCAAGGAAATTCAGAACCTTATTGCATCTGATCGGCATCCAAGTATCATCAGGTGGCATGGCGTTGAGTATGATCAAGATTTCGTTTATCTTTCTCTGGAGCGTTGTAATTGTAGCTTAAGCGATCTGATTGCGGCATGCTGTAACTCTGAGAAACAACCTGCAAACTCTACTGAATCTATCTCAGACCATAATGATGCCCTCTTGCCTTCTGCAAATACCATCTCCCAAGATATTAAATTTTGGAAACCAAATGGCCATCCTTCTCCTATATTACTGAAATTGATGAGGCTAGTTCGATTTATCTTGATTTTTTTCTCCTTTCCATTTGCAATGTGATTTGGTAACCAGTTGCGTCTTTTGTTAACAGGGATGTGGTTGCCGGGCTTGTGCATTTACACGATGTGGGGATAATTCATCGTGATTTAAAGCCCCAGAACGTCTTGATTCTTAAAGAACGGATTTTATGCGCAAAGCTGTCAGATATGGGTATCAGCAAATCTCTTGTTGGCGATAAGTCTTCCTTGGGTCATCAAGCTACCGGTAAGAGTTTGTTTGATGTAGTAAAACCTTGTTCGATTGAAAATGGTTTTTTTGGAGGTTATTTAGGTTAAATGAGTAAATTTGATAGATGACGAAAATTGTGTTGTTTGGATTTACTTAATCAAGTGAAGGCTAAGTTTCTCCCCGATTTTCAGTTCCCACGGAATAATTCACTTTTGAACAAAAATTCAGGATCTGGAAGTTCTGGATGGCAAGCTCCCGAACAGCTTCTCCATGAACGCCAAACACGGGCAGTGGACATGTTCAGTTTAGGGTCGGTCCTCTTTTTCTGCATAACTGGCGGCAAGCATCCATTTGGCGATCATCTTGAACGTGATATCAATGTTGTAAAGAACAAACCGGACCTTTTCTTAGTCGAGTACATTCCAGAAGCTGCAGATTTGTTATCCCGTCTACTTAATCCGAAAGCTGATTTAAGGTAGGAGCTAATCCAGCGTTAACAAACCAAACTAATTTTTAAACAAGCTAATCTTATTTGTTTCTTCAGGCCCAAGGCAATAGAAGCCTATCTTCATCCTTTTTTCTGGAGCTCAGAGATGCGGTTATCTTTCCTTCACGATGCTAGCGACCGTGTAGAGTTGGAAAACCGGGAGACAGAATCAGCTCTTCTAAAAGCTTTAGAAAGTAGAGCATCCGTCGCTCTGGGCTCGAAATGGGACGAGAAGATGGAACCGGAGTTTCTCAACAACATTGGACGATACAGACGATATAAATTTAACAGCGTTCGTGACCTATTACGTGTCATACGAAACAAGTTGAATCATTACAGGGAACTTCCAACCCAAATTCAGGTACGAAGAACCTATTTTATTTTTTCCATTTACAAGACTGAGTGCGTTTTACTCACGTTACTCGTATCAGGAACTGTTGGGGCCGGTGCCTGAAGGGTTCGACAGCTATTTCGCCACTCGTTTCCCCAAACTGGTTATTGAGGTGTATAATGTGTTTTATGCATACTGCAGGGAAGAAGAATGCTTTCATAAATACTTCAAAATGCAATAGATTCTGTATTATTATTGTGAACTAGTAATAATGTATTATATATGTAAATTAAAGGTTTTCAAATAAACTTATTCATATTTGCATTATTTAGAACAATAGCAATTTTTATCGTACATATTCACACTTCTGTTTCAGCTAGCTCATTATGGCTTCTCCCCATTGAAGTTCTGTCTAGTTGGCGTCTCTTGGACCGAGCTTTAAATCTTTCTTCCTTCTCGTCAACAAATGAAATAAAGGTTTGGAGCCGTCTCTTTGATCGCGAGGCTCTAATGGGTGACTGCGAGGCTCTAATGGGTGACTCAGGAGAAACATTACTTTCCTCTTCCACATGGTCTCGGCTGAATTGCCGCAGTAACCGAAAAAGGTATATACAGAGTGCAATCAAACAGGCTACTCCACACAAGAAGAATAGTCCTGAGAAACTCTTGAGCTGAAGCCTGTCAACTGAAAGCTTAGCTCCCTGTGAGCTGCAAGCGGTTCCTTTTATCCATTTATCGTGTATCCGTTGAAGATCTCCATTCTCCGATAGCTTCAGAATGGCGGTGGACATGTCGATTGCTAGAGGCGAATCCCTCTGAAATGCCTGTCAAAGAAACGAATAAGGTACTTTGTTTATTTATTTTTCAATTGGCCCTATTTGAAGGAGGGGAGGTGTGAGCTTACGAATCCCCATCCGTTTCTGGTGAATTCTTGACCGACGATGCTGTAATTACATCGGGTGGTAAGGAAGAGATCCAAGTATGCCCTCTCATCGACCACAGCCGCAACGCCTCCTTTATTGGGACCATCGTTCAAGGCTTTCTCAAGATCCTCAGGCGAGTTCAGAGGAATCAACCTGGACTCGTCAATACCCAGTTCAGTGTGCATATAATTTCGGGCAAACGAACCATGTTGGTAGCCAATCGGATACTTGGAGGCTATTAGCGACTCGATCCCAGTGATGGGAGATGAAAGCTGTTGGACCGTGAGTATAGACGTCAGGCTTGCCGTGTAGCTGGAGTTGATTATCAAAACCACAAAGAGCCAAATGAGCATCACCAGCCTACCGAGAATGCTAACTGTATTTTCTCCTGCAGACGACACAGGTTTTTTTGAATTTTCTATGTTCTTGATTTGAAGATGGAAAATTAATACTTACTGTGAGCAAAGAACCAAGTTGAAAAGCTGAACCTGCAAAGTGAAATGAAAATGAGAAGAGAAGTTTGATACATTAAGCTTTTGAGTAAGAGATTAAGTAACTAGTAGTTGCCATAGAATAGTGGTGAGCTGTCTACTAGGAGGGCCGCGAAACTCGTCATTCTGCCTGTGCTCCAAG
Organism: Impatiens glandulifera; assembly: GCF_907164915.1. Classification (NCBI taxonomy): domain Eukaryota; kingdom Viridiplantae; phylum Streptophyta; class Magnoliopsida; order Ericales; family Balsaminaceae; genus Impatiens; species Impatiens glandulifera. The sequence goes on from NC_061870.1 coordinate 27,448,010, forward strand.
ATCCACACGACCACTCCGACCACCAGAAACGACAGTGCCGTGACAACCCACATGATTGGAGTGAACGGTCTTAGGAAAGCCCACATGTCTAAATCCAGTCTCTTCAAGGGTGCAACCACAACCAAACCAGACTCTATATACGGCTGCGTAAAGTCCACCACCTTTGTCCGGTTCGTGATGATCGCGATATCTCCTATTGCAGCATCATAAACCTAACCAAAACCAAAACCAATAAGAGAAAACTCAGAACAGGGTAACGGTTATAAATTACTCACACCGGCGGTCATCAGGCGAACGATTTCCGTGCAGCTTGGGTTGTTGATCCCATCTCCAAAAGGGACCAGCTTATAAGGGACGGGATAAGGCAACAAATTCACAGCGGCAATGAAAACGTCAATGCAATAGCCTTTAAACATGTCTAAGTCGGGAACATACTCTATGAACTCAAGAAAACTGACACGATTTGGAACTGCGATTCTCAGCTCTCTCCCATTATTTGGGAAAACCCATCCTCGAGGCTTTTCCATCGTCTGCCCTGGCCACACCACGTCAAACAGATTCTGATTTGAACTGGAATCATTTGGAGGCAACTCATATACTTTTTCCGGTGGCAATGTCGATAAGCCGCCGGAATAGTTCGACCAATATCCAACTGTCCTAACGCCTGTTCCGATCACGTTAACCACTTCATAGGACGGGAGTGTAAGCGATCTGTCCGACGAAAAACTTATAGTTCCGGTTAAGCCAGTCGTATTCACTTGTAGAATGCTGTCGAGCAATAGCTTCCCGCCGTTGAAGACATTAAGTGTGTCCAGATTCAGTTTCCCGGAACCAAATTGGTTCAAACCCGAAACATTTGAGAATGAGATTGCGCCACCTCGGCTTAAGAACGCGTCGATCGCATTCGCAAGCAACCACACTGTGTCGTAGGCGTAAAGGGCGTAAACGTTCAAACCAAGAGAAACGTTTTCGGAACTCTTTCGACTGGTCAGGTTATTCCACCTGGAAACGAACCTCCTTCTCGGCTCTGAATCGGGAGTGTGCATTCGTAGAGTGACGACCCCCTGCAGATGGTCCATGGCAGGCAAAGGAAGAGGGGAGTTGGTGTCAAGATAAGTCGACAACCAGTCCGTGGCTATCCAAACGTAGCCACGTTCCATCATTCCAAGATCCCTAGCAACGGAGAGCGTTTCTATCCCCCAAGTTGGATAAGCAAGAATCACTAAAATCCTAGACTGAGCCAGTGCAACCTTAACCAAGACATCAGTTATGTCTGCTCTCGTGGCTTCCACCTTAAGAGGCGCTTTGTAAGAGATTTCACGTCGAGTGGCGGCTAACCGATCGCCCAACGCAGCTATACTGTTTCTCCCGTCGTCATCGTCTATGTAGATAGCTGTAACTTCCCTCCATCCGTAGTACTCGACGAGCCGAGCAATGGCAGCCATCTGGCTCATTCCGCTCTGTGTGGTCCTGACAAAGAAGGGATACTGGAGGGAGGAAAGTGCAGGGTCCGTTGCTGCGAATGATAATAACGGGACATGGAGCTCGTTGGCTATGTGGGAGACAACATGAGCCATGACAGACGATTGTGGGCCGATTATGGCAACTGTGTCTGTCTCCATGAACTGCAATGCTGTTGAAAATTGAAATTGGAATACAAATTATTATTATTATGAAAGAGGGTGCCTTGGCTTGAAGTTGACGATCAACATACCGTCAAGAATGCTAAGTAAACCACTGGAGTTTGAATCGAGCATGGTGAGATTGAGCTTGGTGCCTGGAAGAACAGATGAGTTAGAGTTGATATCTTGGACAGCTGCTTCAATGGCGATTTTGGCGACTCTTCCAATGGTAGAACCGAAGGAGAACATGGATCCGATGTTCACAAAGGCGGGTCTTGTGGAGGTGTTTGGATTAATCATTCCCCCATACGTGAGACAGTAGCACCACCCATGTAGGAAAAACATAACGACAAGTGACATCCAGACCAGTTTCATGGTCAAATTTGTACAACAACTATATGATCAGTGTAAAGAAGAAGAAGAAGAAGAAGTATTTGGGTAATTTGATTCAGCAGCCAGCTTATTAGTAAGAGTATTCTTTGTGTTTTCATGATCAGAGTCAGTCGGATGATCTAGTAATTTCTAAAAATAATGATGAATGAACAGTGAGTCTATGGCCCGCAACTGTGTACCTTTTTAATCCACCATGGTTCAATCACATTTTCTTTTATGATTAGATTGTGTGGATTCTCATTTTAAGTTAGTTTATGCGTCTCAATTAATAAAATATAAAGGCCACAATAAGATATATGATTACAATCTAAATCTTCAGTCTTTAGGCTTTATTGGGTGAGTTATTTATATGTAAAGTCTTGGTTTAGATTTTTTTGTTTTTTATTTGGAGTGCGATTAATTCTTCGCCATAACTTGTAAAGACACTTAATTATTTAATTAGGCGCAGAATTTGTCGCATGACGGACTCAAACTTAGGACCTCGGGGAGGCTGATGTACTAAGTTTGAGTCCGTCAGGCGACAAATTCTGCTCCTACTTAAATGATTAAGTGTATGTTAGAAGATGAGATAAGTCCAATTAATTTTTTTTTAAAACAATGAGTTTCGCTTCTTATTTGAAATACGACTAATCCTTGCTAGACAGGATAAAAAATATATAACTCGTAAACACACTTAACCATTTAATCAGACGAACAGAACTTGACGTTTGACATGTTCAAACCCAAAAGCTTAGAGGAGGTTAGGGATACATCTCTTTGCCGAAAGAAGATAAGTCCAATTGTTATGACATACAAATTTAGTAACTCACGGGTAGGTTAAGTAAAACTATATTCCTTAAAGAATTAAGTTATTTTTAAGAATGTTATAATGAGAGTGAAGAACTTCAATTTTGTGACATACATTTCAAATAAACAATATTTTATTAATTTGTTACTTATAAAATAAATAAAATTTGATACTAATAATTTATGGAATCACAAATATAATGAAATGACTAATCAATATATGTTAATAGCCTAATAATGCAATACAATACTAGTGGCATGATGATAGCGAGCCACAACCTACCATAAGAACTAGGTGGTAATCATTATTATTAGAAAATAAATTGGTAGTGTATTTTAAGGTCCGGTTGGATTTGGTTATTCCAATAACAGAAACAAATTAAAATCAATTCTCTTTCATCATTAAGTAATTAAAAAAATACTAAAATATATTTTATTTTAAATTATTTATTTTATTTTATATATATATATATATATATAACAATATCATTTAAATTTTTTTACCAAAAAAATATTTCTAATTTCTCAAAATCATAATTAATTATCATATTTTTTTCCTCTTTAAAACCTTTTTGGATTAGTGTTATTTTAAAAACTTAGAGAGAAAAAAATATAATAACGTGGATTATTTTGAGAATGTGATAATTATTTTTAATATAAAAGTTTAATAAGTATTAATATAAATAAAATAAAAAATAATAATTGAAAATTGAAAATATTTTAATTAATGATTTGAGTGAGGTGTTTAATTTTGTTTAAAATATTTAAAAACCGAAGAAAGTTTAAATTATTTAAATACCCAAAACCAACCAAATAAACCTAACATAATATAATACTTTTCTCCAATATTCCACGACAAATTAATATCCCCAATCGAGTACGGACGATTCCAAGGTAGGCCCGGAAGCTAGACCACACGATTAATTTGTTAATAATGAATAAATAATTCCTCAAACTTTGGATGAATGATCATATAGCCCCTTAATTTTTTAAATTTTTAAACAAAAATACCATTAACGTTTCTTAGAAAATTAATTGACATTTAAACTAAAATGACATATCCCCTGTGCTTTGATTAAAATTTATTACAAAATATTTGATTATTGAACTAACCTCTCAAAGATTAATTGACATGAACTTAGACTAATACACTTTAATCTTAAAATTAAAATGTATATAATTTTTAACTAAGCATTAAAATATATATAGTTTTTAACTAAGCGTTATTTTCAAATAAGTTAACATGTTGAATAGATACGGAAAAATATTATGTCCATTTAATAGGAGCTCGAGCATTTTTTTTTATCATAGATTTAAAATTTTGATTTTACATGAATATATAATAATTTAAAATAAAATTATTTTAATATTTTAATTAATGAATGTATTATGAATAATGAGAAATAAATTGAAATAATTTTTGATTAGTTTACTCAAATAGAAGAAGCTCAAAGAAAATATGTACGAGAAACATGTGTGGTCGTGGATGACAAAAACATGTGAGTAATTTATTTGTCATTTTGCAAATCACTCTCTCTACTTATTATCTATTGATAAGTCAGGATTTGAAAGACAAATAAAGACAAATGAATGACAATTACATGCATGCATAACAAATTTAATAAAAAGCTAAACTTTTGACCTAATGCCACTACCTAGTGCTTATTAATGTTTGCAAGTTGACAAAAATAATATGGGTTAATAATTTAGTTGTTAAATTATTATCAAGATCATGGTCTTACAATTTAATTTAGCACATTTTAGGTTAAAATTGAATATAATATCTTTAATTACTTAGATAAGACTCTTTATTAATTATTGAACTAATGAAATATGCTATGAGTTGTTGAACTTGAATTAATGTGATTGTTTGTGATGTTGCAATATATATTGTAATAATTTAAATACAACTTTAACATACAGATAATAGTTAATCAAGTTATTCGAACTTATTTTCTTTTTACGAGAAATTTAATAAAAAAAATAAAGTTATGATAAATTTGAACTTATTTTAAGATTTAAAAAAAAAATCATATTCTTGTGAAGAATTGAAATTTGAAACCAAGGCAATCTTAATGTTGTAAGATTTTTTTAGTAAAAACATTTTCTTAGAGAGATTTAAATTTTTAACTAGGATGTATATAGAGTTTATCTTAAAAATTATTAGAAAATTAATATTTTTTTCTGAATAATCCGTTTATTTTGAAAAAACTCTATAATATTCAAAATGTTTGAGCCTTTACAACAACAACAAAAAAAAAAAAACAAGTATTTAATATATATATATATATATATATATATATATATATTTATTTTTGTTAATTCACAAACGTTTTTAAATTTGGGCCTTGTGTACTGAGTTTCCAGATCTAATTAAAATAGCCCAATAATTTGAACTCTTTTATGGGCCAACTAAAATTTCAAAGCCCAATATATTCCTCCCCTTTACAGAAATTGCGATTCCGCTCTCCGATGCGCGAACTGCAATGTCCGGCGGCCGATCATGGATACTATCAAACTAACCGTTCCAGCCGGAGGTTCGCGGCCAGGGCCACCGGTTGGTCCCGATCTAGGTGAGTACAAGTTGAACTCGATGGCATTCTTCAAGGATTTCAATGCCAGGACGCAGAAATCCAAATCGGATGCTCCAGTGGCAGTTACAATCACCGCGAATAAGGATGATACTTTCGATTTTGATTTTACTGTCAAATCTCCATCGGTAACTTGGTACCTTAAGAAGGCTGCTGGCGACTGGCGTGGAATCTGGAAGCAGCCGTCCAGGACACGTTGTAGCCTCAACTGTAACTCTGAAGCACGTTTACGAAATCGCAAAGGTAAGCAATTAGATCCGTTTTGCCAATACATGTCTCTTGAGTCAATCTGCAAATTAATTATAGGTACAGCTAATACCATGGGTATTAATTTAAAGCTGTGAAGAATTTGGATTGATTTGTTCTATTTGTTCAATTATTCTGCTATTTGATCAAATAACTTAGGAATTTAACTCACATGATCATATAAGCTGTGATGACACTTGAATGAGCTTTTTATCTGGTTCCAATTGATTGTAGTACTATTGCCTAGAATAAAAATCATAGAATTCAATGTTGACACGCCTCATGATGTGCAAGAAAGTTAACATGTGTTGTTTCCCACATTAGGGTTAGTTCTTTCCTAACAGTACACGCACCCTGTATCCTCTAAGATATTGACACTTGTACTAGGAAGAAAGAAGTAGCAAATCAGGGGTTAATTCTATCCTAACTTACCGAAGAAAGAAGTAGCAAATCAGGGGTTAATTCTATCATACCTTACCGACACTGATGACCCACCATCATTTCATATTTTTGCTTCTTTCTTTAAAAATGTGTCGCTGACTCATTGTATATTATTGGATTGAGGCAATGCATGTAAGGGTATGATCGAACCCAAATCAGGGATCAACTTCATTTTGTGTATAGTAGGTACTGATAGGATATAATTAACCCCACAATAGATACAGCCCATCTTGCGCGTTTGGGTCATTTTCTCAAAACATGTTTAATGTATATGTGTATGGCTATGGTTTTTTCATATGTTTTCAGTAGTTTCTAGATCTAGAAATAGTTATATTATTAATAAGGTATTGTAGAAAGTAATAATTGACTATTCTCTTTTGTCATCTTGCCATTATATGGACCTTGGTCATAATTATATTTATTTATGTTTCTTGGTAGGGATTGGTCGTTTTCTATGGGTTAAACATGAACCCTTTAACCATAACTACATGTATGTTTATGTCTAAAAAGAAGTCATCTTCTTCATCAATCTTAGCATCCTCAAAATCATATTCCCCCAATTCTCTTCTCTATCTTCATCTGCAGAACATCTCATCTGATCCCAATTGATGTGCCTGGAGTGATTCAGATTTCGTTTATTTGAATCTCTGATAATTGAGATTGAAAAAACGAAATCTTTTGCCTGATTAGGCTGAATCACTCCTCGCGATTTCTCTCACTAAAGAAAATCTTGATGGGTTTTGACAAGGAAGCGAGTTCCTCCTCGCACGTGCTTCAAATCCCTCCAAATCATCATCCCAGAGAGGACAGCCCACTTATTTCCAAATCCAACAATCATCTCTCTTCCCAATCCAAGACATTCGCCAACGTTTTCATTGCCATAGTCGGCGCCGGCGTTCTCGGCCTTCCCTACACTTTCCGGCGAACTGGATGGGTCATGGGTCTCATCATGCTCTTCGTCGTCTCCTATCTCACCTACCACTGCATGATGCTTTTGGTTTACACCCGTCGAAAGCTCGAATCCCTAAAAGGCCGCCCCAAAATCGCATCCTTTGGCGATTTGGGATTCGTAGTATGCGGCCCCGTCGGACGAGCGGCGGTTGACATCATGATCGTCCTTTCCCAGGCCGGATTCTGTATCAGCTACCTAATTTTCATCGCCACCACGTTGGTCAATATCTTTAATTACTCCCCAGAAAGTTTAAACCCTACTACACCAATGTTTATAGGGATTCCGATCAAAACCCTTTACATCTGGGCTTGTTTTCCATTTCAATTAGGTCTGAATTCAATCCCAACCCTAACCCACTTAGCTCCTCTAAGCATCTTTGCCGATGTAGTCGATCTCGGTGCCATCGGTACCGTGATGGTTGAAGACGTTATCACGTTCTTGAACCGAAGACCCGAATTACATATGTTTGGAGGTTTCTCGGTCTTCTTTTACGGGCTTGGGGTGGCAGTTTACGCTTTTGAAGGTGTGGGCATGGTCCTTCCGATAGAATCGGAGACGAGAGACAAACATAAGTTTGGGAGAATTCTAGGGTTATCGATGGCATTCATTTCTACGATATATGGAGCGTTTGGAGCGTTGGGTTACTTTGCATTTGGAGATGAGACGAAAGATATAATCACGACTAATTTGGGACGAGGTTGGATTAGCTCGGTGGTGCAAATAGGGTTGTGCGTGAATCTGTTCTTCACGTTTCCTTTGATGATGAATCCGGTTTATGAGGTGGTGGAGAGGAGATTCTTTGAAGCAAGGTACTGCATGTGGGGGAGATGGATTGTGGTTTTGGGAGTGAGTTTGGTGGCGCTTTTGGTGCCTAATTTTGCTGATTTTTTGTCTTTGGTTGGGAGTAGTGTTTGTATTGTGTTGGGTTTTGTTTTGCCTGCTTTGTTTCATTTGATTGTTTATAAGGAAGAGATGAGTGTTAGAGGATTGGTTTTGGATGGAGCTATTGTGCTGATCGGGGTTGTGTTGGGTGTTTCTGGAACATGGTCTTCATTGGTGGAGATTTTTGGTACCAAAGCTTGAATATTTTGTATAGGTTTTGCTTCTTTTTTGTACTAGAATTTGAAGACACAAGGAAACTCTACTCATTGCATAATGTATATCTATGGTAGTTTACAAATATCTATTTGTTTGCATTTATACATCTGCCCTAAAAATTAAAAAAAACAAGGCGATCGAATAATGAAGGTGAGTATAATACATAGTGAGATCATCGCCTTAAAACTCAGTGTGGTACCAAATCATGTCACCAATGTAAGAATCCAATTTCGGCTAGAAAGGCTTCCAGTCATCGGAGTCTCTCCTCGGGGTTTGACTGTCTAGTGATGTCTTAAATGGACCGCTCGATCCAAATGGGTCCGAATCATCAAAAGAAGGAAATACATGGCTATCATTGGAAACTCTGTTGCTATGGATCGGATCAAACCTGGCATAACCATGACCATCATTCGACTCCTTAGAACTGCGGAAGGAATCAAATCTTCCAAGTGAATCTTGCTGGGAAAATAATCCCTGCCCATAATCAGAATCTGCAGTGCTGCGAAACGAATCGAATCTTGCTAAAATATCTGGTCCCTCACCGAACCCATATTGAGAATTGCTATAGTTGTACTTAGGTGTGCTTGGAAAGGAATCAAACTGGAACGTGCTCTTATTTTCAAACAGATTATTATTATTGGCCTGTGGGGTGCTTGGCACGGAGTCAAACTGGAACGTGCTCTTATTTTCAAACAGATTATTATTGGCCTGTGGGGTGCTCGGCACCGAGTCGAACACAAATGTGCTCCTGTTCTGAAAGATATCGGATTGTGGTGTGCTTGGAACAGAATCGAACACAGGTGTCCTCTTATTTTGAAACAAGTTATCTGACTCTGGAGAATTGGCAGAACTTGGAATAGAATCTGTAAAGATATATGTACTTTTCTTAGGAAAGTTGTCTCTGTATGAAAAATCTGTCCTGATTGGAGGCAGACCTAATTCGTCTGAAACGAAGAATGAATGCTCCATCTCCTGCGAGAGAACATTCAGAGAAGGTATCAGAATCAATTTTTGAAATGATCATGGGGCCTATTTTGAAACCACTTTATGTTTCTGAATCTGAATCCAGCTTCATATGAGAAAAACCACTAATAAATTTCTAAATACTCCCCTCACTAAGTTCTGTTTTCAAACATGCACGTGTCTGGATCCAGACCAGAACTATAAATTTTTTCAAATATATTTACCTTATTAGATACAGAATTCAAATCCCAGACCGAGTTGGTGTCAAAGTGAGTGTCGAATGTTCCTCCATGTTCACTGCATCAGAAAGGCATGTACAGTTAAACTTGGCGAGTATCTAACTAGACATTAAAAGAAGTCACGATTCTAATACCTCTGGGTATCTGAATCACGGGGTGAAGAAGTATCCATGTCAGAGTTCTTAATAGATGAGTTCCGACCTAGTGGACTTGCAGTGATCCCTTTTTTATGACTATGAGCATCATTAGGAGCCCTTTCTTCAGAGCTTGGCACTTTATTAATTTTACCATTGGCAACTATAGATGAAACCTCTGCTCCAACCTCAACAGAAGAAGATCCCTTTTTTATGACTGATTTCTCCTTAGGAGGTGCAACAACATTTTGCACATCTAGAGTCAGGTCTTTACTTAATGTGAAGCCTGCAAAGTTGCCAAAAGATCAGTAATATTCCACTGATCAATTAGCTTGTTGAGAATGTTCACATATTTTCAAGATTGAGTTGGTCCAATTAAAAAAGATGTATACCAAAAGTGGACTGGCATTTATTTACCTTCATCTTCAAACTTATCCCGATTTTCATCCCAATCAGCTGCTCCTTCTTGAATGCCAGACTGCCAACCTTCATTTTTGTAAAGGAAAAATAAGTATTACAGGATGAATGGGAAATAGAAAAAATAAACAGTTGATAATATCTAGTGCTCAAAATGAAGGCAGAAAATGGGAGCTTTAATTACATATAAAGTGACTTTGCATAAAAACAAAAGCTATAGTACAAACACTTTGAATGGCCGAGTTCTTCTACATTACATGTTCAGACACTACGATACGATCAATTAGATTAAGTATATATTTCTTCTTTAAGGGTGAAGCCCAAATTAAGTCAAATATACCATCAGAGAATATGAGGTTAAATAGACATGGTAAAGAGATGTAACTGATTTACAACTTAGAACTTCCTTGCAATCTACTAGATTCTGTCCTTGTAAAGCAAACAATAATTGAACACTTGATTGTACTCGTGCTATAAATAATATGGAAGACAACTAAAAAGAAAAGAGAAATACAGTACCAAAAGGAAGTTCAACCAATGTGGTTGGTTTTGCACGTAAGCTGTAAGTCTTGCAGCGCTCATTCAGGAATTTCATCAGCTCCTCCAATTCTAGTTTGATTTGATCAGCGCCAACCTGCCAAAATCCATGAACCACTTTTCTCAGACTTCTTCACGGCGACCTAAAGAATATAATCATCATATGTGTTGATGTACCTGAATAGCTTCAGGCTTTCCGTCTTGGTCCATTTTCATAATCGCCCAATACATGTCCATTTTTTTCTCCTTTCAAGTTGAAGTTCAATTAAGATTTAGTTAACCATAGCATATTCTCAAGTTAAGAAATATGCATATAAAGCATACACATACCTGAATATCACGAAAAGTGGCCTCTTCAATGGTTAATTTAGAGGCCACATCTCCTGTCTGTTTGTATTTCTCTTCATATTTCTTGGCAAGAGATTCAACCTAAATAACAATAATTCATATAGTCACTTTGGAAGCCTTGTTCCTTTTATTTTTCTTCTTGCTTGTATCCTTGATTTCAATTCTTTGCGATCATTAATTTTTACAAAGTTTATTTCTTTTTCTTTTTTTTAAACCTTAGGGGGAAACTGTAGCAAAGTCAACAATGTTAAACACAAAAGTACCTCACGCTTATCAGCAGAAACTCTTTCTGAAATCTCATTAAGACGGCTATCACATCTGCTTTTGTATAAAACCTGACATCAAATCAAAGCAACTATATAAGAAATATGGTATGCATTGACACTAGCACTTCCAATACCTGTTCTTACTCAAGAAGCAGAACAATAAACAATTCTAGCTATATACCACGAAGACCAATTCAGGATCATCTAATTCAGTAAAATACTACTAAGAATTAGCTTATAGACATATTGAACGTTACAATAAACTTGACTTAGGTCGGCTACCAAAATTCTTCTTATATCATTAATTCAGTCTATCTTTCCCTCTAATATCACTTTTGGTTTCCAACAATATTGCCTTTTCTAGTGAAGCTTTTAGATTTAGAAGACTAATTTTACTTTTGGTTTCCTACTACTATCTGCATAAGTGACTTTTCATACTTAAAGTAGATTCAGTTTCAAGTTTGAAAGGGTAAAATAAGCATCAGAAAATCAATTTAGACGCTTAATAAATCCAAAATGGTGTTGCATATAAGCAACTCGTGAAAGTTAAATTACAGACAAAATGAACCATAATTGACACTTTCCTACACTGGTACTTAAATTAAAGTAAATAAATCATTCCTCAGCAACTGCTGGAATGTCCAAAGAGTTCTAGAAATGATAAGATAAGGAAGATGAATTTCTCACAATTTCCTGCATCTTGGAGCTGTAGAACTCTATCTTCTGTCTAGACTCTACTATTTCCTTCTCCAGTTCTTCCACCTACACTTAAAAACATAATGGTATCATGCTAGATAATGAAAGATTTCAATAAATGGATTTAACTTATATCCTATAGGGGAAAATTTGTGTTGTTACTGAGATAGAACAAGGAACCTCTTATATCTCCAAATTTTGAAACAATAAATAATGACTATCGGAGATTTCACAATCTGGCAGCATAACAAATTCTTCAAATATAGTAAATAAAGCCACATCTAAAATCAACCTTTTTTGGGGGGGAAAACGACAACTGAAGAATGGATGTACCTTCATATTTGCCTCTTTTGCCTCTTGGAACTTTGTGTTTAGTGAATTTTGTTCCCCTTCACTAAGTTGGTCTACAAGATTCTTCTCAAGCACAGGAATTGTGGATTTCTGTGGAGATGGTGGCATAGACTCATCAGCTGGGGAGGGAGGACCCTGATTTGGTAACTTTGCTCTGGCAGCATGAGTAGATTGCTGGGAAGCAGCCATCCCTCGTGACTGTTGTAACCCTATCACATATGTGAGGAGTTATTAAGCCTATAATCTTAAGTACCTAACTGCTATTGAATGTTGATATACATAAAAGCTTCATACTAAAACTAGAATTAGTAGCAGAAAAAAGGTGAATCACATACCTAGCTGTACAAAGAATTACAATTAAAAAATACCACTTATCTTTTGAAGAAAAACATATACCTTGACTAGGTCTCCAACTCGCATTGTTATGAGCTGTGGAAAATTGACCAGTGGCAGGTATTAGTCCCTCATTCAAGAAAACCTCACTTGGAAGCATAGAGGGAAGGGAGCGGCCTTCTCTGAACCGTTCCATAAGATAAAGTGAAATACAGAACTCTCTTAAAGAAAGCATACTGTCATTATCTTGATCAGAAAGATCCCACACCTGGTATAAAACCTCTGACACACAAAATATGAACATGATTCTTTGTATGAACAAACATAATTGGAGTAGAAGAGTTAAATAAAGTAACCCAAATGTTATCTTACCACGTGGAAGCCGCCAACTTAAGAACAAGTTTCGTGCCTGTTCACCACTAATTTTCCCATCTCTATCAGTGTCAACTGCCAAAAATAGTCTAGTATACTTTTGTACATCAGTCTGAGTAATCTTTGGCCAAGGAGTCTGTGACTGAGCAGCTGTCAAATTTCCGGCACCTGCAACTAAACTAGATCTCGTTGAATTCTTTGTTGTGGAGCTCTGCAAAGGGACTTGTGGATTTCCTTTCACTGTTTGAATATGCTGGTACTGATTTCCTACAGATGGCTGAGTAAATAAATTCTGAGAAGATCCCATTCCCCCTGAATTAATTGCCATTTGAGAACCTGTAGAAACTGGAGTGTTGGATGATGAAATAGTTAAATAACTAGCAGAAGATGCAGACACTTGAAAATCCTGTTTGAGTAGAGAAGAGGATGTAGAAGATGCATCTCCAAAAACCGAGCCAGGCATAAATCCAATTCCAGAAGCCAGCAACGCTTTAGGATCCCTGCCTACCAACTCCACAGATGGAATGCTTGGACTATCCCTTTTTGTACCATCAGCTGAATTATTTGTGCTTGGAGGATGTTGTGGATGGAAGTTAGAAGGAAAAGACATAGGTCGAGGTGGTTTTGCTGATTGAATTTGTTGAGAAGGAAACAACTGGTGGTCCATGCTTGCAGTCTGGAGAACAGTAGAAGCAGCACTATGCAACTGTGGCACGGGTTGAACAGTTGAAGAAGAACCATAAAGCGCTGCCTTCACCACATCTGGGGTTAGCTCTCGCTTACTTTGAGCTACTGTAACAAGTTTAAGGGCATTGTAGAACTCGTTCCTTCCTATGAAACCAGTTTTGTTGTAGTCAGCATGTGTCCATATCTGAGTCAAAAGTAAATGATATTGAGTTGCCATGAGGAATTCCAAATCAATCATGATATAAAGCTAAAGGCATGATAAAAAAACTCATATGATTCTTGCACATAACTATAGCCATAACCATAAACGATCACATGAAAAAGTAAGATTACATCATCTTCTCCAAGACAAACACATATACCTGATCGAGAACTTGTTTACGCAGATTGGCGCCTTGGAAGAAAGTAACGGCTTCAGATTCACTGATCCTCCGTCTTTATTCAAATCTGCTCTTCTGAAGTATCCTTCAAACAGATCCACGTTTTGTACTGCCATTTTCAATGAGGAGGTAATCCCCTTGTTGTATGTATGCGTATACAATTGAGGAGAAATTCAGAGAGTAGGTTGGTCAAGGTGTTGGAATAATCTGAAAACAGGAGGAGGATAAAGAGAGACTGATATTGATAACGACCAACAAAAATTCAAATGCTACAATAATTTATTCATAAATTCAGTAAATATATATACATAAATTCAGTAAATATATATATATATATATATATATATATATATATATTTTGTAACAAGCCTACAAATTAAAAATATATAGATATATAGTTATTAGTTTAACTAGCATTTGTCCCGTGCAATAATATAAAAAATTGTAAAAAATTATTACGGTAAAAATGTTTATGGGCGGGTCAATCTAAAATTCGACCCAAATATTCATTTATTCTCACATTATGTGAGTCACATATATCCAAATTAACCACAGTTCTCGACTCGACAATCCGGACATTTTAAAAATTAAGCATCATTATATATCTATATAATTTATTACTTAAGAAATAACCTTTTTTTATTTACTTTTATTTTGATTTAAGTTTTTTATCTTTAAATCTATAAATATTATTTTCTATTTTGGATAAAAGATTAGATAAAAGTGTTTTTACATTTCACTGGTCATTCAACCTTACAATTAATATCACTTTTCAAAATTATCGAAATTAAAGTAAAAGTGATAGTGATAATTAATATAAAAAAATTATCGAAATAAATGTTTTTTTTTTTGATAAATTTGTAGAAAAAGTTCTAAATAAAATATTGATCAACTTTTTCTAACAAATATAATATTTTTTTTATAAAATTAGAAAAAAAAAAGTTTATTACAAATAAACTAATTGGCAGCATAATATTTGATGTAATGGTAAAAAATATAGAGAAAATAATAAACGGATTATATGAATTGTTTTTCTCAGAAAATTAATAGGAGTGAGTGACACTTAATAAGTACGTTACTTAAAGATTATGTTAATTTATTATTTTAAATTAGTGTTCAAACTATATAATAAGACTTATGAGTGCACAACAAATATACAACAATTTCAATCTTACTAATAGAAGGGACGGTCTTGGAGGAACAACCAATGAATAAACTATAAGTATAAGAAACTCTAAGTGTTATTGTAAGGCATTGATTTGGTTTGGCAATGACACTTTTAAGCATCGATCTCTCCTTATTTGGAGTTGTTTTAGTTTGAAGGTGTTAATAAAAAATAAACTCCTAACATAACAATACTGATTTTTTATTTTATTTTATTGTTACATTTATAAAATAATATAATATAAAGAGACACAAACGTTAACCTGAAAAACTACTCTCATAATTAGTAAAACTCATCTGACTCTTAAAACGTTATATAGAGGAGAGAAAAAAATGTAGACTTGTTTCACCAAAATAGAAGATGATTAGTAATGAAATAAATGATTTTTTTTCTCCACTTCTGCCTTCAATGAACCGTAATCAAAGGTTCAAAAAGTTGTTTGATTCTCAAGATAGGGGTGACATGTTTGTATCTCGTGACAAATTGACTTGTTTTGTTTCTTTGATAGAGGTGACATATTTTGTTTCTTTGAATTTTGAAGATAGTTGAAAATTCATATAGTTCAAAAGTAGACAATGAATCTTAGTTTGTTTTGTTTCTTTGAAAAGTAGACAATGAATATGAATTTCAGTCTTGTTCTCATATTTTTTATTTTTTTATAAATTAATAAAAAAGAATATTATTTAACATAAATTATTAAAATATCTTTCAAAATTTAATAAAAGTAAAACTATATTATTTTATTATTAGTTAATTAATTAGAGAAATTTGACGGGTAAATGAGTCGGTGACCAACGCATAATTTTAAATGTGTTGGTGACCACTTCATATTTTTTTTACGAAATTGTCCTGTCGTGAGACGCAACTGGATGCTATATGAAAAATCCACAAATCGCGAGACGTAATCTCGGTGGCAAGAAACAACCGACAATTGCGAGACACAACCAGCAATCTCGACACACAATATATATTTTTTTTTTTGAAAAGTCCACAATCGCAAGATTCATTCGCGAGATGCATTCGTAAAAGGACTTTTCACAGCATCCAATTACATCTCGCAAGGGTTACAATTTCATCCAAAACCTATATTGCGCTGGAGACCACCAGCTCATCTGATGTCATTTAGTGAAATTTCCCATTAATTATGTACAATAGAAAAATAAATAAAAAAACCCAAGAAAAGCACACGATCAAACGACCACTTGAATATATATTAAAAAATTCAAAACTTGTTTAGGAAAATCTGAGTCAGAATCCCGCTTGGATAATAAAGAAGAAGATTTTCGAGCGACTTCTTGGCGGAGGTCGAGAGAGAAACTCGCAATGTCTAGTCTCTCATCCAGTGAATCTGAGGAAGAAGATGAGCGTATCGAATCATACAGGAAAGGCGGATATCACGCTGTTAGAATCGGAGATTCCTTCGCTGACGGCCGCTATATCGCTCAGAGGAAGCTCGGTTGGGGCCAGTTTTCCACCGTTTGGCTCGCTTACGACACTAAGACTTCCGTATACTTTCTCCCTTATCTCCTTCCTATATATCTCGCATCAGATTATTCATCATTGAAAATTTTGAATCACTTCTGTTCTATACTATAGACTTTTTCATTTTTGCCTTTTCAATTTACGATCTCACCGTGATTTTGACCAACCTGAGACTAACTGTTTTCTTTCATCATTCAACTTTGATGATACTGTAATACTTTGTTCATTAATATATCATGTTTACTTTACCTTTATACCTCGTTATTTTTAGAATTTTGCTTTGAGATTTCCTTATCTGGAAAGTTATGTCCAATTTCAGTCCGCGGCATATAAGGGAAATGATGGGTTGAAACCCTGTAATGTGGAATATTGATGATTGAATTTACTGTTTTTCCTTAGTTGAAGAATGATGCTCATGATCTGTCACTACAATAATTGATAAAGAGCAAAATCTCCATTTTATGTTAGCATGTGTTTATTGCAAAAGGTTGTTTCTTGTGACTTTTTCAGTTCAGAGTTCAGACAGAATCGAACATTTGGTTTCGGAAGCCCTACACCAAGATGTTTGGTGTTTGAAGCTTTTTATATTAAGTGCTTACTGGTCTGATGGACCATCCTTTATCTTTCTCATTTGGTTATTAAAGTCTATGATCTCTATAGATGATTTCCCCCCTTTTGTGGCTTAAGGACCTAAGGTGCTTATCTTGTGGTTGTTTATATATCCTTGCAGAATTATGTTGCTCTTAAGATCCACAAAAGTGCGCCAGAATTTACGCAGGCAGGTCTTCACGAGGTTGGACTCCTTTCTGCCATCGCTGAAGGAGACCCCACAAATAGTAAACATGTTGTAAGATTAATTGATCACTTTAAGCACGCAGGCCCAAATGGACAACATTTGTGCATGGTAAATGAATTTCTGGGTGAAAGCTTACTCCGGTTGATCAAATTTAATCGCTACAAGTGTCTGGAATTGGACAAGGTCAGAGAGATATGCAAATGCATTTTAATTGGTCTGGATTATCTACATAGACAACTTGGCATTATACATACAGATCTAAAACCTGAGAATGTTCTTCTCATGTCCACTATTGATCCATCTAAAGATCCTATTAGATCAGGTCTCACCCCTATCCTTGAAAAACCGGAGGGAAATCCAAATGATAGAACCACCACTAATATTATTGAGAAAAAATTGAAGAGAATGGCGAGAAAGGCTGTGACTAAAATAGCAGAAAGACGAGCTTCAATAGGAGTTGTGAGACCAACTGTAAAGCCGGATAGATGTCTAAATGGGATTAACGTAAGGTGCAAGATTGTGGACTTTGGAAATGCATGTTTTGCAGATAACCCATTATCAGAAGAAATTCAAACGAGGGAGTATAGATCCCCCGAGGTCATTCTTCGATCTGGATATTCATTCTCGGCTGACATGTGGTCATTTGCTTGTTTGGCTTTTGAGTTAGCCACTGGTGAGATCATGTTTAATCCTAAGAAGGGACAAGATTACGTCGAGGATGAGGTATTTGTTCTTGATCTTATGTTTGGTTAATTTGTGTCCTAAAATTTAGTCTCCCTTGATCAAAATCCCATACATTACCTGATCTTTAACACGTTTATTTATTTTTGTTTAATATATTGTTATTAATCAACTGTTTTGCTCATTTGCAAGGATCACCTGGCTCTAATGATGGAGCTCCTTGGAAAGATGCCGAAAAAGGTAAGTGACACTATGATAGAAATGTAGATTAGGGTTTCGAATGTACAATCACATGATAATTAATAGATAACTGTTATTATTGGTTATGGTAATAATGTTATTATTTTAAGTTGTCTTCTTTATTAGTATTTGATTATGATTAGAATTTAGTTCCAAAAATAGGTTCATAGTCCCTTTATGACATAATGTTGAAGTTATTCAAGTCTCCCCCTTTAGCGAGTTCTACAAACCCAATCTAGGATATTTAACATTGATATCAGATTCTTTACAGTCTTGTTTTTTTTTTTGTTAATTCTTTAAACCAAAAAAAGGAAAAAATGAAGAACATGTATAATATTATCATAATCAGTAATAATAATACTCATAGTTAACCAACCATCGTGTTATCTTGTGATTGATCCCCATTCCATTTGTGAAAAAAAGATGGGTCTTACTGAATTGTTTGTTATGAAACAGATTGCAATTAGTGGAGCTTTGTCTAAAGATTATTTCGACAGACACGGGGATCTGAAGAGAATACGAAGGCTAAAGAACATGTCGCTAGATGAGGTTCTGGTTAGGAAGTACAAGTTTTCTGAAACAGATGCTAAGGAGTTTGCGGAGTTTTTGTGTCCACTTCTTGATTTTGCACCAGAAAAGAGACCAACTGCTCATAAGTGTCTGCAACACACATGGCTTAATATTGGGACCCAGATTAAGGATGAAGTGAAGAATGAATGAATGTGAAGAATGAATGACAACTTCAAGTCAAAAATAGGCGGGATATTTTTTAGGACTTCTATCTCGTGTATCTGCAAATTCAAAAAATTGGATTTTGTAGTATGATGTGGTAACAACAATTACAATTAATCAAATACTCTGAACTTGAGAACTGATAAATTACAAGCAATGCACGGATGAAACTTATAACCAACATTTTTTATATTATATTTCAACAGATATTTTTTTTCAAATCTTACTGAGCCTTCCTATTTATCTATTAGTAAAGTTATACAAAATGAAATAATATTTAATCGGTTATTTTCATGATATTTATAAATAAAAAAATAAAAGATTCAAGGGCACTAATTTGATGACCGCATTTTAGTAAATAAGGATTTTAATTACAGATACAGCGTTTTTGTATAACTGTGATGCTTAAAAGCTTCAAAATTGTGATATTTAAAAGAAAAGATCTAAATTTTTTAATAAAGAGCTCCCAATTTGACATAAATACAATGGAAATCAAAATATGAGCCAATTTGAAAATAATTTTACTTTTATAGAATTGTGGTTAAGTTTCATATAAAAATAAAAATAAAAAGTCTATCTAAATTATGAGATTACAACTATATTGGTAAGAATCTATATAAATATATAATGATGCTTAATTTTTAAAGTGTCCGGATTGCCGGGTTGAGAGCTGTGGTTAATTTGGATATTTATGTGAGAGTAAATGGATACTTGAGTCGGATTGTATGTTGACCCGCCCATAAACTTAAAACGGTTAAAAATAAAATTAAAAATGCTATTTGTATGTTTCGAACTTGCAACCTGACAAAAACAAGTACAACTCTTTAATCAACTAGACTAACCACACTTTATATTTAAGATTCAACACCAAATTTAATGAACGCGATACATTTTAACAATAAAAGTTCAACTTTTTAACTAACTCATTTATATATATATATATATATATATATTTTTAAGTGTCCGAATTGTCGGGTCGAGAGTTGTGGTTAATTTGAGTATTTATGTGAGAGTAAATGGATACTTGAGTCGAATTGTGGGTTGACCCGCCCATAAACTTAAAACGGTTAAAAATAAAATTAAAAATGCTATTTGTATATTTCGAACTTGCAACCTAACAAAACAAGTATAACCTTTAACCAAGTGTGATTGAGATGTGGTTTGCCGAGAGATAATAGATCGGTATCATTTGAAAGTGGTTAAACAAATATGAATCAAATATTTGATTGACCAAAGTGTGAGGTCACGATGCTAATTATTAAAAAATATGAATCAAATATTTGATTGACAAAGTGAAAGTGTAAAGTCACGAGATGAGAGAATAATTCGGAAAAAATATGTGATGAAACATGTGAGAAAATAAGTTGTTTTATCGAAGTGAATAAAATGTGGAATTAGAACGTTATATTTTTATTTTAATATATTATTCGTGATTTATTAAGAATTTTAAACATTGAAGAGATATTATTATAATTTATTTAATTTATTTTGTTTTTATATTTATCCGTGTGCATCGCACGGAAATTTTTCTAGTTAAGTATTACACCAGTAATGTTATTAACTCACTATAATAATTTATTTTTGTAAGAATTTTGTTTAAGATAATAAAAATTATTATTGATATTGAGTTAATAGAAGAGACCCAATTAAATAGGTCTAACAAAATTAAATAAAGTGTCCAAAGTTTAAATTAGTTAGACTAATTTGCTTATATATAGATAAATAGATAGTGAGAGATTTTATATATGTGTGAGTGATATATATATAAACAAATGTATAATTGAAACATTTGATTGTGATAGTGAAATTGAGTTTTTAACCTAGCTCAACGGATATGTAGACCAATTTTTTGGTCAAACTCTGATATCAAATCTTGTGTTGTTATACTCTTTATGGTTTATTCATGTCATATTTCTCAATTCTTTGATTGATTAGTAAGGAAATTCCCTACATTTATGAATTTGTTTTTTCTTAACAAAAGTTTTTTAAGTTAAAAATAAATAAATATAAATAGTGTTATTAGAATATTAGATTTATATTTTTTTTTCTAAAATTTGTTAATTTTATTAAACATTTAAAAGAAATTAGAAGACATAAGATAAAGATGGAAATATTGAAGATCTCAAATGAACCTTCATATTGAGGGTGATGGGAGATATTTGAATTTAATTGACGGAAAAATATAAAAAAATCTTTCTTCCCTCACACTTTTTAAAGCTAATGTGATGATTTTTTATTGTAATCAATTATTGTATTATAAGTAGGGGTAAGTAAAATTAAAAAAATTGAACTGAATTTTCGAAAAATCGATTGAAATAATTATAAATTGGTCGAATCAAGTTTTATTCCGTTTATAATTTCCGATGATTTAGATAATAAAAAATCGACAGATAAACCGACCGATCGTATATATATTTGTTTTTGATATTTTTTAAGTGTTGTCTTTCTCGACTAGTGTAAAAGATAAAGAATTGTTTTGGGACAGATAGATCGACATACTAAACTTATTTTATAACCGACCAAATCGAATCGATATTTAATCGACCATCGATGGACAGAGATTTTGAAAAACATACGATAGGATATATATAATTATTATATTCTTAACGACCGGCTGTAAGAGCATACTCCCGCGCGCCACGGTCGATTATCCTACTCCCTCTAGGAAGGAAGGGCGTCTTCATTCGCAATATACAGCAAGCGAATTGTCGTAAATTACTAAACCCTAACCACAAGATCACTTACCTATTTTTGGGGAAATTTGAGGAAATGACCCCAAAATAAGGCCAAATAGCCGATGGTGCGGCCCACTAATTTTTATAGCGCTGGTGACCCCCAAATTTTTTAATGACCATTTTACCCATGCGTCACGCACCCTCCAGGTGCGTGACGCACCCTGAACCCTATAAAGACTTAATTTTTTTTCATTTTCGTTTCAGTTTCTCTCTCATCCAGCCCGTCTTCTCCGCCGCTCCGCCGTGAAACCCTAATGGTGGCGGAGAAGATTTTCTCTTCTTTTTCAGCGATGAAGAACGAATCGAAGAGGCACCGTCGACCATGGCAACATATTCAACGGCCTATAACTTCGAAGAACATCCAATGGAGACGAGTTTGCACAGCGCTGAGGATTTCGAACAAATTGACATTTCATTCGACCATTCCACTATATTTTGTGTTTATTTCGTTATTGTTTGTTTCGATTTCCTATTCAGTTCGTGTATATTTCATTTACAGAACGTTCCTCATTGATTCGCTGATTCGTTGAATGCAGGTTGTTTGTTTGGTAGGATGCGTCACGTAGGATGCGTCAAGATGGATGCGTCAAGATGGATGCGTCAACATGGATGCGTCAAGATGGATGCGTCAAGATGGATGCGTCAACATGGATGCGTCACGTAGGATGCGTCAAGATGGATGCGTCAACATGGATGCGTCAAGATGGATGCGTCAACTCCGATGCGTCAACTCGGATGCGTCAACTCGGATGCGTCAAGATGGATGCGTCAACTCCGATGCGTCAACTCCGATGCGTCAACTCGGATGCGTCAACTCCGATGCGTCAACTCCGATGCGTCAACTCGGATGCGTCAACTCCGATGCGTCAACTCGGATGCGTCAAGTAGGATACGATGCGTCACATTTATTTTTATTTTATATAAAAACCCAAATAAGCCTCGACCACTATTCATGCTCTCTCTCTCTCTCGCACCCGACGACGCACCTGCCTCGACGACGCACCTGCCTCGACGTCTCTTCCTGCTCGTCTCCGTCTTCATCTTCTCGTTCATTCATTGACTTCATGAGGTTAGTTTTAGTTATGTTTGTTTATGTTCATGTTAGGTTTTAGGGTTGGTTGCTTCTTGTTTGCAAATGGTTCATTCATGGTTTATGTTAGGGTTTAGGGTTGCTTCATGCTTGCAAATGGTTCATGCATGTTTTATGTTATGTTTTTAGGGTTGCTTCTTGCTTTCAAATAGTTCATGCATGTTTTATGTTAGGGTTTTAGGGTAGGTTGCTTCCTGCTTTCAAACGGTTCATGCATGTTTTATGTTAGGAATTAGGGTAGCATGCTTCTTGATTTCAAATGGTTCATGCACGGTTTACGGGTTGGGTTGCGTCAAGCAGCTGCGTCAAGCAACTGCGTCAAGCAACTGCGTCAAGCAGCTGCGTCAAGCAGCTGCTTGACGCATCTGACAGTTGTTTCTAGCTATTTTGACGGTTGCTTTTCTTCTCGTTTGTTTATATTTGTTTTGAAATGTTTTCACAAACATTGTTGTTTTTCTTTTCCCTTTTGTAGATGGCAGACTTCACGGTTTATGATTTTCCTGGTAGGATTTCATTGAAATCTGTTCTAGCCTTGAAAAAAGTATCTGATAGGTTTGAAGCGCTGGGTCTTATGGAGAGGGCTCTAAATTCTCAATTTCAGTATTTATTGAGAGGAGTCCCAGACTTGTTGTTCTCAGGGACCATTTTACATCAGTTGCTGGTTCGGAAGGTGAAGGCCAATTTGAATAGGATGATTTTCAACCTTAATGGGGAGGAATATACTTTTGGTCTGAAAGAGTACGCATTGATTACAGGCCTCAACTTCGACAGATTGCCTGAATACAAAGATGAATGCCGAGGTTGTCCACCCTTGCTGATAAAATATTTCAAAAGGAATACGTCAATTCGAATGATGGATTTGGAATCTATTTTCATGAAATGCACCGATAAGGAAGACGCATGGAAGATCGGGTTGATCTGCTTGATTAACCAGTACCTCTTCTCATATGACCCAAAACGGCTTTTAAATCTCAAAATCATCCATATGGTTGAAGATGTTGAAGATTTCCTCCGATTTCCATGGGGGAAGGTGTCCTTTAGATTCACCATGAGGGGTCTTGACCAGGACATGAAACACCACAGGTCCGTATATATGTCTAGGAAAGGGAGTGGAGTTACTAATTCTTTTGCTTATAACGTGTATGGGTTTGTACTAGCACTACAAGTGTGGAGCTATGAGATCATTCAAAACATGGTCCCTAAATTCGCCACAAGGAAAGACGTTGATGGCCCTTTTCGCCCAAGGATACTGTTGTATCAATCGAAAAGGAAGAATACATTTCAGGAGATGCAATCTGCCTTTAACAGCGCTGTGTTTTCTAAGATGGAAGAGTCCTCCGATGAGACGAGTTTGTACAGTGGGGAGGATTTTGAACACATTAACAATTCATACGATGATTTGTTTGAGGGAGTTACTGATGGGGGAAAAAAGAGAAAGGCTGATGAAGATGTTGCTGAAGATGATGATGAAGATGTTGATGAAGAACCTACTACTGTCCAACCTTCCAAGAGGAAGAGAAATGTTGAATATGATGATATATCCCCCCCCAGCAAAGCAGCCATCAAGCGTCGTAACCTGCGTAACATGAGTCCCCCATCCGCAACTTCAACACCTCCATCATCACCTGCACGTGAACCGGCACCGGCATCTCATGTTCAGATAAAGGATGCCGAAGTGATAAAGAAGGATGTCGAAGAGATAAAGAAAGATGTCGAAGAAATCAAGAGAGACATAAGAGACATCAAATTGAATCAACAAAACTACTTTACGAGGTTTGAAAAGATGATTCTCAGTCTAAGCAACCAGTTCGCCAGCCATTTCACCAACCAGGTAATTCTGTTAGAGCTTTCTGTTTTTTACTACTGTATGTCTTTGACGCCGCTGCTTGACGCAGCTACTTGACACAGCTGCTTGACGCAGCTGCTTGACGCAGCTGCTTGACGCAGCTGCTTGACGCATCTGCTTGACGCATCTGCTTGACGCAGCTGCTTGACGCAGCTGCTTGACGCATCCTTAATTTAAATTCTTTTCACTTTTGTAGCAGGAGCAGAAGGATAATGACATCGGTCTGAATGACAATCGTGACGAAGAGGAAGAAAAGCAGAATGATATTCGTGTTGAAGAAGAGGAAGAAAAGCAGAATGACAAGAATGACATTCGTGACGAAGAAGAGGAGAATGCCATTGGTCTGAATGACATTCTCGATGAAGAAGATGAGCAAAAGGAGAATGAGAAGGTTAATAATGGAGCCATTTTGCAAGACAGTGTTGAATTGGAGCAGAAGAAGATTGAGAATGAGAATGTTGAGGATCCGCCGATAGAGAATGTTGAGGCTGTTGTCGAGAATGAGAATGTTGTCGAGAAAGAGGTCGTTGTCGAGAAAGAGGCCGTTGTTGAGAATGAGAAAGAAGAAGTGGAGATTGAAGAAGGGGAGAAGAAAGAAGAAGTGGAGATTGAAGAAGGGGAGATTGAAGAAGAAGGGGAGAAGAAAGAAGAAGTGGAGAAGAAAGAAGAAGTGGAGAAGAAAGAAGAAGTGAAGAGAAAGCCTATACAAAAGACTTTTCAGAAAAAGGTGGGGAAGAAGGTTGGGAAGAAGAAAGACGAAAATGACGAAGATGAACTGGAAATAGTGAATACTCCTCCTCCTCTTCCTAAGAAAGTCATATTGGTCACGAGAAGGAATAAGAGGCCGAAGAATGATCCAGATTTCACCGACCCCAATCTGAAACAGCCCAAGTTAAAAGATCCTATCACCGTCAATCCACTTCTAAAATATGACGATCAACTTCTTCATCAATTGCAAACATGGCTTAAAGATCCAAAAACTGACAACAACAAAATTGAGCTCCATACTATATTAGGTGATAAGGCATTATTTCGCCGAATGCTAAAAAGGTTCACCTGGCTGACTGATGATGTAAGTAATATTCATGTTAGAATAATTTTAGATTTGCAGATTGTATTTTAAATGTGTTTCTCTTGTGTAGGAAATCGATGCAGGTTGCTTCATTCTGAGAAAAATAGCTTGGGTATATCCAAAGACATATAAGAAGAACTTCTTTATTGGAGATTGTTGGCTCCACACCAGGTTCACTGCTGAGTACGCTGCGTTTAAGAAAAGTCGTATTGAGTTTGACATTGAAAACTTTTTCGAATACTTCTTGGGCGATGAAAGCAACTATAGGAATAGTTGGAAAGTATGCGATGATTTATATATTCCTTGGAACATCAAAGACGTCCACTGGATACTTTGTGTTGTCCGTCTACAGCAATGGCGCGTAGACGTATATGACTGCGATCCTGGATGTTATGCTAATCTTGATGAGTTTGTGCTACCGATGTGCCAAATGATTCCGGTTATATTTGACAAGGCATTGCCTCTTGAAGATAAATAAAGATTTCCTCTGCTCAACCCTGATTCCGTTTTGCCATACACAAGACTTCCAGAGTCAGAAGTTCTCAAAGCAACTAAGAGTGGAGATTGTGGTGTATTTGTACTAATGTATATTGAGTACTTGACTGCAGGTCTGAATCTATCAGAAGTGACCTCAAATCAGATGAAAGCTTGGAGAGAAAAGTGGGCAGTGAGGTTATTTCATGGACTTGTAGATCCATAGGTTATTTATGAAACTTTTGTACTGTTCTGATATCAAATTTTTGTAATGTTAATCTCAAACCTTTGTAATATGGTTGATTTAATGATATCAAATGTTGTTAATGATATATATGTTATTGTTGTTAATGATATCAAATGTTGTTAATGTTGTAAACCATGTCTAATGTAATAGGTTCTGCACTAATGTAAACCATGTTTCGTCAAGCAGCTGCGTCAAGCAACTGCGTCAAGCAACTGCGTCAAGCAGTTTCGTCAAGCAGCTGCGTTACGCAGTTTCGTCAAGCAGCTGCGTTACGCAGTTTCGTCAAGCAGCTGCGTCAAGGAGGAGGAGCAACAACAACTCTTAAGACAACAACAACAGCTGCTTTCTCAGATATTAGCATAGTGTTTCCTCTGACTCTTCGATAAATTTGCCTCATCAATTGTTTCTGAAGCAAGTGATGCTAAAAAAGCTTCTGAGAAAAAGTCCAGAAAACAGAAGTCTTCCAAGGCACAAACCTTACTGAATACAAAAGCAACTGTGCAGCTATCAAAACCCTGATGCAATACAATACACTTTACTGAATCCTTGAATCCTTGATGCAAAAACAACATTAACACCTCCACACAAGACATTTGGTAATAAGTCTACAAAAACAACATTAACACCACAACACAACACTAACAAGTTCATTCTAAGCTAATGGCTCGTAAGATTGAGATGAGGGCTCGTACAGTTGAGATGATGATGGCTCATTCTGCTGAGATGATGAGGGCACATGCTGCTGAGATGATGAGGGCTCATGCTGCTGAGATGATGAGGGCTCATGCTGCTGAGATGATGCTCTTGCTCTTGCGGTAGATGGTGCAGGCATCACTGCTTTGCATGTTGCTCTATTATGTCCTAGACCTGCACATGAACTGCATCGTCTCGGGACCTTACGGACCTCACCTTGGGATGTCCTACGTTTAGTTTGTGGCCGACCTTTCTTAACCTTCACAGGTGGTTTTAGACACACGCGTTGTTTGATAATATCGGGAAGATCCCAATTCTCTTCATCACCAACCGGATAACATGTCTCCGCATATGCATTCAACCAAGATACAGTTGTATAATACCTATGAGAAGGAAAATAAAATGATTAAAAATAGGTTAAATAAATAAGTTCAAAACGATTAAATACCTTGAGCATAAGTCGTAAGGAACCACATTCCTGTGACGGGCAGCAGCCAGTGCATGTGTACAAGGAAGACCGGAGACTTCAAATACCCTACAAGTGCAGTCCTTGTCCTTCAAATTGACTTTATAATGTGCCTCATTATCATGCACATACAACTCAAATCGGTTAAGGGATGATACGGTATAGAATCTTGCTTTCTCAAAACCATCACATAATAACTTTTCATACGTTGGAGATAAAAATTCTTGGTGGTTGGACGCTTTTTCTCTTCTATCATTAAACCACCCTTGTAATGTTGTTCTTAAAGACTCAAGCATTGCTGAAATTGGATACTTTCTGGCTTCCCTGCACTGACTATTCAAACTCTCTGCATAATTGCTTGTGAGTTGATTGTATCGCTTACCGGGGAAATATGCTCTACTCCATCTTTGAAACCCAATCTCTTCCAAATAGGCAGCAATCCTATGATCTTTAACCCTGATCTTGTCAAAAAACCGATTAAATTGGGGGATAGTGTACGCACGAGAAGCCAAATCAAACTCGACATGACAATTATCAGTTTTGAATTTGGCATTAATATTCATCTTTATGTGATACGTGCACGCACCGTGGTCTGCTTCTGGAAAAACAGCACACAAGGCATTGGCTATACTTGGGTGTCTATCGGATACGAAGACGAGATCATCAACTAATCCAATTGCTTCTCTAAGTTTTTGCATGAAATAAGTCCACGAGTTATTATTCTCTGAATCAACAACGCCGAATGCAACAGGATACAGTTGCTCATTGGCATCCAATGCAACAGCCACCAATAGTTGACCTCCCACCTTGTGCTTGAGAAAACTTGCATCAACACACAATACGGGACGACAGAAGGCTTTGAAACCCCTAATTGAGAGGCCTAGAGACATGAACATATATTTGAAGTGCCCGTGCTCGTCTGTCTGAATATCTGTTATGGTACCCGGATTATTCTTCTCCAACATGTATAGGTATGAAGGCAATTTTCCATAGGAATCCTCTACCGATCCTCGCACCGCCGTTAAAGCCGTTTCCCTTGCCCTCCAAGCCTTATTATAAGTCAAAAACATCCCATAATCTGACTGCATGTCTTCAATTATTTTTTTAGGCAAGTGGTTATGGTGATGGTCCATGTACTTACCCTTCATGCACTGCCCAATAACCCATGCCGGTGTTTGCATTTTTTTTTCCGGCCTCGACAAAACTGAGCATGAGTGTTGTCGATTGAATTTCCGAATCTCAAACATCTCGGAAAACTTACCTTTCACAGCACGTAAGCTCCACTTGCATGTCTCATCCATACATTTCACATACCAAAGATGTTTTCGAGACTTTTTCACTTTGAATTCAAAATGATAAGTCATCGCATATTTATATAGCGTCAGTTGAAGTTCTTTTTTAGTATCAAATAACGTACCGACTTCCAATACGGTTTCACTAGTTAACGCCAATGCAAATGAAGGGTCTGTCGGTGATACGTCTGTAGGGTCTGTCGATGGTGTACCCATTGACGCTCTTGCACTAGATGGTGTACCCATTGACGCTCTTGCACTAGATGGTGTACCCATTGACGCTCTTGCACTAGATGGTGTACCCATTGACGCTCTTGCACTAGATGGTGTACCCATTGGTGTAGGTATTGACCGGTGCGGCGTGCGTGCAACTGCTGATGCAGGACTAGTAGTAGCTTGGAAATCACTAACCCGTTCATAATTAAAGTCAATAACGCGTTCATGATTAATCAGTTCATGATGAGCCCGTTCATCTTCTTCTCCTCCTCCTTCATTATCACTTTCAAATAAAATCTGTTGAGAAACAACTCGAGAAACAACGCCGGGTATACTTTTTTGAGTAATGATTGGTAGTGTAGTATCTTGACTTGGGTACTTCTCTACTAATGAGACACAAAGTGGTGACGAACTTCGACCCGATATCAACCGTGATAAATACATGCCCACATCTTTATCTCCCTCAATAACAACAGGGGGAAGTTTTGCAGAAGGATCATACATGACTTTAATCACTAAATCATATGCAGACTTTTGCACGTTAATCGTCTCATAGATTGTATCAACTAATTCAGCAAATGTAGTACATTGAGGTATATCCATGGTTTTGCATGATTGTGCAGAGAAAGACCTGGTACCATTGGCTGCAATTTGCCACTCTCCATTGTACACAACAAATACGTCAGCAAATACTTCAACTGCAATTGAAAAAATGATAGTATCAATCGAGAGACACCGTAACAATGAAATGCAAGTAAAGTGTATGGGGTGCGTTACGCATCTGCGCAACGCAACTACGTGACGCAACTACGTGACGCAACTGCGTTACGCAACTACGTGACGCAACTGCGTTACACACCCAGTTTCCGCCGCGACGGTGGCATTCCACCTACTCATTCCCTAATCACTACACCCTAACAAACAAAGCGTGGAAAGAGAGAAATGAAGAAGGAGAAGAATACCTGTAGCAGCAGAAAGAGACATTGTGAAGGAAGTGGATTCCGCCGTCGTCTTCGTCGGTCGGTGGTTGGGTTTTTTAGAGAGAAGGAGGAGAAGGGAAGTGAAGAAAGAGAAGAAGAAAGAAAGAATGAAGAGAACACACATTTTTTTTATTATATAGTAAGGGCATTGTGGACTTTTCACAATGCCCTCAGGTGCGTCACGCAACGGGAGGGTGCGTGACGCAACGGAGGTATTTTCGGCAGAAAATTATTTGGGGGTCACCAGCGCTATAAAAATTAGTGGGCCGCACCATCGGCTATTTGGCCTTATTTTGGGGTCATTTCCTCAAATTTCCCTATTTTTGAGGTTGGCGCTCCAAATCAAACCTCGCTTTATTTTGCATGAGTGTCCATTTCTTGTTAGGGGGAATCACAACTATTATTTTACTCTTTTACGTACTTGTTTGCTTGTAGAAATCTTATGTGAGCCGATTTGTGAACATTCAATTGAAAAGTGTTGTACTTAACAAGGTAGAAAGAAAATGCGAGAAATCAGGCGGTTACCAGAGTCTGTTCGCCATTCCGTTCGCTCCGGAATCATATTTTACGACTTGACAAGAGTAGTAGAAGAGCTCATATACAACAGCCTTGACGCCTCCGCTACCAAGGTGACCGTTTTTATATACATGCTCCTACTGCGTGAAAAGGGTTTTACCTTTTCAATAGGATATGAAGTTCTTCTCAATGTAAGGTATTACATTCTGGCCTTTGAAGTTGTCAAAACTGATATAGGTTTTTATCTTATTAGGTATCTGTTACTGTTGGAACTGGTATCTGTTTTGTTAAAGTAGCTGATAATGGTAAGATTTCTTCCTTATTTATCATTTACTTCTCATCACTGATCATGATCATTCACCACTGTTCTTATCACAAACAGTATTGCCCTTTCACCAAAAGAAAAGTACATTTGCATCACTTTAGTTGCTTAGGTCTGACACCTGCATCTTATTGTTATTGGGTTTCTTTTTTGTGTGTGTATGTTATGTAAAATTTCAATTACTTTCAGGACATGGGATTACAAGAGAAGGACTGGTTTTGTTGGGGGAGAGATATGGTAATCATTCATGTCTTTGTCATTTTTCCTCTGAGGTTGTTGATTTGTGAGACCATTTCATAACTTGGCTCATTGTCATGTTTCGTATTGCTTCTTAAAAGCTGATAATTGGCTGTTTTGTTATCAAACTTTGATTGTGACATGAAAAATCTACATTTGTTATGTTTGTGAAAACTCACAATGATCTAACAAATAATATGATTATAATCCAAAAAATATTTGATGATAATTGTGAAAAAAATCTCTATACCAAATTAACTAGAAAAATATACTATAATTTGGATCATAATCTAAAAATAATTTGTATACCAAATGAAGCAACGAAAATCACATTATAATTTTGTTAATTCTAGAAAAAATAATTTGATTATGATCCAGAAAAAAATCTTATATCAAACAAATAAAAATCACTTTCAGTTTTAACTTTGGTGATTTTCTAATGTGATCTTAATTGTGACAGTTAGTGTGAGAAAATATCAATTTCCAAATAGGCTCTGGTTTATAAATTCTATAAAAATGGAAATGCCCAATATTTACACAAATACATATCCATTGATTCCTCCTTGCTCATTGTTTTTTGGTCCAACAACATTTTCTTGTTTATTGGTTATTTAGTTGTTAATCACCGAAGTTACCTCCTTTTTCTTTGTCTAATTAGTCAGTTCAACTTTTTTTTTCATGTGTCTGGTGCTTTTTGTTGTTGAGATTGATGTTTGTGAAGAATATGTTCACCTTTTGCCCATATTTTCTTAGAGAGTTTTTCCCTCGTGAAGCATGCATTCTTGTTTGGAAACACTATTAATCTAGACATTGAGAAAGAATATGTTGCTATATGTAGGACGTGATGACCAAAATATTCCTGATCTGTGATTATGCAAGTATGTGAGCTTGCTGAAGAGAGAATATGCTTTTATGTGGCGTAGTTTTGTATGTTCTTGTTATGTGCTTTTCTTAATTGGCCTTAACATCCTCTCTTTTTGATTAATTGTCTACACACTTTCTCTTCATCCAAATCTTTGTCCAGAGGATGGTGTAGGTTAATCTTTTACCTATAATCCTAAGGTGTGTGTGTAGATTTTACCTAGTACACGTTATTGTGGCTAAAATTTTACCTAAACTCCTAGGGTTTATACAGACTTCATATTTCAGTATGTTTTTTGCTCTATGGGAACATTTGCAGATGTACTGTACATGATGTATTTCATTCCTTTTGTATTTTTTTAGTAGGAATAACTATAGATTACTTTCTATGGATATGTCTCATAATATCTTGTTCTTGACATCTATCACTGTGTGCTTGTCAGCAACATCAAAATTTGATAACTGGGATGGTAAAGATGATTTTAATGGAAGCTTTGGCCTTAGAGGAGAATCTTTAAGCTCAATGTCTGATATTTCCCTACTAGAAATAGTTACAAGAACACATGGGAGACCACATGGTTACAGCAAGGTTATGAAGGTTATGTGATTCATCATTCTCTTGATATCGAGCCTCCATAATCACTTCCTGTAATCTTTGTCTGCTTATTTTAGTATTAATGGAGGTTGATTCTCCTTCCATTCTTCACAGGGATGCAAATGTTTGTTTCTTGGAATTGATGATAGCAGACATGACATAGGCACAACAGGTAAAAGCTGTCTGTCTATTTTGGCCTCATTCCAATTAGAGAATGTAACTATTATGAAGCCATTTAGGCATGTTTTCTACCTTTTTTTTGTTAATAATCCTGCCCTAGCACAGAGAAGAAAAACACATAGGATTCAGAATCCTTTCCTCCTTGATTACATGTGATGGTTTCTCAAAAGAATTGTTAAGCATTCGCCATAGAGCCGGTTGTAGATTTTTTTTGTTGCTGAAAGCTGGTTCTAGAAGTTATCAGCATGATCTTGGTGACTTTGGTGAGTGACTGACTGAATCAGTCCCTTCATCAGGATATAGCTCATTTTACTTGTCCAGTAGATATATCTTTCTGCAATGCGTCCAGGAATCTGCAATAGAGATAGCAGGAGATGTTCCTTTTTTTTTCTTTTCTTTTCTTTTCTGGCTCCTTTTTGTTAAGGGTGTTCAATTTATCAACTGTGGAGTTCCTGAGAGTAGTATTCTTGCAGTTACTGCTCGTGATATATTTTATAATCAACCAGTTCGGCGGAAGCAAGTGGTATCCAGGTTCTAATTTATTAGCTTCTTGTTTTTCTTTGGATTGAGATATTACTGATGATGCCCATATTAAATTATATTTGGCATGGTAAATTTGGTTTATGGTAATGGTTTAAACTGATTGAATTTTTGCAATCCAATCTAATTTGAAGCCCGAAGAAGGTCCTTCATTCAGTCAAAAGTTGTGTGCTAAAGATTGCGCTAGTACATCCAAGAGTTTGTTTCAGATTGGTTGCCACCGAAGAGTAATCTTCTAAATTGGACAATGAACCTCGTGAAATGCTCGATTGTTAATTGAAATTTTCTATTATCTTCTGCAGTGATGTTGAACTATTGGTTTCAAATCCATCTTCTTCTCCTTTGTCTCTGTTGACAAGTGCTTTTGGAAACGAGGCTTCCAGTTCTCTTCATGAATTGGATGTTTCTGATGGTGTGTTGAAGCTTTCTGGATATATATCTATTCCTCGTGATACTATTTCTGAGAAGGTATGATGAAAGTGATCATTCATAAAGTTTCTTCTCTGCTCCGTACCCATGAAACAAGTCTAGACGTTACATGGTTATTTATTGCAGGCCTTCCAATATGTATGTATCCGCCATCTTATATTTATCATTGATTTATATTTGAACTTGAACATATCATATTCTTCTGGGAAGGCAACGGCCCATAGCCAGGACATGGTTATAGTTGTTCTTTGACTGCAACTCCAGATATCAATTCACGATACATTGACAAAGGTCAGATCCACAAACTGTTAAATCTCCTGGCCATGAATTTCAGCCATTCAGCTATTTCAAAGCCTGTGATTGAGTCACCTAATGGGAAACGAAAGAGATCTGAAGCTCATTTGACATATCTTCTGAACTTAAGTTGTCCACCATCTTGTTATGAAATCAATATTGAGCCATCGAAAGCAACTGCTGAATTCAAGGCAAGACATTTTTTGTGGAAGTGAATCTGATGTGTATGATATGTAATAAATATTATTATTATTATAATTTATATAGGAAGCTATAGGCAATTAGTAGTTAGTTAAATGAGTAGAAGATATTAACAGTTATTTATCATTTGGTCGTTATTTTTTCAGTTATGATTAATTAGTATAAATTAGTATTTTGTAATTGATCTGTGCATTGAACTTGAGTAGTTTGATTCCTCTTCTCATCTAGGCTTTGTGTTGTTCTTCTGAGCCTCTCATCGCTTTTATTTGTTCTTCTCATCTTTGGCTTATGCTTTTCGGATGAATAACCTGGAAGGCTAGATTTTGCTCTTTTGAAAAGATGTTCTCTATGAAACTTGGTTTGTCCACAATAATGATTCAACTGATAAATTTAGTATTAAAAAGTAACAATCAAAGTTATCTCGTTTTTTTCTCCTTTTGCATAAATATTACAGTTTCCGTTATCTTTGTCTTCTTTTTGCTTGACATATTTGGTTTCCTTTCAGGACTGGTCTCCAATTCTTTCTTTAATTGAGAAAGTTGTACCCAAGTTCTGGAGAGAAATCATTTATCATGGTAAGCTGATAAGATTGTAGCTTTATAAGCGTTCCTTAATTTTGTTTCAACTAA
Source organism: Impatiens glandulifera (assembly GCF_907164915.1). Lineage (NCBI taxonomy): Eukaryota > Viridiplantae > Streptophyta > Magnoliopsida > Ericales > Balsaminaceae > Impatiens > Impatiens glandulifera. Next base: position 27,482,873 of record NC_061870.1, read on the forward strand.
TTGACACACATTAAATCATTTGTATCATGTGTATTTTTGAAGATGATGCACCCACTTATGATTATATTTCCAGAAAACGTAATTCAAGTATGAGAACCCATAATGCAACAGGGGAACAAAGTAAGCTCACTCTTATCTTCATTCCTTAATAGCCTTTCCATGCCACACAGTTAGAGGAAAACAGTAATATTGTTCACTCAGGTCCTTGTTTAAAGATCTAATTTTTATTTGATTATTTGTTTGCAGGCTTTACTGGAGAACACTCTTCCTCAGAGAGAATGGGAGAGATGCAGTATTTGAGTTCTTCTTTAAGCCTTTTCTCTCCCAAGCTTGGAGTTCTAGACAAAGAGTATGATCACATGACTAGCTGGGAAAATGATACTCCCAGTTGGATGTCTTCAAGAAATGTAGAACAATTGGAACATGAAAGCCATCGAGGAGTTCATCAAGCAGTCTATTCATTGAAGCCGTATTGTGAATTGCATACCACATCTATAATAGCTGACCAAGAAAGTGACTATGAGACACAGGAATTTGATGATAGATTCTTCTCTTCTGATAATCATTTATTGGGGAAGGGTCGTCTTTGGTGTACCAGATTGGAGAATTCTAAACAGAGTGATGATGCCAACATAAGCAATGTATTATCTGAGACTGAGTTGCCCTTTAAGAATTTTGTGAGTTGTAACAGGGAGAAAACAGTTCATGAGGAAATGAGAAAACCTTTCCTAAAGAGCTGCTCCTCACAAAGAGGCCCACAACTTGATAAATATACATATTTAAACACTAATGAAAGTACTGATGTTCATGGATCTAGAGCTAAACGAAAATGGTTTAACAATGAGGACTGGATAGATCCTAGAAGCTTGGAGGACCTTGAACTTGATCAGAGGTCTTGTTTTTCGCCAAGGTCTGGGTTGAATGTTGATGAAGCTACAACTTTGTATTCTCCTGATATCCAAACTTCTTATGACAAAGCTCCAGAGATGAATTTTGTCTCAAGAAATTCATCAAAATCACGGGAACTTGATGCATGTCATTTAAAATTGGATATTGATCTTCACTCAGACTCAGAAGAAAGTATGGAACCAGTTGAGTTTTTTCATGGTCCCTTTAACTCTCAATGGCCACATATAATGTTAGATTCACCGTGCACTACAAAATCTCAAGAAATAAGCCACATTGTTGGGGACAGGACTTTAGAAGTAAGTGTCGAATGTGATAAGCGTGCTAGCTCTTGGTTGAGGGTAGATAACAACTTTCAGGATTCTGTGCTTTGTTGCAATGATGATGAGACGAACAGGTTGGATAGAAAATATAGTTCATTGTCAAGAAAAACAAGCCCTTCCTTGAATTTTGAGAGATTTCGCCATAAAGACAATACATGTGATTCTCTCCAACTGCAGAATCTGGATAAAGATATCTTCCTTGAATGTTCTGAATTATATGGTCTCAGCTCTGGAAAATTGTGGAGAAAAGATGTTGCTAGTAGGCAACTAGATGGGTCTTGTCTCATTTCTTCAACAGCAAATTCCAAAAAGAATGAAAATGTAAGAGATTGTACTCAATATGCAAGAAAGAACCCTGTTCAGAATCGAAGGCATGGAAGAAGTCTCTCAGCTCCTCCATCCTATAGAAGCAAGAAGAAATTCTTTACCCTGAGTGATTATTTCACTATAGAAGAAGGGAATGCCAATATACAGACAACTCATGAGGCCAACAAGTTTCCAGGTAGTCATGAAATGCTTGGCTTGTCTAGCATTTCATAACTGTTGAGATGAGATATTATTTATGCATTTGCCTGCTCTGCAGAAGCAAGCAATGTGACGCAATTGCAAAACATATCCAGCATAGAACAGCACTCGGAACCTAATTCCATGGAAGAACCCACTCCATATCTTAGGTATTATAACTTTTGAAGACATAATAGTGAAAGTAAAATTCCGCATTCACTTTTAGTTATGTTGCTTTCAGGCCAGTTGATAAGAGAAGACTAAATGTGGAAGAGGAAAAATATGAGGTGGATGAAGAGTTAAAAAGCTTTCAACATTATCATAGGGATTCTTCTGAAGGTAACCTTCTTTTATTTCTTTTCTGTGATAAGTTTGAAGCAGAAAGTACAGCTTGTACAACTTCAGTGCTTCTTAGGGGTGAGCAAATAGGTAAACCCTTCTCATATTCAACCCAAACTAAATTTACCCAACTCAGGTTCTACTCATTATAATGGGTTGGTGTATAAAAAAAAAATATTAATATATTCATTCAATCTCAACTAACTAGCGAAGTCTTTTGATGATCATTCCATATGGCCGGGTCTCATTTTCTCTCTAATTTTTTGGAAAATCCGAAATGGGTGATTATAGATATAAAAATGGTCGTTGAGCAAACGATAAAGACTATGTACAAATGTTCAAAATTCTTATTTCGTGGTGGGGATGGCTCTAGAGCGAAGAGTCCTCACTGAAGACCTAGACTTTATTTGGGTAACCCAAAATGAACCCAAGCGAACTCACAATCCCCAACAAAAAAAAATACAAAATATTCGGCTAAAAAATAGTACTTTTTTAGGGTAAAAAAAAAGAAATTTCGGGTAACCTTGAACCCATCCCAATCCAAAGTGTCTACCCAAATTACTCAATTTGGAATTGGAGATTGAGTTTTGGGTTGACCCAGTTAGGGGTGAGCAAATGGATAAATCCAATCCATTTTACCTGATCCATATTAAATCCAAATTATATTTATACAATCTGATAATCCAAACCGTTATATTGATTATGGATTTGATTTGGATTGTATTGGGTATGGTTTGAATAATTCAATTCAACATTTTTTTGTCATTCTTTACTAGGTTTATTTATTTTACTCTCTTTTTGTTTTGTTAGTTAATGTTTAATAAGTTCATTTTACACTTAATTCAGAAAAAAAAAATTACTGTTAAATTTAAATTTGTTAATAATATATTTTATTATAATTAAATTTTATCTGTGCAATAGTAACTCTAAATTTATTTTATTTACTAAAAAGAAACCTCTAATTTTTTAATAAAATGGATGAAGTATGTTGACTAAATATAAATTTGATGGTTACGAAGAAAGAAAACAAAATTATGACCTACTTCATGCTAAAAAAGTAGAGATAAATAATATATTTTGGTGAAATATAGTCTAGTAAAAAACAAATTTGGAAAATATATTTTGTTTGGATAATCCTAATCCAATCCAAAGAACTCAATCCAATAGCTAATCTAAATTAGTATTTCGGATTAATCCGTGAAATGCTCAGCCCAGTATTTTCTCACCCCTCCTCATCCTCTTAGATAATGAAGTGATTAAGTTTTATTTGAGTTCTCTTCATGGATAACATGTGTTAGTATTATAAAGAATGGGTTTAATCTCATTTCTTAGATCCATTCAAGGAAATTGAAGAACCGGTTGATCCTGGTTTGAAGTGGCGCACGGGTTTTCCTCTGAATACAGTTAAGTGTTTTTTTAGTTCCTAGGGTGTTTGGCTTCCATTGCTTTGAGTTGTTTTCCAATGAGTGAAACAAGTAATTGTTTCCTTGATTTACAGGAAGGGGAAAAATCACTAAGGCACGAAGATCCTATACTTAATGTTACCTCTGGAATCTTGCATTTAGCTGGTGACTCACTGGTACCTGACTCTATCAATAGAAGCATTCTGGATAATGCCAGAGTCCTTCAGCAGGTGGACAAGAAATTTATCCCAGTTGTTGGTGGCGATGTACTTGCTTTAATTGATCAGGTTTTAAACTGCTTATCTTTGTACTCTGTCCTTCCATCTTGCCTATATTCACAACAGATCAATCACACTTGGGTCTCATAACAGCCCCATTTGGATATAATTGATAACATATTTAGGTGTTTTTGATTACTTTTGTTTGTGAATTTCTTTAAGAATTTGAGAAATAAGTATAGTAGATGATTTGACATTTATGAGTTAGTAAATAAAAAATTGAGAAACTGATATACACTGGTACATGAACTTGCGCGAGAAGTCTAGCCCATTCGTATATAGTTCACATGCGTTATGAAGGCAATTTGATTAAATTGGGTAACTTACTATAGCTGCATTATGAATGAATTTACAAGTAGTCGTCTTCTTCTACAGCATGCTGCTGATGAAAGAATCCGCCTGGAAGATTTACGAGTGAAGGTATCATGCTTTCTTTCTCTTTAACACTGAAGGATCTAGTAGCTAAGAATCAGAAATTTGACAGGTACTATCTGGAAAAATGAAGACAGTGGCCCATCTGAATGCAGAGCAAACTTTGGTACATGAATTTGAATGTCAGTCTTGAGGATTCCTCTGTTTTCTTCATTTATTTTTGACATGGTTTTCGTTGTTTCTGTCAAACGTGCAATAGGTCTTGCCTGAAATTGGGTACCAGTTGTTGCAAAATTATGCTGAGCAGATAAAGAATTGGGGTTGGATCTGCAATATTCATTCTCAGGAATCAGAATCCTTCAAAAAGTATTGATTTTTCTTAATAAAACTTAGTATGTCTATAAACATCGAGTTTCTATTATTGACCTCCTTTTTCAGGAGTCTGAATCTTCTACATAGGCAGGCGTCAGGTGTCACACTCCTTGCAGTAAGGAATCGTTTTTGTTCTATAAACATTCAGTTTCCATTGTACTATTGTAGTCAAATAACTCTGTTTGAAGTAATTACGATGAGTATGCATTTGGGGCATATAATAGTGTCTTAATTTGTAACAAACAAACACAGGTACCTTGTATATTGGGAGTCAAATTAAGTGACGTAGATCTTCTAGAATTTCTTCAACAGGTAATGCGAAATCATATATTGCATCTATTCCAACTCAAGTTTTGAATTATATATATGAACTGTGAAGTGCAGTTGTCAGATACAGATGGATCGTCAAGTATACCACCTTCAGTTCATAGGGTTCTTAATTCTAAAGCATGCAGGGGTAAAAATAAATTATATTTTGATCTTCTATATATAAAAGAAAAATGATTATTCGCTTGTCCTTAACTGGTGTGATGGTTTATTTATTATAAGGTGCTATAATGTTTGGAGATACATTGTTGCCTTCAGAATGTTCCCTGATTGTTGAAGAACTGAAGCAAACCTCACAATGTTTCCAAGTAAGTTGATGATCTAATGAGTAATAAAATAGTCTCCTCTAAGAGTGAGGGGTTGAATACTTGAATGTTAATTGTGCAGTGCGCACACGGGAGACCGACAACTGTCCCTTTGATAAACTTAAAGTCATTGCATAAACAAATATTAGCTAATAATCTCGAGCCCGTGAATGAAGGAGAAATATTGTCTTGGCATGGTTTGCGCAAGCACGAAGTCTGTCTGGAACGTGCAATTCGTCGCCTTTCTGTTTGTCAGAAAGATTAAACCAGGGAAATTACTACTACCATCTACAGAAGAGATCAAGAATAATGTGAATAGGTACGCACTGTACTACAACTAATACAGTTCCTTTCATTTTTGATCAAAATAGATGCACCCTTTCAAACAAACATATATAAGTGTGTTTGGTAAGAATTAAGGAATATGACTATTGGTATATATATGTATATACCATAAGAAACCAAATATTTCAGGACGGTAGAGTGTTAGCCATCTCGGAAATAAAGTCGGGTCACAAAAAAAAATCTATATACCATCCCGAAAATAAATTTGGTTCATAGAAAAAAAAAACTATATACCATCCCGAAAATAAAATTGGTCACAAAAAAATCTATTTACCAACAGTAAAACATGATGTTTGGTAGGTAACAAAGACTTTTTGTTATAGCACTTAACTTTTATTAATATTAATATTATATAATAATAAATATATATTTTATTTACACTACAAAAATTATGATATTTTGTAATAGTGTTCTTTTCGACTGAAATAGCATTAAAATTAGTATTTATCAACTAATTTAGTCACTTTGAGAACAATTCTAATATAATCAGCAATGTTACATAAATCAGATGCGGTTATGAAGTTGCAGATTTTGTAACCTATGTTGTCACTATTTTTACAATTATACTTGTAACTAGACTTTAGCCATTTTTATTTCAATATATATTATTCAAATTAGTATTCAAAACATTATTTACATGATAGATTTTATTAATGTTATTTTGTATTTTACAACTTATTTTGGAATAATTATTATAATATTATTTATTAATGACTTGTTTATTAATGACTTATTTATTAATAACTTATTTATATTTTTCAACAAAAAAATATATATTAATATTTAAGTTGGTAAAAATATTTCTTAAAATGTAATTAGTCAAATGTTCTACAATTATGTTTGCAATCATTTCATTTATCTTATAAATATAATGATTTTAAATGTAACTTATTTTACCATTCAAGCAATTATATATTTTTAGTATAGCAACTAATTTTCAAACTTCACTTGTAATATCATTTGTAATTAATATCTAATTTTTAATATTTTATTAATTTTATTTACTGCTATATATTTTGTAATATATATATAATTTATATTTTTCATTTTAACACTAACTTTAGTCATTTCATTTATAATATTATTTACAATAAATTTACATTATATATTTAAGTTTTTTTTTCAATTAGTTTATTAATAAGTATTACAATATCTTTGGCAATCCATATAAATGTATTCATGAAATTTTATTAATTACTTTAGCAATTTGTTCAGTAACATAATTTACAATCAAATTTAAATTACAAATTTAAAAATATTTACAATAAGTTTACCAATTTATTCTACAATATATTTTTGCAATCTATATAAATTTATTTATAAAAAATTATCAATATTTTTATCTATACAAATTACAAATAACTCTAATATACATAATGCAAAATACATTATTTATTTATTTATAAATGAAACTAATAGATAGATTATACCATATCAATTGTTATTCAACTTATATTGTAATATTTAGTTTTATAAAGTTACAATAATAGTTAATAAATAGAACAAAGAATTTTCTAAACTACTTAATACGTACATTGTTTATCAAAATTTGTTTATCAAAATTGTTAGTAAAAACTCAATGGGTTAGCTCCTACACAAGTTGCTTATATCTAATTTTAATATTATTAATTTTACTTATTCTATAACTATTTATTTTTTATTATTATTATTCTTTTGCAAAATTAGTATAATTAATTTATAATAAATAATTATATACAAAAATAAATGGATACTCCGTACGATATGTATAAATAATTAAGAATTAAGTTAGTAAATTTATAAATAATAAGTTTATAGATAAATTTAAATTTCATTGATTCTTATTCAATAAAATAATGTAATATACAATTGTAATTATATATATATTTTTATATATAAAACAAAGATTGCAATTTGAATTTGTATTAACATTGTAAAACAAGTTACAAAATAACTCTATAATAAATTTAATACAAAATAAATTACTATTATTTCTAAATGAAACAACAAATATAAATTAAACAATATGTCAATAACTTTTCAACTTAAATTCTAATATTAGTTTTATAAATACAATTTATTTTGCAATTTTACTTTAAATGAAAGTTGCGAAAAAAATTATAAAATTAACATTTTATTAATACAAAATAAGTTTTTAAATTTGATTACGAAATAAGTTAGAAGATTATATTCAATTATCTGTAATGCAAGATAAATAACAAAATTAGTTTAGAAATAATTCAAAATATATTTAAAAGTAGTTTAATTTACTTTTTATTTTAAACTTGCAAAAAAAATTGTAAAGTAAAACAGTTTTTTTTGTTAATGCAAAACATATTGAATTTTTATTTAACATATAATTAATAAATTTTAAAATTAATTAAGAATTAATTAAGAATGAAAGCATCTTAATAAAATAAATAATAAATCAAATTATATTGTCTTATATTTGTAACTTCATTTGGCAACATATAATTATAGTTTTGTTGCGAAACAAGTTACATATTAGTGTTAATAATATTTAACACAAACTTAGTTGCACAATAAGATAAGATTAGAGTTTCCAAGTTTTATGGTCACTTATTATTTATCTTTTATTGGAATAAAACATTATAATTATAAAAGTGGATGAAAACGTTGGAATATTTATATATATATGGTAGTTAAAATATTAACAATATTATTTGTATTATCTCTCTATTAATGTGGCTTTAAAAGTTGTAATGATTACTTGTTATAAAAAATTGTACTATTTTAATTAATAAAACATTATTCCCTCTTTAGTGACTTATTTAACAACAATTTATTTGAAGCTTTTAATTTTTTTTATCAGCAATCAATTAATGTAAAAAATGTTACAATATTTCCACTATTTAGAATTTATGTTATAATTTAAGTTACATATTCTCAAAGAATGTATTAGTTATATTTAAGTTGCAAAAATAAGTTACTAATGGACCATTTTTTTGTAGTGTTAGTTTTAAACTTTTAATATTATTATATATAGATAATATTATAATTTCATTATTAAAATATTATAATTTTTCTATAATTTAATTAATTATAACTAATGTTATTTATATATATATATTATTATTATTTTAGTTTTATATTTATTTCGTTACAATCAATTAAATACCATTTAAATTAAATATATGGAATTCACATAATTTTTTTATAATAATTAAATAAATTTAACTTTTCAGCCTTATACTACCTTCTTCTGTTACATACTAAAATTTATATCAATTTTTATAAGACAAACAATAATAACCAATGCATACAATTTATACTTTACATTATTTATATCATTACTTATACCACATACCTATAAGTAAAGAAATAATAGTATATTTAATTATATTGCAACACTTGATTGTAATAATAGTATATTTACTACTGATGTAGTAAAGAAATAAAAAATATTATCTTCTCACATTATTGCAACACTTGATTGTAATAATAGTATATATTTAATTATATTGTAAATACTAATTATAGTCATAATATATTTCAGATAGCATATCCTCTCTCCCCGCACCCAATACAACTGCTTTTTAGTATGAAAAATTAATCATTTGGCATAATAAAACAAAAAATGTAAAAAGTTTAATTATACATTTTTATATAAAATGTAAATAAAATTGTTTTTACATTTTAAATATGATTGTGAGGATGATGATTGTATCTATTTTTTGGGAGGCCTAGCTAATATATTATATACATGCACGTTGTGTACGTAAAGGTAAAGCATTTATATATTTTTATTTAACTTTCTTGCTCCTACAGGTCCTGATTGCAATATTAATGCATAAGGTTTTGGCAAAAAAAACATTTTTTTTATTTGGACAATCATAGAATATCAATTTTCAATAGCCTCTATATATCTAAATTATGTATGATCCTCCAACATTAAAAAATAAAAATAACATAAATTTCTATTATAAAGATTATAATAAATCAAATTAACTTGTTTTCTAGATTAACAATTACACAAGACATAATATTTAAAGTTATGAAACAACTCAATATTATAAAACAAAATAAGCAACTTTTCTAATACCTTGTTTTCTAAGTTTTGTTTACTCTTAGGTTAGTTTGACCAAAAAGACAATGAGAAAGAAAAGATGAATTTCTGATGTAGATTCGGATAAGATCCCAACATAAACAAACATGGAGTTTTCTAAGTTTTGTGATCTTTACAGATAATGGTTTAATGAAAAGTCTTGATCTTTTCAAAAAAAATAAAGTATTGAGAAAACCCTAATGCAACCTTTAGTTGATAGTGATCATTAATAGCAATTACCCAGACATTAACAGAACAAGAACTACTACTACTTACTATACATGGCTTACAATTCCCTTCCAAATGGTTCCAATTGAATTTGTCAAAGTTATATGAAACACTCTTCTTCTTCTTATACTTCTATTAACATGTTATCACAAACTAAACCCAAATGCAACCAACCAACCAACCAACCAAGAAAATCTATACAACATGTTCTTTCTTATAGAGAGATCAATTTGTCATGTTGTAGTCATCTGTCTGCAAATAAGGGTTATAACCACCATCTCCAGACATTTCCATTTTCCCCATCAATTGATCCATTCCTACAAACATTAATTGAAGAGTTAGCTGATTTGGAATCATGAAACAATATGAAACAATGTTACTACACTTACTTGGATTCGAAAGCATAGTGTCATAGTATGACATCGATAATTTCGAAGCAGCAGCAGCAGCAGCAGCACTATTAGATGGTGGTTTCATCATCATCATTTCTGGCCTAATGTTTTCATGTGAATGATGATCTAAGCCGCCTGTAGAATGCATCATCTCAAGGTTTTGTAGAAACATATTATTATCCTCATGATGATTATGGGGCCGATGAAAATCATGATCAGTTGCCTTGGCTCTCTTCTCATTATGTGATGGTGATGATGTTGATTCAACCTCTGTCTCCACTTCTGATTCAGTATTATTAGTATTAGGAGTAGTATTTGGTTGGTGTTGCTTTCTCTTTGATCTAGCACGCCTGTTCTGAAACCAGTTATAGACATTAGTCTCTGAGATTTGTCCATGTTGAGATAATTCTCCAGTTATATCCTTAATCTTTTGTTTGCTCGGCGTTCCATTCCCTTGATCAAAGATTCTCTCAAGTATCTGAAGTTGCATTGGCGTTGGCGTCCACCTCTGTCTTCCTGTTATTCTATGCCCTGCAGATGTCATCAATGGATCACAGTACAAGTTTCCCAACCTCGCTCCTCCTCCTCCTCCTCCTGACGGAATCAATTGGAGAGCATCAAAAGTTTAACAAATACAGAATTAATTAAGATCCAATTCAATGATATGAACAAATTAAGATCGTGCAATTACCAGCAGGAAGATCGGAGTGAGAAGTGAGGGATTTGTGCATCTGAACAAGCTGTTCGCAAATGGTGGCATAAGCGGCGATCTGCTTACGGAGAGTCTCCAATTGATCATCTGTCATAACTTTCACAAACATACCATTGCTTCCGCCGCTACAATTGCCGCCGTTCATTACTTCTTCTTCTTCCTCCTGCCGCCACTCCATCATTCTATCTTCTTCGTCGTCTCTCTCTCTTCGTGAACAAGTACTCACTACTCAGGAGAGGAAAAAGTGACGAGAAAGTAAAGACAAAGAAAATTGACAGATGGAGAGAAGACGCCGGAAATTGCGGTGCTCAATTTTTTTCTTTCATTTTATTTGAAAAGTCCCGCTTAAACCTAAAGCATTTTCGGATGAAATAGAACCGCGTTGTATTTTTGGTAGGTATCTTAAGCCGACTATTCCCACTGGGCTATCTTGGTGGGGTTAAATGCGACCACAGATTAATCACATATCCCGCAAACACACTTAACCATTTAATCAGGCGTAAAACTTATCGTCTGACGGACTCGAACTCAGAACCTCCAAAGATGCCACTTCTTGTTGCGGCCATTTCTTGTTGCCGTTAGGTTAGAAGGGAGATAAAAATGTGATAACAATAGGTTTAAGCACACATGACCCCGTAAATACACTTAACCATGCGCGGAATTTACCGTCTTACGGGTTCGAATCCAAAATCTCGTAAAAGATAACATTAAATAATTGAGTCGTTTACGAATATGTTTTTATTTTGAATAACTATAATTTTATTGAAATTTATTTTAACTTTTGAAAAAAATAATGAGAACAATAAAGGGTATTTCTTATTTCTTAACTAGGTAAGTTTTAAACCAATTATTAGTGTCAGAAAAAGACAAATCCTTTGTTATATATATAACCACATTTCCGAACGGCGCGCTGACGACACATGCAGAAAACTTTTTTAATTAATAAATAAAATTTTATCACAAAAAATATTCACTATAAACTATATTTTAATTTTTGTGTACTATTGATAAAAAAAATTCAAGATTCTCATTTATTATAATTAGGTTAGTTTTTGCAACGACTTGTTGTTGCATAAGAATATAGGATGAGAGTAGCTATTATTTATATATGATTTTTAAATTTAAATTAAAATTTGAATTAAATCAAAAATAGTGATTTTCAAATTATAGCATTACGTCGTTATAAGATGATTAGTACAGTTTGGTACACCTAACACCACTAGTGACAACGTAAAAGTCTCGTCAAATAAATATATATTCCTACTTGTGACATATTTACACATAAATTAATCCCTTTATAAAGACGGTAAGTCACTAATTATTTTTAAAATATATATATTTATCTCATCTAGCATAAATCTGTGAATTTATTCTATAACATTTTAAATTTTTTTAGACAATTTTTTTTTAAGTTATCATTCTATTTATGGAACTAAAATTGGAATTTAATAACACAAATTGAGTGCTATAATATATATATATATAATGCTTAATTTTTAAAGTGTCCGAATAGTTGGGTCGAGAGCTGTGGCTAATTTGGATATATATGTGAGAGTAAATGTATACTTGGGTCGGATTGTGAGTTGACCCGCCCATAAACTTAAAACGGTTAAAAATAAAATTAAAAATATTATAGGTATGGTTCGAATTTGCAAACTAACAAAAACAAGTACAACTCTTTAATCAACTAGGTTAATAACACTTTATATTTTAAATTCAACACTAAAATTGATGAACGCGGTATTTAATAATATAAGTTCAACTTTTTGACTAACTAATCTGTATATATATATAATGATGCTTAATTTTAAAATGTCCGGATTATCGGGTCGAGAACTATAGTTAATTTTGATATATATGTGAGAGTAAATGGATACTTGTGTCGGATTATGGGTTGACTCGCCCATAAATTTAAAACGGTTAAAAATAAAATTTAAAATGTTATAGGTATGGTTCGAATTTTCAACCTAACAAAATAAGTATAACCTTTAACCAACTAGGCTAATAACCGTTTATATTTTAAATTTAATACCAAATTTTATGAATGCGGGAAATTTTAACAATATAAGTTCAACTTTTTAACTAACTAATCTATATATATATATAATGATGCTTAATTTTTAAAGTGTTCGGATTGTCGGGTCGAGAGTTGTGGTTAATTTGGATATATATGTGAGAATAAATGGATACTTGAGTCAGATTATGAGTTGATCCGTCATAAACATTTTTACCGTAATATTTTTGTCACGATTTTTTATATTATTACTCGTGCAAATGTGCAGGATATATGCTATTTCAATATTAAAGTACACGATAGAGAGAGCCTAGCCTATAAAATGTTTTTAAACATGAGTTGTACATGATTTATTATTTACCAAATATTTATGTATATTTTTTATTTTTTTAAATGATTCATTATAAAATAAAACTTTGTTTAAACACAAAAATAAAAACATAATATATTATATGAAAGAAAAAAATAGTTCAAAAAAACGAGAAAAAATGAAGGAAAAAAAACATATAAACAACTAATTTGCTCGAATATCTTAAAAAAGAGAGTAATAAAGTCTCCACACGAATCCACATCGTCATAGTGTCAATGTAAATAATCCTTAACTATCTAATTACTTTGGTTATTAAATGTTTTCAATTTCTTTTCAACTAAATAGAGACAGTCCATAAAAAATTATAGGGACAAAAATATATTTATGTAAGTCTCACTCTTTTAATCGTTTCGATTCATGCCTCCTAATAGTTAGGAACGGATTTCGGTATAACTCATTGAATTCCGGTCAAATTCTAAAAAAAAATCATATATTTACAATTACAACCTCGTGACAATGTAAAAGTAGATGGGAAAACCGTTTTCACCTCCTTGTAATACATACGATAACAACTCACAATAATTACATGTTCTTTCGCATACAATATCTATCATTAGTGAGAATTATGTCGTGAATAATACTCCAACAAAAAAAATTCAAAAAAATGAGATGTTAGTAGACATTAACTCTCATAAAATTTCTCTATACAGATCAATAGAATTAATTTTATAATTTTATTTAACAAAGTATAACAAATGTCTTCATATAAAAATTATTCAAATTATTAAACCATATAGAATTTCGAATTTCGGAAAGAGTAACCCATTATTTATATTCATTGTATACTAATCTTTCTAATTAATAACATCTATTTTGCTTTTATTCTAGTGTACTTTTTATATATTAAGTTCAATTCTCTATTTATTTTTTTATATTAAATTTAAGCTCACCAAATTCTAACACTAATGTTTGGCTTCATCTTCTGAATAATAATACATATTTTATAAACTAAATAAAAAATAATAATGATGCATAACAAATATAGCATTCAAGTGAACTAATTTAATTTTTGTTAAAATATTAACAAATTTTATCAAGTGAAATTTTATAATAAAAGTAAAATCTGATATAATAAGAATTAAATGAAAATTTTGATAATTGGACTGTTATCCGGCCCATTGTTGTTCTAATTATAACATGGATAAATACTATGTTATTTTTTTTTCTAGAAAAATCAAAATGAAACATAGTCTACAATAAAAAGAAAACATTTAATTTTAAAAAACGATTTATCCATTGGGTAGAGAGTATCATATTCTTGAATTATATACGTTATGGAAGAATTAAATAGTAATGGACTATATGCGTGACCGACATTGATGTTGCACGTGCTCCACCATAAGTTGTCGACGGAATACAAATTCATATTTTTATAATAATAAATATCCATCAAACGGGTCCCATCCCATTAACACCCCGATCTAATTTCTACGTGTCATATTCTCAGAATGCCAATCAATATTTTTTTTCTTAACAATTCAATTATCAATTTTCTTCTTCTAAATTCTATATTAGAAAACTAACAGTGATTACCGCTTAAATTTAAAGTGCTTCTGAATCGAATCGTCTTTTAAATCAACTAGCATTTAGCCCGTATATTTACACGAATAATTATAAAAACAAAAAAAATACCTTAAAAATGTAACTTTATAATTTAATTATTTTTTTTTTTTATCTAATTATTAAAAAAAATATGACACAAAATAAAAAAAATCATAAATAAACATTCATTTAACTCTTTTTCTCATTAGTTTCATAACCGGGCCCAGAAAAAACATATTTTTGTTGTTTTAGGTGTAGTTTAAAATTTTGATAAAATAATTGATTTTTATGAGATTTGAACCCATAACCATATACAAATTTTAAGTTTTTATCTTGAACCAATAAGCTACAAGATTATATGTTTAAAATTAGAATAAATGTTTTTAAATACCTTAATAATTTTATCAAATGGGCTGCCCTGGCCCGAGGGCTTGTCGGGCTTACCTCAGAGCCGGCCCTGATTAGTTTACTGATTTTACCCTTATTTCTCGGTCAACCAAAATTATCATTTCTTACATAATAGACATCTCATATTACTAATCTCGTAACCTTATGTTTGCACTCAACTATCTCAACAATAACAATCTTTTATTACCAGTCTTTTATCTCTCGACAAATCAATCATCAATCTCTCTCAACCCAGCAATCTGAACACTTTAAAAATTAAGCATCATATTATATATATATATATATATTAGTTACTTAAAAAGTTGAACTTATATTGTTAAAATGTCTTGCGTTCATCAAATTTGGTGTTTAATTTAAAATATAAAGTATTATTAGATTAGTTAGTTAAAAGGTTGTACTTGTTTTTGTTAAGTTGCAAGTTTGAAACATACATATAACATTTTTTATTTTATTTTTAACCATTTTAAGTTTATGGGTGGATCAATCCACAATTCGACTCAAGTATCAATTTACTCTCACATATATTCAAATTAACCACAGCTCTCGACTTGTTAATTCGAACATTTTAAAAATTAAGCATCATTTTATATATATATATATTATTCACTAGACTAAATTGATGGATGAGAATTGATTTTATAAATGTCTTGTGATTCTTTTTTTTATCACGTTTTTAGGTGATTTTTTTGTTTGTTTATTATTTGAGTTGATAATGTATAATTTATTTATTTTTAAAAAAATAATGCAGTGTACTTTTAAACGTTATAAAAAAAATAAAATAAATCCAATTTTTTTTTAAAAATTATAAAAAAATTAAATTTCAATAAAATTAAATTTTCATCCAGTAAATATTCATTTTGTCGGATTGCAGCAAACACTTGTAAATTGAAGGCTCCTATATTTTTTCTTTCTATATCTTACCCCCATATGATTAGTTTTCATATTATTAGTTGGTAATGCATAACTTATGATAACAAATGTTATATATAACTGGGATGTTTATTTTTTCTTATATGAGTTTTCATAATTTAGTTGTTATTTTGGTAATTAATCAATTAATTAATTAAATAAGTTTTTTTTAATATTATATATTTTACTAAACTTTTATATGCAATTAAGGTAGTTCAAAATTTTCAATCCCTTATTAATTAGAATTTATATAATAATCAAGTTTTATGTAATATTTTTATTTTGAATTGAAAAAAACATGATCTTTTTACGATAATTTATAACTTATTGAGGCAGAGTGACAAACCTCTTTTCACTTTCATTTAAGTTACTTTAATTTAATGAATTTTAGATAATTTTTTTAATTGAGATATTTGATGGGTTTATTATTGTTTATATGTAAGTTGTTTGGTGAATACAACTTTAATTTACTCAATAAAGTAAATTGAGATAATTGAGATATTCACCAAACAACTTTTTTTTAAGTGATTTTCAAACAAACATTATAGTATTGAATTTAAACAAATTTAGTTTTTGTGTGTGTACTCAATAAAGTTTATATTTTTTTTTTATAAAATAATAATATTAAATTTCAGTTTTACTCTCCAAATAGTAAATGAGCTAAATTATCTTACCTTTTATTTTATAAAGGTAGTCTAATGAATTCGGAAAATATGAAGTAAAATTGAAAATCAAAGCGGAATCATCTGTGCCTTGTTTGATTTTAAGTTATACATTAATTTATGTTCCTAGTCTTCCCAATAAAAAAGAAAAGAAAAATGATTTATTGTTACACAAAAAATATATAGAATTTGAGATTGAACATTAAAATGTTTTGTTATAACGAAATATATAGGATTTGAGATTAAACATTAAAATGTTTGTTATAACCTTAAGTTGATATGTTATTTGAGTGAGGTGGTCGATCTAAATTATCTAATGCATAAAATGTTATTCTGTTATACATTTTTATTATGTAAACTATGTTATGAAAAGATTTATATTTTTTATATTTGTTAAAAAATCACAATAATATACCAAAATAATTTATAATGTAATAAATGTACAGATCATGTCTCACAAATAAAATTAACAAAAACTATACTAATTTGAATAATTGTCAAGCAAACAATATACCAAAAATATGTTTTGGAAGGATGGTGACAAATTAGGAAATACTAAGTTTGATTTGAGCACAAACTAATCAAATATTTCATTGTATCTCTCATTCATCACATCTGTTCATTTTCAATTTTCGAGTTATTCAAGTTTCTTGGTTCGAATTCTTTGAATTTATTATTTTTTAGTTAAATCTAAAATTGAACCAAATTCGAATTTGACTTTATGTTCGAAATCAGAATGAAAATTTGAATAATAATTTGAATTCGAACTAAATTTTATTTTTTAAATATATTATATAATAAATTTTATTTAATAATTTATTTACATGTAATAAATGATATATATAATTAAAATAAATAATAAAAATAATTTTTATTTTCAATTTGGTTTTCAAATTGAAACCCAACTCAAAATCAAATTGAAAACATTAAAGAATTTCGAATTCAGTCTATTCGAAGCCGAATATTCAAACAAATATTGAAACACTCATCACCACATCACTAAATTTATCAACCAAAATACTAAAATAATATTTATTTATTTTTATTATTATTTATGTAATAATGTATATTTATAAAAAAAAATTAACCCTCCTCAAATTCATTATCAAAATTGTTTTTCTAATTATTTTAAAACAACCCAAACCTAAGAAGGCTTCATATTATAATTGTTTTTCCTGTTTACAGAAAAAAAAAACATTGGTATTTTTTAACATGTTTAATTTATGTATTTGTTTAATAATTAATTAAATTGATTAGATATTTCTTTTTAATTTGAGTCCAAGATAACATAAATCTTCATTTTAATTTTTAACTAAAGTATTAAATTAAAGTGAATACAACTAACTTTTTAAAATAAATTAAATAAAGTATTTTTGAACACATCATCAGATAGACTAGAAAACAAATTAGAGGGGCTAAATTTATCTTAACGTCTGTTTCCCCTCTTGAAATCTTCGATGGATATTACTAATGAAACGCCACGTGTACACTTCGTTCCAATATATAAAATAGACAAATAGAAACTAAAACCGCTCATTTTGTCCGTCTTCTCCATCAGAATTCTAACTGTTGCTCACTCCCTCCCGTTTCTCTCTCTTCCGTCGCCGGGCGATCTTCTCTAAGTGGACGCGCCGCCATCTAGACCTTTTCTGACCTCCGATCGCTTATATACCGGCCGGCCGGCCGATCGATTTCCGACTTCAATAACTGAGATCTCAACTAATACGTTTCATCGATACTTGAACCATTGATCTTTCGGAAGAAGATGTTCGTCATGAAGCTTGTCGAGAAGGCGTCGAAGAAGGTAACAATGTCTATTTGTTTTATATTCTCCTTATTTGATTTCTGCTCAAATCTCTATTACAACTGTTGCCTGATCAAGATACTATTGATTTGCTTCCATTTTGTTGAATACCTTTAATTTAACCTAGTGTGATTTTTATAAAATAAAAGATGAAATTAATCAACACGGAATCCTGTGCTCCTTAGCTTTTTTGGAATGAAAATATCTGGACTCCATAGGCATCTGAAGTTGTTACTATTTTTGTGATTTTT
Source organism: Impatiens glandulifera (assembly GCF_907164915.1). Lineage (NCBI taxonomy): Eukaryota > Viridiplantae > Streptophyta > Magnoliopsida > Ericales > Balsaminaceae > Impatiens > Impatiens glandulifera. Next base: position 27,501,684 of record NC_061870.1, read on the forward strand.
GAACTAAACTTTAATAGTTTTATTTCTTTCAATTTTCTTATTTAATTTTACGTAATCAAATAAATGCATAATAAAGCATAGCTTAGTCGCTACTCTTTCAGATAACTTGGTCTTTGTTCTTTATTACTTTGATTATGATAAAGTTAAAGTTAATTAGGCATCTTCTGATATTTTTGTTTTATAATAACTTCTTAGATCACTATTTGTTTTCGTTTAGTTTTAGGATTTAATTGCATTTCTATGTTAAAATAGTTATAAAAAATATTAAATAGAAAATTGTTTGTGTTTTATTGAATTAAATTAATATGAAAGTAGTAAAACTAATCCATAGAGTTACTTGAGTCTTAAGGGTATTAAACACTGTCATACATTTTTTTGTTTGTAAAACTGCTAATAAAAGATTAACCATAATTATTTATATTATTAACTAATAGTTTAACAAATAAAATGTTTATATTATTATAAAAGACAAATATATATATTAAATTTATTATTATAATAAATCAAACATAAATAATAAAATGATCAACATTAACAAAATATTCTAAATTTCTAATACATAATGTAAAAAAAAGAAAATCTGAAAATTATATATATATTATTAAACATATATATTAGTTTTTTTTTGAAAAATGTCAATTTTTTTATTATTAAAAATAGCAATATATGAAAAGCAGAAAATAAAAAACATATATATTAGTGTTGTGGGTGGGATATTGAGAAAGCTTGTAAAATGTCTATCTTGCTTTACGTATGAGATGTGTATCAATTCTATTTCTTTTATGCATTAAAGTATCTTCTGTCTTCAAGTTTGTGTTGGAAAAAGAATGCATTTCAGTTCGAATAAATTTTCTTTTAAACAAGATATCAAGTCATCAAAAGGGAACCTTGGCTTGAATCAGGAGCAAAATAAGCAAATATGGAAGTTTTTTATGCTTCTTGATAGTAGATTTTGACACTTATTATTCTCAGAAAGAGAACCACAAGTATCTTACATTCATTCTCATTTGCAGCCTAACGGAAATTCAGAGAGTTTAAAGCGCGAAGATGTAGAGCCCCGCTTAGTTTTCCATTATGGTATACCATCAGGTTCCGTATTGTTGGCTCATGATTCAATTCAGCAGATTCTCGCTGTTTCCACCAAGTAAGCTTTGGCTTTCTGTCAAATTGAGAAATTTTCCAGTATCCTTCTTCTATTGTGATAAGGCTAGTGTTTAGTATTGATGTCACTTGTACTTTGCTTCACTTTAGAAGACTGACTCCCAATTATATATTGAACAAACATGAGATTAGGTGTTGTATGTGAAGTTGTATCTCGACAAGTTTTCTTATTGTTTCTGAATTATAAGCTGGTTAGGAACCTAATACATATTTCTACCCTTAGAGATGGACGGATAAAGATGTATGGGAAATATGGCACCCAAGCTATGCTGGAGTCTGCTGAGACTGTACCAAGCAATTTTCTCGAGGTATATCTCTATCTAGAATATCTAGATCTCCTCGAACATAATTTTTTACCATAAAAAACTGTGGTTGGATTATGTTTCCTGTTAAGTTCACTAGGCAGAATGATGGTCATCATGGTTTCTTCTTACAGTTTTTCAACAACCAAGGGATTCTTCTAAATATTAATGCCAGTAACCACATTGAGGCAAGTATAAGTTGGTTAACTATTCCTTCTTTTCTATCCGTTCATTATGTTGTTCTCTAAGATGAGTAGATGCACCATTTAACTTTTGTTTTATTAGTGCATTTTTGCTAAAGGCATCTTTAACTCAGGTATGGGATTTGGACAGGAAACTTTTATCTCATGTCCACGCTTATGAAGTAGAAATTACCTCTGTAACAGTTCTACAACATAGTCCTTACATGTAAGTGCTTCTTACCTTCAATATACCTAGCCAAGTCTTCAGTAGGGTCTCTTTGACTAGCTGGTCTTGCATGTTACTGACAGGTATGTTGGAGATTATGTTGGTAATGTTGCAGTTCTAAAGGTTGACAGAGAATCATTTAATATATCAAAAATGGGATACTTGATCCCTCTCTCGGCATCACACGGTGAGATGTAGATTTCAGATTATAAATCAACATTTATCTTCAATGCTTGTGCTGGTCGATAGCCTAGTTTACTGTTTATTCATCATTTAGTGACCAGTGTTGATTGTAGTTCTAACATTTTCTATGCTGTTATGATTTCTAGGGAATACCAATGAAGTTAATGGAGCTTGTTCTGTTATGTTCATCTTGCCACAACCAAAAGCTGAAAGCAAGAAGTAAATGGTCTTCTCTTTTCATTTATTTTCAACTTCTGACCAAATATAAAGACCAGTTATAAAATGGAGAACATAATATGGCGAAAAATATAAAATGGCATAAAGGAGATACTATTATAAGGATTAATATAATGTCACCATTTCAACAGAATTGGGTCCTGCACCATGCAATACTTATGGTTGAAAATAAACTTTGAACCTTTTTTAATTGGCTGCAGGGTTCTTATAATTTATAGAGATGGATTTATTACACTCTGGTCAATCCCTGAAAGCAGAGCCATTTTCACAACCGGTGGTGGGGTCATGATGCCTACAGTGGGCCATGATACCAAAACGGTGACAGCTGCATGTTGGGCATGTCCTTTGGGAAGCAAAGTCGCTGTAGGATACAGCAATGGAGAGATTTCTATTTGGAGCATCCCTTTCACTTCGGGGGCATCAGAGACAGATTTACAAGCTGCTCAAACTGGTCCTACTTCAAGGCTCAATCTTGGATACAAGCTGGAAAAAATAGCCATATCATCTCTAAAATGGGCCTGTTCAGATGGAAAATCAGGAAGGCTTTATGTCATAGGAGTCCATGGAGGTGGATCAGCACGTTTATTGCAGGTATTTGGTAGCATTCCGGACTGAATCTTAGTATATGTTCCTTCCAGGATTAATTCATAAATTAGAGAATTTTGTTGGCAAAAATGCTTGGATTGATAAGTGTATCAACAAACAGGTCGTATTATTGAATGAGAACTGTGAATCCCGCACAACCAAACTGGGGCTTCAGCTGCCTGAGCCTCCAACTGAAATGGCGATCATTTCATGTTCTGGCGAACAGATAAAGCATAGACAGTATGCTTTTCTGGTACTTGGAATATCTGGTGATATGTATTGTTATGATGATTATTCTATTGAAAGATACTTGCTACAGAGTCAATCTAAGGCATCTCCTTCACTTCCAAAGGAGATAAGAGTGAAAATGCCATTTTTTAATTCAAGAATCACTGTAGCCAAGTACATTACTGACAATCCATGTTCGTTATCACCAAGGGATGAGGTTAAATTCATAAGTAAAAGATTTTGAATACCAAGCGAATTATTCATTAGCATCCATAATTATAGATAAGGTGAAAAATCTGCCTTTCTGTGTTGTAGGCTGAGGCTGTATTAGAAAACCTTGTTCCTCCACTTTTTCCATTTGATTTAAGGCAACAAGAAGGAACTAATTCATCACGCTTCAATGGGTTTTCGAAGTTCAAGAACATGTACATAACTGGACATAGCAACGGAGCAATAAACTTCTGGGATGCATCTTCTCCAGTAATGCTACCGATTGTATCAATTACTCAACAGGTAATCTAAACTGATATAGGAATTCCATGGTGCAGAGAAAGAGAGAGTTCATCAGAATTTTTCCTAGCATAACCATGAAATCCTTTTTTACTTACCTGTTTCCAATTTATGTGTACTTTACAATACCTTCAAATGTGCAGAGTGAGGATGATTTCTCCTTAAGTGGTATTGCAGTGACTGAATTGTTCTTTGAGTCTGATGGCAACTCACCTATCCTTATTTATGGAGATGAAAGCGGAATGGTGAAGTCACCTTTGTTGATTCATCTACTAAAACTTTGATTGCTTACAGAGGATGAATACCTGATTTTGATTATGTTTAATGTAGATTCGCATCCTTAAATTTAAACAGGAGCCATTTGCTTCAGCAAGTACATTTTTGTCCCTGCAAGGTATTTTTTACAGGAACAAACATCTTTTTTGTTTTTGTTTTTGAAAAAGAGGAACAAATTATCATCTTAAAAATGGAAATCTTTTTATTTTTAAAAGGGATCGATTTCTATGTGGAAGCTTTAAGCTCTTCTTACAAGCCTTGATACTTGAAATTTCAAACTGCACTCACAATAAGTACATTAATGTTAGCAGGAAGTTCAAAGAAAGGAAGTAACTACATTCAGAGTCTTAAGCTTGTGAAGGTCAATGGAGCTGTAACTTCTATCAACATGCAGTCAAAACATCTTGCAGTTGGTACTGGTCAAGGATATGTAAGCTCCTGTGACCCATTTTTGTTGTTCAGTTAAACCCCTCGATTTGTAAGTTGTTTCGACACCTCTTTATTCCTCCCTTTCCACTCTTTCTCCTGTTTTGGCGGTTCATTCAGTTTCTTAGTAAAAATGAGTGAGGAAATTCTGCGTAAGTAGACAAAGGTAATAAATAAGATACTAAGCCCGATTTTCCCTCTTTTGTAATCAGTCTCACTATATCACCCGTTGCACTAGAAAAGCCATGCTGATCTCTTTGTTATTTATTGCCACCCTATATGGGTTGAAGTAGATTCTTTCAACCCTTCCCAAACTTTACAATTTTTTAAATAAAATACAATGTTAAAATACATTATAATAAGAAGTGATAAAAAAAGGAAGTAATAATAACACATGAGAAAGATAGAAAGCTTTTCTTGGATAATACCCTGCTATTCATCTTTTAGCACATCTTTTTTTAAGTAATTGAATCTTCAAGCTTTAATGGTTGCAAATCATATTGTTTAAACCTTTACAATGTTAACTGCTGAGCAGGCCTCATTGATTCACATGGAAGGTCCAACCCTACTATATCAAAAGCAGATTGTGAGTGAAATTTGCCCAGGAATAATCTCGGTGCAGTTTGAGATTTGTGACTTCCATGGATTTGAGAAGAATGTTTTAGTTATGGCGACAAAAGATTCCTGTGTTTTAGCTCTTGAGAGGGATACAGGAGAAGCTCTTGGCTCAAGCTTGGTCCATCCTAAAAAACCTTCAAAATCTTTGTTCATGGGTATTCTAGGTAATGCACTATTCATTTTTTCAGCTATATTCCACGTTCATTCTACCCTGTCATACTAAATAATGCTTGTTTAGCATTTGTACAGATGGACGTGCCAGTTCAGTATATTCAATTAAAGGGCGCTCACTAGTTGATCAAAAGCAATCATCGGTGCTGTTATGTACTGAAAAAGCTGCTTACATCTTTTCTTTAACTCATGTTACCCAGGTCTTTGTCCTTTGCTTCTTGAAATCACTGAAAATATATTTTGGGAAATAAAGTCTTCTTCTTCTATTCATAATAGCTTATGATGCTTACATATATTTTTCTTCACCCTACTGACTCTTCAGGGTACTAAGAAGGTGTTACACAAGAAGAAGTTCCATTCCTCCTGTTATTGTGCATCAACCTTTGACACACTTCGTGGTTCAGGCCTTATACTTCTTTTTCCTAATGGAAAAATTGAAATAAGGTCTGTAAAAATCTTGCTTTCTTTTTCCGTAATACATTTCAGAGAAACAGATGACATATGAAAAAATGAGACCCTACTGACAATGTACCCCAGACTAAAAACTTGTTTGATGACGTTTTTCTAAAATAAACAGATTTTTTTGGGGGAAAAACTCGTTTGTTGAAAAAATGGATTATTTTGGCTAAATGACTAAAATATCCTTTATGTTTACATCTAAGATGTTATACAAATAAAGTAAGATGCTATACAAATAAAGTTTGGTATTTTAGTTGATGATTTTGATAATTTGATTGATGAAGTGATTAATGATGGGATAAGGAGTTTATTAAATCCAAGTAACCCTTCATCAAACAAGGCCTAAGAGTTAAACATGTCTTTGTACTAGATTTATGTTGAAGGTTTTTCTTCTAACTTGTTTTATAAGCTACAGGTCTTTGCCTGAATTGTCCCTCTTAAAGGAAACATATATTAAAGGTGTCACATTGTCACCTCCAAACCTGAACTCAGTTTCTGATGTTTCCGTTTGCTTTTCCAAGGATGGGGAGCTTATCATGGTATACAAACAGCTTATTGTTGTTTGGACTCATATATTATTAGTGTTAACTATTTGTATCTTTCTACAGGTGAATGGTGATCAAGAAATGTTCCAGATTTCCATGTTGCTCCAAAAGCAAACATATAGGTATGAACATTTATGTTTCCTGTTTCTGTTTTATGGAATTTACGTGTTTACTGGAAGAGAAGTTATCTGAGAATTTTGGTGATTTTTCCATATTATGTATTCTAGGTATTCGGACTTTGTCTCGCAAGTTTATAGGAGAGATTTCATTGGTGAACAGCAAACGAGTATTACTTCAGTACCTGCTTCACATAAAGAAAAAAAGAAGGTATAACTAGCACAAATAATATTTGAACAAAATAAGAAGCTAGAACTAACATAATTAGCCTATTTGGCAAACGGTATTTTGTTACAATCTCTGACAAGGATCCCATTGTAAAATCGCCAAAAGTTAAAACTTGAAGTAATTATTTTTTTTCGTTTATATAAGATTATTTTCCAGCCATTGTGTGATTGTTTACTTCATTTGGTATACAGATTAATTTTTGGATTATGATCCAGTTTATTTCCTAGATCACTGTTTCCAAAATCCAGATGAAAATAAAAGCGTACCAAAACAGATGAAACGTATGATTAACAAAAATATATTTTACGTTGGTGTTGATTCTGGTAGGGTATCTTTAGCTCTGTTCTTAAAGAAACATCTGGGAGTAAAGGAAAGCTTGTATATGAGAAAGAAGCTGAAGATGCAAAAGAAACTATGGTAGAACTTTCAGCCATCTTTTCAGTTGAAAACTTTCCGTCCATTTCAGAAAGCACAGTAAATCACGGAATGGATGTTGATGAAGCTGAGTTGGATATAGGTATTCTCTTACTTCGTGTTAACAAGATCCTTTGAAGCTTTTATTGTCAATATAGCCAGGGCATGCAAGTTCCAAGCATCTTATTGTTATAAATCATTAATGAAACTTCAAATAATAATAAAAGCTCAAGCTCTGTATATATAATACTTTTTTTTCTTATAGATGATATTGAAATCGATGAGCCTAGAGAAAAACCGAAAGGCCTGGCAACACTGAACAAATATAAACTTAGTAGCAAGTTCAAAGCAATTAAAGGTTTGTGATGCCAAAACTTATCATTTGTTGTTTACAAGCGTTTGGATGTAGTTCTGTCTCACAAAATACTAATGATAATATTTCCTGCAGGTAAACTGAAACAAATGACAGTGAAAAATGAACAAATTCAAAAAGTTGAAGTGGAGAAGGAGGATGAGAAGAATAATGATACAGTTGATCAAATTAAACGGAAATATGGATTTTCATCCTCCGGAGTAAGTTTCCATGAAATAGGGAATTTCGTTTAGGCATATTTTTTTTTTCAGACGGGAGCCTGCTAATTGTATCATTTGGTTTTGTTTGTTTGCAGGAATTAAACAGTGGTGCAAGATTGGCAGAAAACAAGCTGAGGGAAAACTTGAAGAAATTGCAGGTATTGACCATTTTATACCTTTTCCACTATCTATATTATTTGGGGAAGACTATTTTCTACTAATCATGAATTTAAAGAGTTTATATATATTAAGAGAAAAGATTAGGGTATTGATACATAAATAAAATAAAATTTATTTTAGTATTTTGATTAATGAATTGAGTGATATGATAAATGAAAAAGTGAATGAAATGATGTTTGAATAGTTTGAATTATTTAAATAACTCAAACCGAAAAAGGTCTGGGGACAATAGTTTTTTTTTCTAAACTGTCCATCTATAAAGACTCAGAACCCCTTACTTAAGGAACACGAGTTTCTTTTCCGAGCTAATTAAACCTATGATCTTGGGTACGCCAGTTCTTGGGCACTACTACTGAGCTAATACTTGAACCCCTATGACCCTAGCTACACGAGTTCATGTGCTCTACTACTGAGCTAATTCTTTAACTTATTAACTCGGGGACATGAGTTTATGTGGTGTATTACTGAGTTAACTCTTGAACCCATGACCTTGGAACACAATTTTTACTTTACTACAAGCTAATACTTGAACCCATGAACTTAGTGACTCGAGTTCTACTATTAGTTAAATACTTAACCCATGATGACTTTATTAATGAGTTTTCATAATTATTGGAAAATCTTGAAAATTGATTTACAAAAAAACTGAGAAAATTGGTGTGTTTTTGATATTTGGTGAGCAGGGAGTAGGCCTGAAAACTACAGAGATGCAAGAAACAGCGGAGTCATTTTCTTCAATGGCCAAACAAATGTTGAAGGCTGCAGAGCATGGTAATAAATAACACTTCTAACCGTGCTCTTGTGGTGGCTTACATTCATTTTTTTACCATTTATTTTGGTAATAATTATTCTCGTTTGATAGAGATCTGATATCATGTGTGTATTATATCATGTAATTTGAGAAAAATAAAAATAAACGTGGAACATAAATTTGTTAAACGCCACTGATTTATTGTGTATGTATATATTGGGTTTAAAGAATTTAGGATTATTCGTGTTAGTCATCAAATACTCTTGATATTTCCAAAAAAAACAAATGATTGATTATTTTTAAGGACTTAGATATTTTAGTTATTAATGGGGGGGGATTTAAATGGGGGGGGGGGGGGGGGGGGGGTTATCAAGAAGTTTTAAAAAAAAAAAAAAGTAAAATGACTAGTATTATAGTTGAGGATTTAAATAATGTTATTAATAAATGATAGAAAAAAATTATGAATTATTTGAAGATTATTTAAATAATCTTGAAAATCTGAAGATAGAATATTAAAATACAATCTTTTAATAACTTTTAAGAACATTATAATTATCCCAAATAATTTTTCTTCTTTGCAAAAAATATTTTTATTAATATAAAACATGAACAAGCTCATTTAGAATTAGAATGTTAGAATTCTTGTAAAAAAGCCACTCCATTTTCAACCATAATTTTTAATCTCTATTATAATTTTTTAATTATTCAATCAATATATGCTTCTTTCTTTTTTTTTAACTTAATATATTTATATATAATAATAATAAAATCAATTGATTGAAAAATATTTTCATAATTATTATATACATTATTTTTAATAGAACAGTAAAACTTAAAAATTTAAGTATCATTTTATCAATCTCCTCAAATTTCAAAGCATTTGTAAAAGATATAATATTCTTTGAAGATAATTTTTATAAATAAAAACTGGTTTGAGATATACCCAAATACCCTAAATAGTAGTGAAATATGTCTTCAAGAATTTTCTCTGAAGTGATCTTTATTTCAATCTACTCCACACAAAATAAACCTTCAATCAAACAAGCCTTAATATACATGGAAGGGTGGAATACCTTAAATATTAAATGGAAAGGATGATAAAATGTTGATAGATTGGTAAAGAACTCATATCCTCGATGATATCATGAATTCGAGTTTCATACCGAGATAATAATGATAGAATAATCGATAACTTGTGTAAAAATATAATTGCATTATTGGATATTCCAACTAGTTACTCCAAATGATAAACGAAAGGTAATGTTAGAGAAATTGATAGAAGAGGTTTTAGTAGTGCAAACACTGCAAATAGTTTTACTTTGACAACTTCAAATTGAAAATACAAAAGGCCATGCATTTATGAACCTCCTTCCTCACACAGCAGTAGTGATGGACAGAGCTTATGCAATGAACCCTTTATCGATTCTTCGTTTCTTCCCCAAATTTAAAAATATTGAAATAAGAACTACTACTACTACTTACTACATTACCACGTGAAGGAGAAGAATCCCTTTTGCCAACAGCCAGCCTTTATCATCTATTCATCATCATCATCCTCGTCATCTTCTTCCTGAATCATAGAAACAAACAAACAATCAAGACATCATCAAACAGTATTATTCTATCGAGATTGGATACTAACTAACCTCTCCACTCTCATCATCCTCATCGTTCACTTCAGACTTCGACTTGTCTGATTCTTCTTCATCAGCTGATCCTGCAGCCTGTCGAATAGAATACAGCAAAGCGAAACTCATCAGTCTAACAATCTCAAAAGTAAACTATAATTCTACAAAAGATAGTTAGTTACCAATTTCTTATTGTAAGCATCCATATTCTTGTTGTATTCGACTTTCCTTTTCTCTGCTTTGGCTACATATTGAGCTTTCTCCTGATTTTTACATGAGGAATGAGAATCCATACGACCACAAACATCAAGAACAATAAGTAGAAGTAGTAATACTCACTGCTTCTGACATTGATTTCCATTTTTCACCAGCAGCTTTTCCAACCTGGTTCAATTAAACAACTCTCTTCTCATTTGTGTATTTTTCAAACTCAAGGTCAAATGAAAGAGAAGTCAAATCATCTTCACAGATCTGAGAAAGTGAGAGTGAATAAGAAGAAGAAGATCGTACAGCGGCCACAGACTTGTTGTTAGGATTCTTCTCTTTGAACGTCTTCCTGAAGTCCTCCCTGAAGTTCACCGCCATTCGAATTGTCAATATCACAATATCATTTACAGATGACAGATTATACATAAACAACGAACAGAATCTAAACCTAATAGTAGAAAAACACAAGTACATGTAGATAGATCGAAAGAGGTATATAGATAGATCGTACATGAAAACGAAAAACGCACTAGGTGGCCTCTTCGGCATGTTAGGATCCTTTGCAGCTTTTTTGCTAGTACTAGTCTTTTTCTCAACCTTTCCACCTCCTTTCTTCACAGCAAGCCTAATATATACATATACAATAAGCAGAGTATGGATCCTCATCAAACAAACACAGAACGAATTCAACAGATCTATAAACTCCACAAAACGATGAACAACAACCGAGTCTAGTAATTGAAACTAACCTGCTATCAGCTTTCTTAGTCTCGGCCTTCGATTTTGTCCCTCTCATGGCGAAATCTGCATAAAACACGAAGAGAACCGGTGAGAATCGAGCGAAATCCACCGAAAACCGCTTGACTCAGTCCGAGTCGTATGCGCCGCGAACGAGTAACTTACCTGTTTAAGTTAGGGCTTCGTGTTAGAGAGAGAGAGGATTCGCGTTTGCGTAGTATAGACGAGCTTAGTGTGTGTATATGTGCGCTAGTTAGTGTGAGAGAGAGAGGTTAGTGAGAGAGAGGGGTGGAAAGGGAAACTGTAATATAGTAGCGTTTCCTTTTCAGAAGCCAAAAAACTGAATCACAAAACGGGATCAAGTCCGGCTCCTTGCGCGGGATTTTAAATATCTTCTTTGCCACCTCATCTTCTTCTCAACCGCTCTCCAATCATTATTCACAAATCTATCCTCAACTTATATTATATATATTCAAATATACCTTTCAATTCAATATTTCAATAAATCAGCCTCACACTTTGTTTGCCTTTAATTTGTGTAATGGGATTGAACACATTATCTAGTTTGTTTGTTTTTTCATAATAATAATATGTTTTAATATATGTGACTATATATATATATTAGATGAAACAATTATATACTTTTTTTTATTAATGTAAATTTTTTTTTTCTAATTTTACAACTAATCACTTTTATTATATCTTCTAATTACAAATATTTAGAATATTCATTATATATATAAACACAATTTTTCTTAAATTATTGGGTTTTGCACTAAAATAAAGCACGATTCATTTTATTTACGTAATATCTACTCCAATAAAATTTAAATCAGTTAAATTTAAAAAATAATATTAAAGAAAATGGAATTTTAAACTATATTAATCATATAAATAATGTTTTTATTTTAAATATAATTTTTTTTAAAATAAATTAATTTTGAATATTGTTTTTACATTAATTTGGTGTTATGAAATATAAATTAATAATTAAATATGTATAATTTACTTTAATTTTTTTTTATTTTCTTTTTAATTAATATTTTTTTGTAAAGTCTTTTTTTTAATAATTAAGTAGATATTAATGATGTTAAAAAAAATAATATGAATATATTTATTAGTATAATTATTTGTTGAATAATTTTATATATTCAGATACACAATTATATAATATAAAAATTATCTAATATTTTTTTATTGATATTTTTTTCATTTATAAATTGACCTTTATATATATATAATCATGATACAACTGACCTTTATTTAACGAATAATGATTAAATTCCATAATTTCTTGATATTTTTCACTATAAAGATAAAAATATACTTTATTGACTTTTACTTCTTTAAAAAATTATTGACTTTAGTCAATTGTCTTTTTATAATGAATAAATGAATGAATGGTTAATTCTTACCTACCATCAATTATTTCATTATTAGTTCACATTTAAATTATTAATTAAACATACAACTATTATTACTTTACTCATAATATAATAATAAACTATATAACTGTTATTATTCAATATTAATAAGAAAATATAATAAGTGATAAAATTATTTAATTCTTAAACAAAATTCTCTGCATTTTTATATAAACATGTAACATTCAATGAAATGTATTAATATAATGAAATATAAAATTAATATTATTTAAATTATTAATTGTATGTAATATTTGATTTGTGAGAATATTTAAAAATGACAAAAAAAAAAAAAAAATACATTGTTTTAATACAACTAATTAACTACCTAATATCTGACATCCAAATTAACCTAATAAAAATAAATATCACAATTGGAGTTATTCAAATATAAAACATCATATTCAAATATATATTAAAATACTGGTTAGACGAGAATATATTATTTATTAATTAATTTAGTCTTCTTAAGAAATTGAGGGGATGGACTTCCCGCTATTCCTTCCACTTCCAAGTTCCACCAAGGAAGAAGAACGGGGCCACCAACACGACAATGGGGAAGAAGAAGAAGCACACATAATAATAGCGGCGTTGACCCACAAACCATTTTTGAAGGTAATCTCTTTGAATTGAATCCCAATTTTGAAAGATTTCCAGATCATATTGCTGCCCTAAGAGAAGAAGAAGAAGAAACATGGGTAATTGCTTTGGGGTTTCTCAAACTCTTGACCCAAAACCCACTATCTCCAATCGCAGCTTCAGAACTTCAAATACAGGTGAGTTATTCTGTTGTATTGCTTTATGAACAGAAATTGGCAAATGGGTATCTCTTTTTTATCATGATTTTTGGTAAAGATTAGGAATTTCATTTTCATCAACAGAAGTTAACAACCTTTTCAGGAATATCATCTAAAAGTTATGAAACTTCTGGCACGAGTAGTAGTACTGCACATAGCCAGTTTTCTGCAATTGGAAGTGAAGATTCACTTTTAAACGGAGAAATATTACCGGCTGCAAATTTGAAAGTTTACACCTTTGCGGATATGAAGAACGCCACGAGAGGATTCAGGTCGGATAGTGTGTTGGGTAATGGCGGTTTTGGGACTGTGTTTAAGGGATGGCTTGACGAAAAGACCCTTTTGCCAGCCAGATTCGGTACTGGCATAATGGTTGCCATCAAGAAACTGAATTCTGAAAGTATGCAAGGGTTTCAAGAATGGCAGGTAATGCAAATGGTTGAGCTGCTAGTTGCTTCAATGGATTGATTGATCAGATGCTTTATAAATATAGAAAAGAAAACAATCTATCCCTTCTTTTTCGTTATTCAAATATGCAATTCAATCTTTTTCAAAGCATTTGTTCTTCCTTCACATTGGAATGCAGGCAGAAGTGAATTTTTTGGGAAGGCTTTCACATCCTAACTTGGTGAAGCTGTTGGGTTATTGCTGGGAAGAGAAAGAGTTATTGCTTGTCTATGAATTCATGCAGAGAGGGAGCTTAGAAAACCATCTATTCAGAAGTGAGAAGATAGATTCCCAGAATTTCATCTCATTGAAATAATTGCATTAACCCAATTTAGTATTTTTCCTTTTGAGTAGGAGGTTCGTTTGTCGACCCCCTTTCTTGGAATATGCGTCTCAAAATAGCTATTGGTGCAGCCCGAGGTCTTGCTTTCTTGCACAGTTCAGATAAGAAAGTAATATACAGAGATTTCAAAGCATCAAATATTCTCCTTGATGGGGTAATGTCTTTTTTCTAAAAAAAAATAATTTCAAAGCATCAATGATCAAACTAATGTACATTGGTTCGATCTTGCAGAACTACAATGCAAAAATATCAGATTTCGGGCTAGCAAAGTTTGGTCCATCAGGTGGAGACACGCATGTCACTACGCGAATCATGGGAACTTATGGTTATGCTGCTCCAGAATACATTGCAACAGGTAGTTACTTAACTATATTTGTATTGTATGTCAGGTAAATTGATGTGATTATTTGAAATGAGTATTTCTTGTATAGGTCATCTATACGTGAAGAGTGATGTATACGGTTTTGGCGTAGTTCTCCTCGAAATTCTGACAGGCTTACGGGCTTTAGACACTAAACGTCCCAATGGGCAGCAGAACCTAGTTGAGTGGACAAAACCTTATCTATGCAATAAAAAGAAAAGTAAAAGTATAATGGACCCGAAAATCAAAGGCCAATATTCATCCAAGGCAGCAATAGAGGTTGCCCAAATCTCCCTTCGGTGTGTAGAATCCGAGCATGGGAAAAGACCTTCGATGAATGAAGTTGTGGAAGCGTTAGAACGGGTGGAAGCCACCATTAATAAGAACAGACCTACCAAATCCAAGCAGGCTTCAGTTGAGAATACCCATACTGGAACCGTCACTGTTAGCCCCGGTTTTGGAATGGGAGACAGAAGTTAAGCATAGATTGTGTAAAGAAAATGATGTCTTTTTTTTAGTATAGGATGATTCTTTTCAATACTTTGATATGAGAATGCCCCTATTTGTTTTTCTGAATTGTATGATTTGAAAATGTTGTGTAACTTGAAATTGTTTGTTTATAATAAATCTGGGGCGGGTTCATTTGTGTGTAATTCAACTAAAATGACCATGTTTTAAATAGAATTTGAATAACTCCCTTTTCAAATATTTTATAAATATTATTTTTAATTGTTGTTCAAGGTAAGAATGACAATTTGAAATTGCTACGCGGTAATTGAATAGAATTGTCCCATTTCGGGCGGTTTTTTCCCGGTTTGATCGGGAGTTGACCGGAATGGTATTTGTATCTCCGTGTCCCGATGTTATCCCAATTATAAACTCAATTATATATATAAAATTACAAATATATTTATTTATATTTTTGTAAGAGTTTTAAATTTATGTTTTTATAATAATATAAAATTTCAATATATTACAATATATATTATATTAACAAATTTGTTTACACAATTTTTTTTTTTTTAAATAATATGATATAAACGGTGCCCTACGGGAATACCTCGAAACTGAACTGGACGATGATGTTAGTAAGAAAATTCCCGAAGTAAAAACAAGACGAATACGATAAAATACATTCTCCGCCCCAACCCAAACCACTTCATTCTCATCCTACTTAAATGAAATATGTTGGTATAAAAAGCAAGCCTAAAGAAGTATAAAACAACTTGCTCACTGAAAATTTCTTAGTTTGAAACTTGGGCCATTACCCACCATAAATACAAAATTACTTAAACTAATTATTTAATTAGTTAGTTTTTTCAAGTTTTTATATCTTAAAATATTTCATACATCTTTACAATAATTAATATATTTGAGTATAATAAGATTGATCCGATTTTTTTAATAGACTTTATAAAAATATAATTATATTCAATAACATAATTTTTTTTTCTATTTTAATTTACTGTATATAAAAAATAATTGTTGGGCAACCTTAAATCTTCTTTATATGAAAGGTGTATAAATTGATTTGTAGGCTAGTGGTTGAAAGGTCCAAAACCATTTAAGAGTCCATTTAGTTGTTATGTTCCCATCATTGCTATTATACCACAATTAAAAATTAAAAACTCTTTTTAATAATCTCATATTTATGTGATTGAAAAATGAGTTTTTTTTTATTAATAATTATTTTATACAAATACTGATTTACTGAATAATTTAATTCAACATAAAAAAGTATTTTTTTTTCTTAAAATTAATTTATTATAGACAATATTGATATAATTAATAAGAATGTTTTTAAATTTTATTTTTTTAAATTTAATTATTATTAATTCAAATAAGAAATTACATTTAAAAATTAATATATAAAAAAACATCAATAAAATAAAATAATTAAATGAGAATCTAGTTATTAAATAATATAAGAAATTTATAAGAAATAAAATTAAAATAAAAAAATTTAACAATCTTATAATTTTTTCAAGATAACTACTCTATAGTCTATAGATATATAACATAAGTGATCAATATAAGAAGTCAACAACCAATTAAATGGTGTTGGAAAAATCTTATGAGTTGCATTTAATAAAAATGATTATTATTAGTTTTTGTTCAAATGGTCAAATTTGAGCTTTTTATTAAGGTAAATGAAATTTTGAACTTCTTATTTTAAATCTTACCATTTTGTCCCTATTGTTAAAATTATACAAAACAATATTTTGTATTAACAACTTATTGTGATACTCGCGGACCAATTTATGAAGATTTAAGGCTATTCCTTTTACACGGTTGGCAAATGAAACTATTTCTTCGCTTTCATCTCATTCAATCCATAAACACGTGTAATCCTATCTCCAATTGAGACCACTCGACCAATTTTAACTATGCTCAATTGCTTCAGAAGATCTAGAAATGTCCCGAGACACCTTTTAGTCAGAAGAATCCTCTTTGATGGCTTCGATGCTAGTGGTCCCTACGCATACTATAAAACAATGACTCTTTTGTTATCGTTTTAAACAACGTTAACATATTATTTACCTAACATTTATAAATAATATAAATAGTTTATATCACTAATTTAACTATCTAATTTTATGGAGAAAATGTTTTAATTGACTTTTTAAACTTTTGTAGATAAAATCATAAATTTACTGAAATTCGATAATTTAGTTAGTAACATGAACTTTTTATTTATTATAAAATTCACGTGTATAATAAGTTAAAAAGTATTTGAAATTCTTAAAACAAAACTTTATATAACTTTAATATTAAGGAGTCCAAAGATAAAGTAAAAAAAAAAAAAAATTCAAAATCTTAATTGTCCACAATATAGAGCCCAATTTGACCATTCTCACTTATTAGTTTTTTTTTTAATATTAATATATATATTATGAAAAATGCAAAATATAATATATTTTTTATGATAAAAAATATAATAGAAGATTGACAAACTAGTCACAACCTTTTGTTTTTTATTTTAACATGGTAACACAAATCTCCACAACTATAATACTACTTCAACTTAATTGATTATAGTAAGATAATTTTGTAACTTTCTAATCACACCATCTTAGATTAACATTTTTTTATTCTAATTATGTTTTTTTTCTTGATCCAGTTTAAATCAAGGAAAACTTAACTTTTAAACATGATTAACCTAATTAATTAATAATCAAAATTTTATTAAACAGAAATATAGAGAGTAACAAAATATTATGAATGAAAAAATAAATTGCAGAGATATTTGTTGCAATTGTGGTGCAAAAAGTGTGAATTTTGATAACCTGAAAAAATAAGAAAAAGATAATTCAAAGAAAAATAAATGAAGTTTATATTTGTCCCTTACAAATTGGTGCTTATTCCTGCATGAAAATTTCGTGAGGCTCACGTCATTTGTGCTTCACACAAATATTTTGTGAATAAATAAATAAATAAAATATATAATTTGTAGGATGTTCACGAAACCTATAGAAGAATATTGAACTTATCATTATTTACTTATTATCAACCAGAAAAAATAAAAAGTAATATATGATTTTTTTTATCTTAATAATAATTTATTAGGGTTTAATTGTATTATTAATTTATTATATATATATATATATATATATATATATATATATATGCATTTATATCATCTTCCCCACCATCCCAACCGTTTCTATTCTCTCTCTACTGTAATTCCATGGAATCAGGAGATACTGGCTCTGTAAGAAATTGGATCGGAAGTTTAGGCTACGTTACAAGAAGGATGATTTTCAGCATCCTATCCGTAGGTCCATTACCAAACCACATCGCGTTCATTATGGACGGAAACCGTAGATACTCAAAGAAGCATAATCTCGGCGAAGGCGGCGGTCACAGAGCCGGTTTTATCGCGCTCATGTCACTAATGAAGTATTGTTACGAATTAGGTCTGAAATACGTCACGATCTTCGCATTCAGCATCGACAATTTCAGAAGACGTCCAGCCGAAGTCCAATCCGTAATGGATCTAATGCAAGAGAAGATCGAAGGATTACTCAAAGAAGCGAGTGTAGTGGATCATTACGGAGTTCGAATTCGTTTCGTCGGAGACTTGAAACTTCTCCATCCGCCGGTTAGGGAAGCGGCGGAGAAGGTTATGCGCGCGACGGCTAATAATAACAGGACGGTTTTGTTGATCTGTGTAGCGTATACTTCTTCGTATGAGATTGTGCATGCGGTTGAAGAAGCTTGTCATGAGAAATTTGATAAGCTTCGTGAATTGGTAGATCGCAATGAAGATGAAGAAAAAGAAGATAAGATGATTAAGTTGGTGGATATTGAGAAGCATGCTTACATGGCGGTTGCGCCGGATCCAGATATATTGGTGAGAAGCTCCGGCGAGACTCGCCTGAGTAACTTCCTTCTGTGGCAGACGACGAACAGTCTTTTGTATTCTCCGATGGCGCTTTGGCCGGAGATGGGTTTTACGCATATTGTTTGGGCTGTGTTGAATTATCAACGTCGTTATGCTTACTTTGAGAAGTTGAAGAAGCAGATTTGATTTTATTTCTTTTTAAACAAGAAATTTGAATCTTCTATCTTTCATTTAATGTAATAATGTAATGTTACTTTTTAAACAAATTAAGTTTTATTAGACTAATTTACAAAAAGAATGATTATATAATATCATAAAACTCGTAGGTTCATAACCATAATGAATGTCGTGGATTCGAGACTTCACACACGACCATTTAACAGAAGAAAAAAAACATTCTCGAAATAATCATCAGCAAAAGAAGGGAGCCAACAAGGACAATGAGAGACTTTTAAAAAGTAAATCGACCAATTAACGAGATGGTTTGTGCAGACGAGGGCGATTACAGAAAATTCGGCCATTAGCCTTGACATATGCTGCAACTGCCACACTCATACCCGCCCACAAGGTTGAAAAGAACAAGTGTCGAATGTCATGCCTCACTGTAAAAGACCGATAACAAATTTAAAAAAAAAAATAAGGATTTTTTTACTGAGAAATTGGAGTTTTCGATACTTTACCTTGCCCCAATGACATGATTGAAAGGAAGAATCCGACCAAGATTAGTGAGAACGCTACTGGGAATGACTGCAGTTCAATAATCATAACAATTACTCTTTAACTTAAAAATGAACATGAAAAGAGAATTAATAACATTGCACAAATGAAATTTACTCACAGCAAAAGCCTCAACACCTCCCTTTTGAGGTAAAGGGTTCATGTCTCGAGAAACAGACACGATGTAGTGTCCTTGCAGTAGATCGATCGAATCCTTCACAATGAAGTACGGGAGTATTCATTTTTCAGGAAGAAGAAAGAACATTTTGTAAAACAAGGAAATTGATGTTGGATTTAGTACAAAAATAACCCAAATAATCCAATTTTTCATCAAACAAGTTATGTTTTTCAAGTAATCATATGCATCAAACAAGCTCTTGTTTCTGGGTAAAGCTCGAGTAATAACACCATACCTGTTTTGTACCATCACTGAAGTTGTTGAAGTAATAACGAGCAAGGGCATTCCAGCCGTCGTTAAATATTCCTTGAACAGTTCGTTTGCCAAATCTGCAAAGGAAATTGAATTTTTTTCTTATGCAGCTGAGAACTAAAACAACAAATTCAATCCCAACCATGTAAATAGCTTTATGCTTGAAATGCATTATATTAAACAATAGATGGACTAGGAGGAAGAGCAGAAAGTAAAATAACCTCACAAAATCTCCTTTTAAAGCAGGAGTACCAGAATACTGGATGCTTATATCATCCCCGTGGTTGGCCCATACTGCGATCAATCAAACGGGGAGAGGTCAAAAGAAAAATAACACCAATCTAATAAAGATAGGTAGATAGATGTACTCACATATCTTGAAATTATCATCAAAATTTGAATGTGTAGAGATGGTTTCTTCAGCATCGAAAATCCCTATTCTTCTAAGTTGAAATTCCAACATTTTTCTACCAATCATGCTCTATATGCCCGGAGGAGAAGACACAACAGATAATATGAATGAGAAGAAGCATGTATAATCTAAAGTGATCATTTGAATACAGAAGATAATAAGCATAATACCTGTGTAACATTCGTGCGATCTAAACAATCGATACAATTGGTCCTTACAACTCCCAATTGTTCCTCTGCTTTCTCACCTTTGTCATTCAACAAATGGTACCTACCATAAGAATGATACAAAAGCTGGCAGAATTAAAATGTGGATGTTACAGTTGAGAAAAAAGGTTAAAAGATAATAAATAACAAACCATACCGGTTCTTGACCAGGAAGTCTTCAATTTGATCATACAAGATAGAGAGACGCTCGAAATGCACATGTCCACAAATATGATGAAAATCGAAGTGCAAGTATCTGTAACAATTACAAGTTATTAGCATACAAGAAGCGAAAACTGAAAATATATGTATAAACAACAGCTAGGCTTTTACCTCACATCATCACTTCCAACATGTTGCATACCACTGGCAAATTTTTCACTCAAACGGCCCTCAGCACCATGCTGCCAAAGATGCGGCTTTATTTTAGAAGGAATATCATAGATCTTGAACCCAGAAATCTAAATACAAGAAAAATCAAGGCTACCTCATTCACAAGATCAACAGTCACTACATTTCCATACTTCTTTCTTAAGTCCAAAAAATGCCTTTCAATAACACGAGGCTGCACAAATTATTGCAAAAAAAACGAGGAGAAAGTTCAGGTATTAGGGAAAAGGAAAATGAATACAAAAAGTAAATAAATCTCCTCATATGATATACTTACGGCTTCTTCAGCTCTAACCATCTCGAATTTAGGTTTGTAAGTCAAATCAACGATTTGTTCCCATGGCAATGGTATTGAACCTCGAATCTACATAAGACAAATTGAACAATGATCCACATGCAAGCAAAGTGATAATCCAGATTGAACTGGTCATGTACACATATTCAGACCAGTCACACAGAAATGATCATTTAAGCTTTAACTTGTAACAGGATCTGTTTGCCGAAATTTGGCAAAACATTAGTTTAATCTAGCCTCAACTTTGGTAACAAAAGGTTCATGCTCTCTACATTTCCGTCAAGATCCTAAAGCTTGAGGGTGTTGATTTCTTAATATATTTTAGCTTGTAACAGGATCTGTTTGCTGAAATTTGGCAAAACATTAATTCTATCCAGCCTCAACTTTGGTAA
Source organism: Impatiens glandulifera (assembly GCF_907164915.1). Classification (NCBI taxonomy): domain Eukaryota; kingdom Viridiplantae; phylum Streptophyta; class Magnoliopsida; order Ericales; family Balsaminaceae; genus Impatiens; species Impatiens glandulifera. The sequence goes on from NC_061870.1 coordinate 27,523,188, forward strand.
TCAAAAGGTTCATGCTCTCTACATTTCCGTCAAGATCCTAAAGCTTGAGGGTGTTGATTTCTTAATATATTTTACCTGCACAAATGATGCTATAGACCCATTCAACTGCATGATTTGCTCAGACTCCACAAAATTTGCTACATACCCATCAGGATCGGCACCTCTTCTCCATAACCTAGTGCCTTCCAAAGTAAAGCAATTCTACTGTCAGCTATGCCAGTGATTAGGAAACAAAGGCAAAATTTTAATCAGATAAATTTTTAGTTAAGTCACTAATAATTATCTTGCAATTATTTATTGTTTCTCGTCTATTAAAGAAAATCCCTTCCACACAGTAATATTCACATCTAACACTTCCTTGAATCAGCAAAAAGACTATCGTCACTGCATTAACTTGTAATGTAAATTGTAGGAATATTAGATTTTGTACATATAGACTTTCTGGGTATTTCATAATATAACATACTACTTAATTATGAGATATAAAACTAATCTCCTATTTCTAATAATAATATAATATACTTGATATCCCCATAATTTCATGGGACACTAAGAAAGTAGCCATTAAAATTTCTAACCTAATACCGGTCCCATTTAAAAACAACTTAATATTTTTGTTTATGTATCTAGATCCCGATACCAAAACATTTGGAAACTAAACTTAGTCGGACACAATTTGAAATTTATTTCTATTCTATAGCCTTAAAATTATGGACTGGATTTAAATAGTTGTGCTTCACATGTATTGAATTCGGAGAGAAACTTTAGTTATTATGAATTGGATAAGGCCCATAGTATGTTCAGCCCGAACAAAAATCTGCAGTTACCTTAAGTTTATTTTTGAAAAAATGGGATCTACTGTTTACTTGCATCAAAATGGGATATTTTTCTACTATTTTCTTTTAAGAAGAAGAAGTTAAGGTTCAGTACCAGTTCTCCTCGTACATCTCCTTGCAATGAGAGTAACATCAATGATATCTTTACCAATAGCTGCTTGGAAGTTCTGAAAACCTGTTAGGCAGTTAATGGAAAACTAAAAGGGAGAATATACAAAAAGTAATCCTCATCATATGGTAATAACAAACATTTGCAATCAAAATATGCAAACACAGTTCCCACAGTAGCTAATTCTCATGTGTTAAGGATACTGCCTTGAATGATAGGAAGCAAATAGGGCTCAAGCTGCAAATGAACATACATTATAGTCAGTCAACAAGAAAATGACATGAGATCCTTATAACATACAAACTGGTAATACACAGACCTTTTGATCTATGAGAACCTCCAACATGTAGTTGTTCCATAGAAATCTGGGTTCCGCCTATAGCAAAACGACATTAGCTTTAATCAAAACAAAGACTAGAATTTCAAGCAATTCACCCATGAGCAGCAGTCTTAAGAGAAATATTAAATCTCTTGAAGCACGTGAAGTTTCACATCAGTATGGATTTGAACAATTAGAGAAAAGAAAGATGCCTCAAATACAAGCACTACCTGTCTCCAGAGAGGAAGCAACTTTGATTCATCACCTAGATTATGTAAGCGCTGCAAACTGCAAGACATAGATTGGAAGAATAATAACCACAGTATCACAGAAGACTGAGGAACAAACAAATTGCCAAGGATCGTGAGGTGGCAGCATAAATCTGAACTATGAAAGTAAGGTCATGGCCAACATTTGAACTTGAGTAAAAGTTGACAGCAAAAGTTCACATTCACCACCTGACTCACAATTATTTCATCTAGGTATCCAGATGAGATCACATTTGGAAACAGAAAGACCCAGATTCATAAATTTATTAATGGTTTTTTATCTGGATCCAGATTAAGAAAAAAATGTTTCCAAATTTGATGATGTCACATTTGTGGCCATCGCCACAAAATAGACTTCAAAGAAGGGAGCCTTTTCTATATAAAAATTGACAGAGAATTCCCAAATAATTAACTATTATTACAAGAAGAACAAAACAGGAGACAGTCACCTGAGGGTTATGTTGACATCGTATGAGAAGTACAAACCGTGAGACCTTTCAGCAACACTTAGCAACTTAGAGAATTCAGTCTCCATCTTTTTCTGATATAGAGTTGGTATGTCAGACAAGATAAATGCAACATTTAGAACATGTAATAAAGAGCAGCACAATGCTTTCACCTGTTCTGCTGGCGAGTTCCTAAGAGAATGGTCACAGGGTAACACTTTCAAGGATGTAACTTTGAACATTGGATGTCCCAGGTATGATCCAACGCATTCACGTTCCTTTATGACTAACAAGTATGATCCTAAGGACATAGATAATGACATAAATTTAATGCAAATAAAAAAATAATTCATAAAATGTATGCCAAATTAGAATCAAATCTTATTTTGCTGGTTACCCTCTATTTTCTTAACAAATTAGTTTCAAATATTTATATATGATCTTTAATTCCATAAAATAAAATCCAACTTGCCTTTAGTGAAAATGGAAGACCTGCTTTGGACTTTCATTCAGAACTTTAAACAATAAGGCAAGTGATAACCATTGAATTACTAAATTCCAGTCGGACAGAGTATAGAGATTGAATTGGCTAACATTTACATCTCTTCAGCAATGAAACTGTAGATTTTTATTAATATCAAAAAGCACTTTAAAAGGTGGCAAATTGGCAGGTTGTTTCTTATTCAAGCAATGATATATGATAAATTCAATCATTTGCAAAACCATCCAGATAAAGTGGACAGATTTTGCCCTCTAAATTCCCGCTAATGAAAAAACATCTAAACAAGCCTACCACTCAAATTCTAAGAACATATACCCATAAATGCAAGAAGCTAAAATAAGCCATTTACAAAGAAATAATTCCTAGCAGATTTTGGCTCATGAATATGTTTTAAATGTTCATATAATTCATGAAATTTGGAGAAACTTGCCTGCTAACAGCTTTAGCATCCCAATCACACCAAATATTGTCTGAATTTTTGGAACTCGAACTGAGCTGCATTGCGGAATTTCATCTAGAAGAAAGAAATACACTAGGTAAGACACATGCATCCAGTGAAGAAAAGAAAAGAAGCACCCAGTAACATCCATTGAAGGAGCTAACCAATGAGTTTCATGGACCCATCCACACGACTAATTAGCAAACTGGAACCAGAAGAACCATCAGTTGGCTCAATAATATATTGGTCTGGAAAATCCCAAAGTCGCATCCGAGTGTACAACTTTTGAGCAGGATCCGCCTTTTCCATCATTATTGGGTTCCAATACCTAGAGATAAATGAAAAAAAAAAAAGAACACTTCAAACTAATTCTTCTGTTCCTTTCCCAGAAAAACCAGGAGACCCACTTCCACTTTCACAATGATGAAGACAAAAATTGTTCCCAGATCTATTCATTAATATGTAGCCTTTGAAGGATGTCAAAAGAAAGAGAAAAATGAAGGATGATAACATTTGATTAAGAAGATCTCTGGCTATTTTAAGGTAGACTTTCACCATTTTACATTTTCAACATGAAATACATAATCAAAATAGAAGATGATTTACCTGGAGTAACCAGAGAGAGATGATTGAGCTATAAGATCCGATGCAAATGAAGCGAAATTCGGAGATTTGTTTTTTAATTTATCGGGAAAAGGCTGAAGATTTGCTATTTCTGAATTGTGTCTGATAGCAAAGGAATACAGAGTGGAAACTCAAGAAGAAGCGGCAGAATCGCAAAACGAAAAGGGAGAGAAAAGTGTGGTACTATTGTCTTTAATCTTTATTGCAGGCGTCTTCATAGACGGATCGGATGCGAGCACTGGCAAGGAATCAGTCAATCAGTCCCTATGATTCGGAATTGTATGAGCTAATAGAAAAAATTACAACTTTTCATTCAATTAATTCTAAAACCCACTTTCATTCGTGATTAAGATTATCAAACTATAGATTTGCAGAGGATAATTGGCCATTTTCTTGATTAGTTCTGACATGGGTTCGAAATCATTTCAAATTAAAGCTCGTTTTATCAAACACAACCCCTTTGACCTGATGGGTTAATTAATAGATGAAAATTTCATTTAAACATCATTTTAAGAACATTTCCTTAACTTTAGAAAATACAAACAATATTTTATAGTTGAAGGAGAAAATGAATTTAGGTAAAACTTTATATTTGCATAATTATCAAATATTCCCAGATCATATAGTTAAGAGAAAACCCATAATAAACTTCTTGAAAAAATCATATAAAGCCTTAAACTTTGCAGACTAAGAACATCAACAGACAAATTAAATTTCATAATATGCTGAATTCATAAAGAAAAGGAAAAGAGAAATGTACTAAAACACACTCAGGCCTCAGCATGGGGTTTTGAATAAAAAAAAGGACATGATAAAAACTCTGTATGAGATCCAGATTGGGAGAGAAACCTCTCCCTTATGTACAAAGCAGAACAAAAGTAACTGACCCTCCTCAAATTTCTCCATTACCTAGTACTACCTTCACTGAGTCCTGGTCCATACAGAAGGTTGACTGACTGATAATGGTATAAATAAGCTACATGAAGAAAGTTTTTACAGCTTCAAATGGTCTCTCTTTAGATTCTCTTCTTTATTGGTTACCAAACTTCAATTACCTTTCATCATTTGCACTGTTATCCCATATAATATTCTCAAGCAAGTAACAAAATGATGATGAGACAGACAATGAGAACATATAGTAGTTTCTACTGGCCCATGTTTCCCAGAAGACGCTCAACTGCAGCATGAACATTCCCAGAAGTGGCAATGAGAGCACGCAGGTTCTCTTGGACATCAAAGAAACCCATTTCTTGAAGCTGAGACAGTTGGGTCGCATATAATTCTTCTGGCGCAACTGAAAACAATAATATATCAATCAATCATTTTCTTGAGCCACAGACATAACAATTAATTTACAGGCAGGGATGGGAAGAAGATGCAAAACCATTGGGTCTGTTGGGGGTATTATTCATGCCGCCAATCCCCAGACCAGAAAACATGTTCATCAGCGTATCCAACCCTGTAACACGCAATCAAGTACCAATTATCATTCTAAATAATGCTATAATTCTTCAGACCAAGGGAAAGGGATAAGAAAGTCCAGGTCAAATCTGGCTCTCCCTGAACATCCTGATATATTAATAACATTTACAATATGAAATCCCCAGTGCTTAATACAAATAGATTCTTTCCACTTTTATTTCATTTAATCGTGTTGTTTGTATCTTCATTAATAAAAAATAACATTTCAAAATGAAATAGATACAACAAGATTCTATTCTTGATGTAGCATCATTTGGTTGGCTAACTTTAACAAGAACTTCTGTATTTATATGCCAAGCGACAAAACTGAGTTCAATATTATTGCATAAGAATACGGATAAAGAGCAAAAGGTACCTGCTCCTCCACCAGTTTGACTAGCATCCCTGCAATGAGAGAGATACTATTTAAAACCAACCCATTTTTTAATGAGATTGCGTGAAGCCCAGGAAAAAAAGTAAGTTTAAGCTACACATCACTCATCATAAATAAGGGTCTTTACCCAGTTGTTGGTCGGGCCCCAAGCAGTGGTAGCGTTTGCTGAAAATTGAGGAGTTGCTGCCACGTAAGAAGACAGTGTTAAAAGGAAAAAATGTTTGGTACATACTGAAGAACACAAAATTGACCTACATCCAAATCAAAGATTTTACATATAAAGTAGTTGCATAAACTAACTCACAGTATACACTACATACACATCATCGCATAAGAATACAGATGTTATGGTTTACATATAAGCACAGTATTTCTCTATTAAAAATAAATAAAGGGAATAAGCAGACTCCCAACTAACACTCTTCATCTAACAGTATGCAGACAAATTTCTCTGAGCATAGAACCAGATGCCTAGGGTTCTAGGCTTAAATGCTTCAAGTACTCCCATTGACAATTATCAAAGTAACTGAAGATTATCTTTCTGTCCAAGTAACTTCCTTAGATAATTATCTCATGCTGTGTTGCATCTATAGTAACTACATCCCTGCACTTTGTTAACTTTGGGAGCAACTTTTTTGTGAATGAAAAAAACCATCTTTCCACTTGTATTTTTGACATTTTAATGGATATTTTAAACATGTCAGGTTAACTCCTTGGAGACTGTAACATGGCTCTTGACATTTAGATTCAATGATGATAGAAATGGAAAAAATAACCACATAAATGGCTAGGAACCAGGGAATAAACTATCTCGTAGAGTAAGGACATGTGAGGGAGGCATACATGCATGTTCTTAAAATCAATATACCTGTGTCATCTCAGGGGAAGTTAATTGACGAATAAAGTCTGGGTTTTGCATCATTTCCCTAAGTTGGGTATTGGAGTCCACTACGTTTCGCAGCTGGGGGTTCATACCAAGCATCTGCCAAATAAAGAAAGTATATGTAAACAAAATAAACTCCATAAATTATTAGAAGTTGTAAAATATAATAAAGAAGGCAACCTGATTCATATACTGAGGATTAGAAAGGAGACTTTGCATCAATTCTGATACAGCTGGGTTTTGCATAAATTGGCTCAAAGAAGACGCATCATTTGTAGAACCAAACATTTGGTCAAGTGGCAGACCATCAAGACCACTTAATCCAGCCACTGATGGTTGCCTAGTATATCCACCAGTATTTGACCTGGCAGTGGAATTGGCTTGTGCACCTCCAGCTGCTAAATTCCAAAATCATCAAACAAGTGTTAATTATTATCCTCCTAAAGCATCTTTAGAATGCTTATAAGAGCACAATATCTATAGAATCAATAGAACGATACTACATTATATAACTTAATATTTATTTAGCAGAACACAGCATCCGCGTTCATTGAGGTAGGCAAATAAGAAAACATGACATACACTCTAAGGAAACATGATACATTTCTAAAAGGTAAAAATCACAAACCTAGCAACTTAACTTTGAGGCAGTTACATAGGAAAATGCATTATATCAACAAACCTGCTCCAGAAGCCCAAGGATTGGGAAGTGGATCAGCATTGGGAACAGGGGCACTGGCTGCATTCTCATGACCAGCACTTGTTGGGTTAGTTGCCTGGTCCCTAACATGGCCCTGCCCTCCACCTGGTGTGCCCAGAAGAGAAGCAAAGGGGTTGTCATTTCCAGTGTCCCCTGCCATAGTAGTTGCATTGAGAAAAGGCTCTTGAACATTTTCATACATGCGTCTTAGCATATTGAATCCCTCTGGAGATGATTCTATATTGTTCATAGCTCTGTCAGTATTGCGCATCATCTCACGCAAGAGCTCAGGGTTTCTAGCCGCCTCCATTGTCTGACGGAGAGTGGCAGGGTCATTGAGAACATGAGCAAGTTCGGGATTCCGGTCAATGACTTCGCGCATCTGAGGATTGTTCATTATCAGATTCTGGATAATATCAGGATTATTCATTAAATTCTGCACAACAGGCATGTTCATTATATCTCTCATGATATTTGGATTCTGAGTAAATTGTCGTTGCATATTTTCAAAATCAGGAAGTCCTGCTCCAAATAAGCCACCAGTGCCACCACCAATTCCATTCAAATCTAGCCCAGGAAAAAGGGAAGCTTCAGAACCAAGTCCTCCAAATGCACCACTCTCTTCAGGACCACCTTGCCTGGTATTTGGAGTAGAACTTGGAATTCCAGTATTTGCAGCAGCCACAGTATTGGGTGATGAACTCTGTGCAAAACCACGCACTAGGTGGACAGTATGTTCTGCCTCCAGGCCTATCAACCACGAAAAATAAGCACAACATAAAGCTAATTCATATGTAACCATGGCCTCAATCATTCAGTAGCGCATAAAGGAGAAAAAAAAATGTAACACTCAATCAAACAAGTATATATATAAACTAATCAATCTGGTGGCGATGGATTCACTTGAAATCACTCAATTCGCTTGAATTTGAATATAAGAAAAACTGGGATTGGATTCACCCCACCTCTAAATATCACATTTCCCAATAATCAACTCGAAGCATCATTATCAAACTATAACATAATCTTTTGTCAATCTGGTCCAATTTATTGCGAAACATTTACCAAATTCACCTTTCAAACAAATTCAACCATAAAACTACAACGCTATAACATTTCAATAAACCATAACGGGTCCTCATTTCCTTCTGTATAGAACTTTTGTTCTTCCTTAGGAAAGAAGAAACATGTTTGAATCATTGTAAAGTAAAAAACTTTATGTTCATTATTCTTTTGTCACCAAATGCTGTTGTTTCAATTAAAAATCAGGGGAGTTTTCAATTCGCAAATCAATTATCTGTGAAGAAATTGCATCAAATATATTGATAACCCGACGATTTAGAAAATAACCCCCCATCAAAATGTCGGATCAGATCATCATATAAAGACATATCTTAAACGGAAACGAGTATCGAAAGAGGCTGGATCGAAATACCATAGCTTTCCAGAGTTTCGTCGTCCTTAAGAATCCTCCCTTTGTAAATTAGCCGCTGTTGGTCCGCTGGTATGTCACAATTGAGAGCGAGAACGGACTTGAACGATCGAACATCGGAATCGAGGTTGGCCTGAACAGAGAATTTGGATCCATTAGAGCATCGAACATTGACGGAGACGCCGGCGCCAGTTCCCTTCGAGTCGGTTCCATCGGACACAGAAGTTCCTTCAACACCCATTCTCCAATTCGATAAGCCTCTCTTCCACCCCTCAAACAGGATTCAGTGTGTAATGAGAGGAGAAGATCGATATCGATTAGAAAGAAAGAAAGAAAGAAATGTAAACCCTCACCTCACGATGAAGTAAGCCGAAAGAGAAACAAATTGAGAACAGACAGGCAGAACAGACCAGAAGAATTAGATTTTATATTTTCGTGCAAAATAATAATAATAATAATAATATTTACACAAACAAATAATAAGCAACCGGTTTTTGTCGGATTTTATAAAATAACAAATAAAAATATTATGCAAGTTTTTCCATTTATTTGGTCCACTGTGTTGGTTAATTCATGAATATTTTCATTAATTCAGATAAGAAAGCTAACTCTTAAAGTGAAAAATTAAATTATAAAATAATTAAATAAAATTTAGGTATTAAATAATATGACATATTTACAATAAATAAAATTATAATAAAAAAACTGAACAATTTTGTAATTTTTTTTTTTTTTGTATGATAACTCCAAAATTGTGTAACGATAAACTGTTGTTTGCTGAGATGATTTCATATAATTTGTTTTGGGAAAAATATTAAGAGTATATTTCGTCTAAGATCTTGTTCTTTGAATGAAGTGTTATTCATGATGAAATTCTAACGGGTGATATGTGCATGAAAAAATGTTGTATTATGGTTAGTCGTGACTCGTGTGTGTTACGAGAAAGTTGAATCGGCAACGCACTTATTTTTGCATTGTCGATGGGTGACAAGTATTTGAAGTCTTTTGTGAAATATTACTGAGATTTATTTAGGGATGGCAATGGGGCGGTTCAGGCGGGGATACATTTACCATCCCTACCTCGTTCGTTTTGTTCAGTTTCAGAGAATTCCCGAGAGACACCGTTAATAAAATATTTAAAAAAAAAAAAATTATACAATAAAATTATATAAACGGATTTTTTAATATAATATACATTATAATATATTTTATATTATTATAAAGAAATAAGTTTATTATTTTTATAAAATATGATGAATAAATAAATATATTGGTGATTTAATATATTTAATTATGTTTATAATGTTCAGAGTGAAATTGGGTGAAATCGGGACGGGGGACACAAATATCATTCATGTCCCATTCCCATTCGGTTTTTGGGAAAAACCGTACCAAACGGGGCAATTCGGTTTGATTTTCGTGGGCGGTTTCAAATTGTCATCCTTATATTCATTGGATGATGTTCGAGTCTTTGGGTAGTTGCATTGATGCGGCTGATATGTCAAACATATATATTTGGGTTATCATCCAAGTTATTTTTTGGTGGACTATTTGGTTGAAGAGAAATTGTCGAATTTTCAATGATCATAGTCGTCTAATTCTTATCATTTATAATACTATTATTATGACGATTTTTGATATTCGTTCAGAAAGTCAACAGAGTCTGTTGGGAAGTTAATTGTTTTCTCAAGAATTTGCGAGTTCGATAACTTGTTGAGTACAGTTTTTTCTTATGTTTTTTTTTTTATTTATTTTCATGTCATGTTTTGACGTTATGCTTAAACGATTTTTTTTATTTTTAATATACATGAACATTTTTCAAAAAAAAAAACAAGCCGAACAAACTAATCAAACAATATCGGATGAATTTTTACCAAATATTATGAGCGACAATAAAAATTGTCTTTAACCGAGGGTTGATAAACAACATTGAAAAATGTTATATCAAGTGATAACTGATTATCTATATATATATATAATAAAAAGAAGATACCGTAAGAGGGTCTCAAACTGAAAAAATTGTTTCAGTGACTCTGTATTAAGAATTGAACGAACACGAACTCGAAAAATTATCATAAGGACAATCGGAAGATATGAGTAGTAAACGATTCACCAATCACTAAAAATATTATTTGGATTATTAAAATTCGGGAGAACTATACTTTCTTTATGAGTTGCTGAATAGTTTATAATTATTTAAAGACGACTTATAGGGACGATAAAGTAAATAATGATAATAATGATAAGGAGAGAAAAAAAAAGAAAAAGCATCTCATCATATTCGTTATGATATTTTCAAATTTTCTCCCCCTATCATTTCTCTTATTTAAAAAATACTCGAAATGAATAATATAAAAATATGAGTAGCTCCTTTCATTAAAAAAAAATATGAATTAATTATATTTATAATCCAATAGTGAATAATACAAAAAAAAAAAAAAAAAAACCTTAATAATTGCGCTAGCTTCTACATAAATTTCGACAACTAAGCTAATTAGCAAACTTAGTAACATCGATAGTTACAACAATTTTCGGGTATCGTCGATCAAATTCTCCCCCAATCATACCCAATAACAGATTTTGTTTATCTAGTTTATAAATGGGATCTTAGTTCATATATGCCTCATATAGTTAGATGTATAATCAATATGAAAGGAATACGTTTTCCTTTCTTCCAAACAACAAGTCTTCGAGACTATGACAAATTTTTATCTAAGTATACAGAAGAAAAAAAAAAGTTAATTTATATATTGATCATAGAGCACCAGGTATTAACAATGAATTCTAACGCTTTAGCTTTTATAGATAAAAGAATGAATATATAGTATCTAAAAATTGCACCTTCTCAATGAAGCAAATCAAGAGATTAGTCATTCTTCTAAACAAGTTACATCCTAAAGAATATTTTAATATTACAAACCAAATCAATATTTAAATCTTTAGTAAACAAAGATATTTATCAATTGCCAAAATACTCAACATATATACAAAATCTTCAAAGATTTGCCGAGTTAACATAGAAAAGTTTAGAGCAAAATAATTTATTATTGTTATTTTTGTTTTTACTTTATGATTCAGTTTATACTATTCATTGGTTGGTCCTAATGGGTAAGAAAGATGTGATGCTTTGACCCTATTATCATGTAATTTTATTATTTAACTTAAAACAAACTTTTGAATAAAAATTAAAATGGTTTTTGTTCAAAAAAGAAATTATTAGAAGAAATATTTGATTAAAAATAAAAACATAATAGTCAAACAACCCTAATATTGGTACAATCAAACTAGTGAAAAAGAAAAGGAACCCATGTTGGACAATTTGGGAGAGGGAGAAATTGAATAAACAATACAGAAATAACAAATTACAGAACTAATTAAAAATGAAACTTAATAATAATTATTTAACCAACACCAAAATAAGACTAAGGATGTACCTTCATTTATAATTGAAATATAGCTCAAAGTTCATATAATTATTGAATTTTGTATCACAAATATAAATATATATTATTTTATTTATTAATTTATACAAATTAATATATTCAAATTAAATTATACATTTTAAAAATACACATTCAATTATAAAATGTTAAAATCTCTATTATGACCTAATTTTAAAACAGTCTAGACAACTAAATCTTGGGAAAATTAAATTTATTTAAAAAATATATTTTTTAATATCTCAATTACTGAGATAATGATTTAAATGAAATAATAGTCTGAAATATATTTTAATTACGTATGTATTAACAAATTTAATAATATTTATCTGGTTAAACTTAACTAAATCTAGTCCTTAATGTTTGTAAAAATGTTTTATGTCATTTTATTCATTAAATATTTTTTTTATAAATTAAATATATATATTTTAATTTATTAAAATTAAACTACACATTAAATTAGGAGTTACACTATTTTTCATAATGATATTCAATAATAGAACTAAATGCAATATGATCCATATTATCATATTCATACAATAAGTATTTTTTTTATTTTTATTATTTAACTACAATAAACCCTATGAAATACATTTTATTCTTTAAAAGGTTTAAATTTATTTACTCTATTAAAAACCTATAAATAAGAGTGGAGGGAGTTTTTTTTTTTATATATAAATAAGCTATACATATAAATGTTCAATATGTGATCAAATAAACAAAATTAATACCATAGAGATATGTGCTCGATGAACATGTTTCCGTTTTTTTTATTTAATACAAAAAATAATTATTATATGAATTTAGCTCACAAAAATTATAACAGTTCAACCTTAAAATTTTATCTCTATTCTTTCTAATATTAAATACAAAGTCCCTCTTTATGATGAAGAAAAATAGAAGACATCAACTCTCTTTTTTTTTCCTTAAAGAATTTAAATAAACTATATTATTAGTATGAATTACATGTAACAGAACAATCAAATATAAAATGATCCCATTTTAAATATTGAGACATGGAAAATGAAATATTGTCATGATTTATTAATTTTACTCATAATTTATCTTTTGTATTTTTTACTTAATTTGTTATTTCAAATTCGTAACAATTTTTTACCAGAGTTGAATTGGAATAACATATAACCGAGTTCGAATTTGAGTTCATATGCATGACTAGTTGTTTGACTACGTTCGAGTTTGTGTTCGATATGACATGGGTAATTGTTTGACCACATTTAGATGCGACCATAGTGCTTTTATTAAATTTTTATAATTTTTTATTAACAAAATATTTATTGTATAGCTATCTTTATGATAACAATTATTTTAATCAAAAACTAAGAGAACATATATTTTATATTTTTTTTTTTTATAAATTTAAGAAAGTTAATGACGTAATGATTCATACTACCATTTTAATTTTTTTTAATAATAATATGATATTTATTTATTCTTATGAATAAAGCTGAAACAAAATAAATATATAAGAAAAGTCAAACTTTTGAAGATAGATACATGGTAACTTATTTAGATACAAATATGTGAATGGTTGAATTGGTAGCCAATTTAAATTTTAACCTTATGAAGAGATGAGTTGTCAAAATTCAAATAAACATTCAATTGAATTGAAAATTAGATTAGATTGTTATTATAAAATTTAAAATGTAGTTAATTTCAAATGATAGTCCAAACAAATTCAACTTTCCCTTTCAAAACAACCTAGGGAAGAGAGACAGACATGTAGCCTTGTTTGATATATATCTCATTTCTTTTTTAATTTTAAAAAATGAATACTAACCCTCCACAATTATGATCTCATCTAAAATGTTTGAAAATAATCCAATTACACCATATCAAACAGGACTCAAGTGATTTTTTTTCTAAATTTATTTTGATCGTTGTTCAAAATTCAAACAATCTTAATAAAGTTAAAACAATATATTTGGAAATTATTTTTTATCTATTACATAAAATGAAGTATTATTAGTAAATTCATTAAAAGATTCAAAAGCAGAAGAAACTTTTTAATTTATTTTATATAATTGATAATGTTAAAAATTATTAATGAGTGGGTAAGAGCGTGGAGTCAAATGACGGGGAGCCTTCCTGCCGGTTGGGCTCTAAAAGAAATCAATAATGTAATAATTTAATTTAATATATATAATAATATTTAATGTAAGAATTAAATAAAGAAAATTAATTTGAAAGCAACCTCACATGCCTTGCTAAAAGACCGTTGTGACTTGTGAACAAACTAGAAAGAGGAGAGAGAATAAAAAAAAAAAAAAGGAAAATATAGCCGTGTTACTCTGTCATCCCATTGGCACTAGCCGTTGGATTTGAAAATAACAAAAAGGAAACAGATTTTCTAGACAAATACCCACCATCTCCGTCCCAATTCACGACCTTCACTCACTCACTCATCCAGTCTTTCTCTTTCTCTCTCTACCCATCCTCCATTTTCATTTTCACAGTTTCTTTAGATGCTCCCTTGTTCTACAGTCCTATGTTTGCAGCTGGATCAGATTCTTATTGAGTAAAGGAGCCAGATCTATCTATTTTCTGAGTTGTGATTATTTTCTTCAGATAACCAAAGGAAATGGATGTATCTAATGAGAACAATCCTACATTGTCTAACCCCATAAACCCAAAAGGTAAAAGCTTGGGGATTTAACTTCACATTATTCTAAGTTTGAATCAAACTAACCAGATCTAAATCTTGGGTTTTTGATATGGGTATTTTAATTCTTGTGGTATAGAATTTGGAGGAAGAAAATTGGGAATGGAGACTAGATCGAAACTAAATACTCGAAGAGCTTTGAGTTCGATAAATCAGAATTTAGGAGGTTATCCTCGTGTAGTCAACAAGAGAGCTTTTCCAGGGTAATTTTATTTGTGTTTTTATATTTTTGAAAATGAGATCTTAATGTAACGTCTCTATCTAAATCTCAGAGATGAAGCTTGCAATGAGATTCTGCAGAATGGATCTCACAGGCCAAACACAAGGTTTGCTTTTTTCTCTTTTGTAGAAAATTCAATTTCAAATTTAAATGTATTTATTTGACTTTCTTTGGGTGTAAAAAGGAAATACGCATCGCAAATTGACAATGAAATAAGCAAGAAACCAGATGCATCATCAGATCAAAGCTTCACTCAATGGGAGGATATTCCACTCTCAGACATCGACCAACCAATGGCGGATGAGAAAGACAACATGGTATTTTGATAAAATTTTCAACTTGAGGAGGTATAATTTAGAAATGAATTGAGATTTGTTAATGAAATGTTTTATTCTTGTAGGAGGTTGACATGGAAGATATATTCGAGGAAACTATTCTTGACATTGATAGTGAGGATGCTAATAACCCACTTGCAGTATCGGATTATGTCCAAGATCTTTATGCTAACTACAGAAAAATGGAGGTAAAAAACACTATGAATCATTCAATTGTAAATCTTTCTTATTTCTTTTCGTCTTTAACAAAACTAGCATTTTCAAAATCCAGAACACTAGCTGTGTGTCGCCTGATTACATGGCACAACAATTTGACATCAATGAGAAGATGAGAGCTATACTAATTGACTGGCTTATTGAGGTATTTAACATTGGTGATTTTTGTCGGTAGAGATTCATTCATTCATTGTATTGAAAATGGTTTGTTTTGTTTGTTAATTGAAATGATGAACAGGTTCACCACAAGTTTGATCTGAGGGAGGAGACATTGTTTCTGACAATTAACCTTATAGACAGATATTTAGCTCAAGAATGTGTAGTGAGGAAGAAGCTGCAATTAGTGGGTTTGGTTGCTTTGCTTTTGGCTTGTAAGTATGAGGAAGTCTCTGTTCCTGTTGTGGATGATCTTATTTTCATCTCAGACAAAGCTTACACAAGACAAGAGATCCTTGGAATGGTATGTACTTTTTATTTCATTCTATATAGAGTACAATCAATCTCCAATAATCTCTTTAATGTCTTCTTCTTCTTTGTATCAGGAGAAATTGATGCTGAATGCATTGCAGTTCAACATGTCAGTCCCAACCCCTTATGTTTTCATGAGAAGGTTTCTCAAGGCTGCTGAATCAGACAAGAAGGTGATGATCGAGAATCTTATAAAAAAATCAAAATAAAAATCTAATCTGATTACTCTTCTGTCTTGTGATTGATCAGCTGGAGATAATGTCATTGTTCTTGATTGAACTGTGTCTGGTGGAATATGAAATGCTGAAGTTTCCTCCATCATTCTTGGCATCAGCTGCAATCTACACGGCTCAATGCACCTTGAACAGTGGGGTTAATAATCAATGGAACAAGACTTGTGAATGGCACTCCAACTACTCAGAAGATCAGCTCCTGTAAGAGATCAATTCATTTATGATTCTAATTAATATAGGAATCTGGGTTTTGTTATTTAATATAAATTAATGGTTTGGTTTGGTTTGGTTTTTGAGCAGAGAATGTTCAAAACTGATAGTGGGTTTCCATGAAAAGGCAGCAACAGGAAGGCTAACAGGGGTGCATAGAAAGTATTCTACTTCAAAATATGGATATGCAGCAAAACTATCTAAACCAAACTTATTATGACTTCTTCTCATATGACATGATTGCTAATTAACCCTGAACTCAGTCAGGGGAGAAGAGAGAAGAATGAGAATGGACAAGACAGACAGACAGACAGACTCCAGTTGTTTTAATTACTACTTACTAATATGATGATGATGATGTTTTCATTTGCTATTAGCTTTGCTTGCAACAATGGTTGGTTGGTTTATTGTGTACACAACCGTTGGTTGTTTGTTGGCATAGCCTAATCTTCTTCATTCTGTGAACATATGATGAATTGATAATGGCAAATTTGTATTTCAATTCTTATGAGTTATTGCAGCTCAGTTTATATGATTCAATTATGAAAAAATGATGGCTTATTTGAATACAATGATTTACAAAAACAATCATTATAAAAAATAGTGGGCATTTAATATTCTAGTTTGTCAGATCTTGGTTGATTCAATATTGTTGTTTCTCTTCAAGTTCTGTGCTAGTTTGGTTATGTGATATTATTTGATTTGTAGTTGTTATTTGAAAATTAAATTCTTATAAGAGGAGGTTATTAGGGTATTTGTATGAAATTAAATAAATATATTTACTTTTTATATTTTAGTTATATTTTAGGATCTTGGATCAATTTTAACTTAATATTACATGATTGAGTTATTTAATTGAAAATAAATACGATTATTTGAATTACATTAAAAATAAGAGTTGGTTAAAACAAGTTTTCTAAAATATTTATTTAAATTTAATCCTATTATTTATATCATTTAAACTTGGATTGAATTATTTAAAATAATTATTTACTTATTTATTAATTCTATTATTTATATCATTTAAATTTATTTTATTGAAATATTTCATGTTTTAATACTCCATCTTAACGTACTTAGCAGTCAAATGGAGTAGGTGAATGAAATGGAATAATAGTCTTGAACTTTGAAAAGTATTTTTAATTGTTAAACAAGTATATATAACTTGCCCCAAAAGGGTCAAAGATAAGATGCGTGAGCATTGTTTGGAATCCAAAACGAATAAGTTTTTATTCGAAAAACAATTGTTGTCTTATCCAAGGTTTTAAAATACGCGGTCCGACTGTGAAACGGTTGAGGAGGCGGTTCGATTTTTTACTTTAATACGGCTACCTTTCGAACCGGTCAAAATCCGGTCTGACCAGACGGTTCGACCGGAAATCCGTACCGAGAAAATAACCGTTTAGAAAGATTTCCCAAAATCTATCTCTTTCTCTCTCTGTCTGTGATTAATTGAGTGTACTATTCTCCTGTTATTAATTGAGGATTCAAATGTAGTTTTTTTTATTACTTATTAAATTAGATTTTTAAAAATAAAAATATATATTATATTTTATTTTAGTATAATTATAAATTATTAAATTGATATCTCTTTTAATTTATATGTTTAAGTAGGTGTTTTTGAACATAATATTTAATAAAAAAATATATTAAATTTAGAAAACGTCTTAATATTTAAAAAGTATTTGATTAATTTTGCACATGTCTAATTAAATATATATATATATATATATATCATTTATATACCAATATATTTAAATTATTTTTTTTTTAAATTTAAAATCCGGTTCAACCAGTGGTTCAACCGGTTAGAGCGGTCGGACCGAAGTTTGCCAAAAAAACCGGGTTGATGACCAGAACGGTTTTCACAACCTTGGTCTTATCAATGAAATTGAATATTTTCATTCACATCAGGTTTGGTATTTTGTTATGATTTTTATCATTGTATCAAACCAAGTAGAAGAAACCACATTTTAAAAATCAAATTGCAAACATGATGGAGCAGTAGATGTCTTTTGTATTTCATAAACAAAAAAAATGTCAATTCCTCTTCTTCCCTCCCTATACTTGTTATTGCACTTCAGATTTTAGTTTGTTTATCCAGCACGATCATTTCAATTTTCAGGTGTATTAGATTTTTACTTTATACTATTAAGATACTAAAATATTTTTCGAACAGAAAGTTTTAAATTTAAAAATTTCTCTAATTTTAGATCTAATTTGAGTTTAGTTATTTAAATAACTAAAAAAAATTAAACATTACTTCATTAATCTATATCATTCAATTTATTAACTAAATGCTAAAATAATTTTTATTTCATTTATATATATAAATACCTTTTAAATATTTAAAAATAAAATAAAAAACATCCACCTAACAAACACTTAATTTGATTATATTAATTGTCACTTTGATTTAATAAATGCATATAAGTGAAAACTTAAATCTTCACATTGCAATTGCAATTCTCACCAACCACCACAATTGTGGGTGCGAATCATAGTACAATATTATACTTATTTCTACTATGACTATCTTAAGGCGGGCGGTATAAAGAAACATTTTATTATTATTATTCTTTCATATATTTAAATAAATCTACATATTTTAAATGTGATTTTTCTGAAGAATCAGGCTTGTTTGAAATTCACTTATTACATTCCAAATTCTTGTTTGGAATAAATTTATATACAGAAAGATTTTTCATTTTAATAAGAAAGTTTTAAAAAAAATAGACAAACTCAATTTTAATTTTTTATTTAATACATAACTATTATAAAATAAAAATAATTTAATATTTTGAATGTTTAATGGGAAGAATGTCAATTTTGTTTATAAAGTTGGAGCGATGTGTCAATTTTGTTTATAAAGTCACAAAATTCTATTTTTGTATATAAAGTTGTAAAAATGTGTCAAAAATAAATAAAATAACGGCAACCATTTAACGGTGTTAAATTTGTACCCCACGTGGCATCCACGTATTTATTTTATATATTTATTATTATGTTTTTTAAAACGAACCTCATTAAATAAATTAATAAATCCTAATTACCTCTATCATTTCACCAGCAGCCACCATCGTTAATCGCGGCGTCGAATGGATCCGCCTTCTAGATTCTGATTATAGATCGATAATGATTTAGTTGCGATTAATAGATCTGAGAATGTTTTACATTCCTGTTCACTCATTAACGACGTTGGTTAAGTGTTTCTAGAGGCGCTGTCGGTGCTTCAGCATCCGGCGAGGCCATAATGTGATTGACTTGAATTACGGAAATATTGTACGACATTTTTGAACGGTTTTCACAAATGTCACAAATGTCGATGTGAGTTTGTAGTCGCTGGTATCGTCTAATGCACCGAATGCGACCTTTCCGCCTTTGAAATCGGCGATGTTTATGTATCCGAAGACGTGGAGAGAGAGGATGTTACGTAATGTGTAGACGGAATAACCTTGGGAGAGGAGATCGGACATGGCGGAGTTGTCAACGGCGCAGACGGTGATTTTTTGGCGACGATTGATGTCGGCGGCTAGGTGAGTGACAGTGAGATAGTGGTTGAAAGTGGAGAATTCGGGATGTTTAGCGAGAATCCGAGTGATGTTGTGTGCTCCGGTGAAGATGAAGAGAAAAGTCAGGGAAATAGCTCCGATGAGAGCTCGACATGCGACCTGCATTGTGGTCGGCGTCTCGTCGGGGAAGAAGGTGAGAGAAAAGAGAGAGAGAACATAGAGGTTGTGAGTAGAGCTCTGCGAGACTACGAGTGTTTAAAACATATATAAAATTGGCGAGTTACGACGACGGTTGCTTGTAAAGAGGGTGAAAATGGCGGCGACGACCACTGCTGGTGAAGAGGGCGACGACTATGGCTGATGAAGAGATTGACGATGGAGGCGATGCTGGTGAACTCATGGCTAATTAGTTTTGTAAAAAAAAAAGACAGGTAATTTTATTATTTATTTATTTACTCAGGTTCGTTTTAAACAAAAAAAAATATATATATATATATATATAAAATAAACACGTGGATGCCACGTGGGTACAAATTTAACCCCGTTAAATGGGTGCAGTTATTTTATTTATTTTTGACACATTTTGACAACTTTATATACAAAAATAGAATTTTGCGACTTTATAAACAAAATTGACACCTCGCTCCAACTTTATAAACAAAATTGACATTCTTCCCAATGTTTAATCCACTTAATTTATTGTTAAAATATATAAATATCCCATATCAAACAATCTCTTAAAATCAAATGGATTCACCAACCCTGGTCCCTTAATCCACTATTTTATTGTATATAAAAAGCCCTAATCGCTATTCCATAACACCATAATCAACTGATTCCCCCTTTCCAACGAAGAAGAAGGTGAAGTGATCATCAGCACCGACTCCATGGCCATGTCGGCGGCTACCTCACATTCCCTTTTCCTCAATAACCCTAAACCCAATACCTTCTCCATCAATTCTCGTTCAAACAAACCCACCTCAATAACTTGTTCATCGGCTGCGCCGGTCCAGGATCGAGTTTTCAATTTCGGCGCCGGGCCAGCGACCCTTCCAGAATCTGTCCTGAAAAAGGCACAATCGGAGCTCTATGTCTGGAAGGAATCAGGCATGAGCGTGATGGAAATGAGCCACCGAGGTAAAGATTTTCTATCCATCATCGAGAAAGCAGAGTCAGATCTGCGTACCCTTTTGAACATTCCTTTAGAATATTCCGTACTTTTCCTACAAGGCGGCGCCACCAACCAATTCTCATCAGTCCCTTTAAATCTTTCCTCGTTGGAAGATCCGACCGATTACATCGTCACCGGAGCTTGGGGCGATAAAGCGTTTAAGGAGGCATGTAAATACAGTAAAGCAAATGTAATCTGGTCAGGAAAATCGGAGAAATATACTAAAATCCCATCATTCGATTCATTAAAACAGAACCCACAAGCCAAGTATTTGCATATATGCGCCAATGAAACTATCCACGGCGTAGAGTTTAAGAACTACCCTGTTCCAGAAAATGGGATTTTAGTTGCTGACATGTCTTCAAACTTTTGTTCAAAACCGGTTGATGTAACGAAATTTGGAATCATTTACGCTGGTGCTCAGAAGAATGTCGGTCCATCTGGTGTGACGATTGTGATCATTAGAAAAGATTTGATTGGGAAAGCTCAGGGGATTACACCTGTTATGTTGGACTATAAGATTCATGCTGATAACAATTCTCTGTTTAACACACCCCCATGTTATGGAATTTATGTATGTGGTTTGGTTTTTGAGGATCTTCTTGCTCAGGGTGGATTGGTTGAAGTTGAGAAGAAGAATATGAAGAAAGGGAAGATTTTGTATGATGCGATTGATGAGAGTAATGGGTTTTATCGATGTCCGGTGGAGGAATCTGTTCGGTCGTTGATGAATGTTCCGTTTACATTGGAGAAGTCGGAGTTGGAGGCGGAGTTCATAAAGGAGGCGGCGGCGGAGAAGATGGTGCATCTGAAAGGGCATCGTTCAGTTGGTGGAATGAGGGCTTCGATTTATAATGCTATGTCTTTGGCTGGAGTTGAGAAATTGGTCGCCTTTATGAAAGAATTCCAGTCTAGGCATACTTGACTTGATCACCATGAAATTAGCGACGGTTTTCAATTAACGTCGTTAATGTATCAAGAAAAAGCCGGCCCTGTTTAGCTACAATAATTTCATAAATAGTGTCGTTTGATCGTTTTTTAATAAATGAAACTCGAACTTTGAATTATGACCCCGTGATATTCTAACTATCACAATTTTAGTTATTTAAGCCTTTTTCATAAAACGGATGAACACCAATAGTCTTTAACATAATTTTCCTTTTCTAAATTAATTTACTATATTTGTAAAATAAAATAGCAATTTTTTTTTTTATGATTTTTCTAATTATTTCGACACATTTTAAAAGCCTTGAAATCGTAATCGCTTGTTTTAAACGTGTATATCTCAAAAAGATATTTAATTAAAATATAAATACGTCCAAATTAGTAAATTGCATCATAATTTTTTTTATTCAAAAAAAAATTAAGAAATTTTAGAAAAAAAATAAAAAATCTAAATATATTCAATTTTTCTCAAATTTTTCGTTATATTACACATTTTTTTAGTCAATTAAACTATTTTCGACTAATTAAAATGCATAATTATAAAAATAATTCTAAATTAAAAAAATTAATTCAAAATGTATCTAAATATAATTTCATTTAGGGCAAATTACATGAAAGGTCCTCTAAATATTTCGCACACTTTTAGTCCTTAAATTAATTTTTGAAATAAATCGCTCATTCAAATTTTAGAAAGGTCACAAATGACCCTTCCGTTAACTTTTAGTTAAATATAACGGGTTAAGCTTAAAATATTTTTTTTTATATATATATTTAATCATTATTTTTTTATATTTATATATATAATTATTAAATCGCTTATTTATATATAAATAATATTATAATATATATATATATATCTTTTATCATTAATTTTTATTTTTATATAATTATTAATTTTTTTTTATATATAGATAATATATATATATATATATATATTATTTATTTTTATATGTGTTCGACAACGCGTTACAATGAAATCTCCTCTCAATTATAACTCACTTCGTAACCATGGCCGGAATCGTCTATTCTTTCCTCTTATTCCCTAGAGAAATGATAGAATAAATATGCATAAATAAAAAAAATAATATATATTATCTATATATGAAAGATATTTAATAATTATATAAATATAAAAATTAATAATAAAATATATATATATATATATAAATAAATAATTTAATAATTATATATATAAATATAAAAAATAATGATTAAAGATAATATATATAAAATATATATATTTTAAGCTTAACCCATTATGTTTTAAAAAAAAAAAATTAACGTAATGGTGATGACTTTCTAAAAGTTGAAGGCGATTTGTTTTAAAAATTAATCGAGGGCTAAAAGTGAGCAATCAGAGTAATTAGAGGGCCGTCCAAGTAATTTGACATTTCATTTAAAAACCTAACAAATTATTAATACGATAAAATAATATGACCGACATTTAGTTGATTTGGAAAAAGTTTCAAAGATAAATGAAGCATGTCACACAATTCAAAGTGAGTCACAATTAATAATAACGACTCAAAATTAGGCCTTTTATATTAATGTTTCAATAGCGGATAATTCAATGTCGCTAATGGTTCCTTTCATAATAATTTCCAGGTCATTGTCATCCATTTTCTTGGGTTAGACTTTGATCGAATTGTTATATTCATTAAACCCTAAAATGATAAAACACATTTATTTTTTACTAGCCATTCATAATTCATTGAATTAATATTCAATATCCTAGCTAGCCAACAACAACATCATGATAGTGAGTGAGATTGAAGCGTAGCAAATAGTCCTTAATTAAAGACCCAAAATAGAGATGGTCCCCGATCTTTAAACCAGTAGAAACAGAAGAAAAACCCACTTCTGAATAGTGAGCCACAAGCTTCCCATCTTTATCAACCGCCAAAAGCCCCCCATTTTTCTTCATATTTGGTACTAGTCTAATATTGTACTTGTGTAATATACCCAACACCTTTCTAATAAAAGGGTACCTTTGAGCTATATCCCAACTAAATGTAACTTCCTGCATGCATGCCCACAAACAAAATATTATTCACTAATTAGAATCTTAATTTTTTTTTATTAAAATTACTTACACTAGCTAGTCCAATCCAATATACGCCTTCGATTCGGTCGTATTGAATATTATCGGGAAAACCATCTACATCGATGAACTTCTCAACCGTCCCTTTTCCCTCGCCCTCTATCATGTACTTCATGCACCTTCTCCTATATATATACATGAATTTCAAAAATACCCAACAATTAAACCAAGTTAAAAGGAAAAGATAAGATGGTGGTTTCTCACAATGGGGTTTCGCAGAAAACTAGAAAGGTTTGATCTTGGGAGAGTGCGACTCCGTTGGGAAAGTAGAGATCTGATAGGAGAATTTTGGTTTGGTTTGTGGATGGATCATAGCTAAGAAGCCTTCCATAAGGTCTGCCCTCTAACATGTCCCAAATGAAGTCTTTTAGCCTGTATTTGTATGATGCATCCGTGAAGTAAATTGTGCCGCCTAACCCTAAACCTAATTTATCATCACTCGCATCAACGCCGTTCGTCAGCCCAAATTTCACTCCTTCGGCTTCGTCGGTTAAAACCTCCACCTCCACATTTTCATTCACTCTCAATAGACCCTTCATTTAAATAATTCGCCAAGTAATTAAAAAATATACATATGTAAATAAAGATTAAAATTTGATGAATCTGTTAGAGTCCTATTTATTGAGTTATTTTAAACATAACTTTATCATGGCCAGTCAATGTCGTATTTATTAAAAACATAAAGAGTGATCAGTCTATTTGACAGTTGTTCGAAGGTTTTGCAAAATTCAGTCAAACTAGGTCGATGGACTGAACTCAACCGTTATGTCAATACTCTCTTGAAAGATTGTTGTGTGTTCCATAATTTTGTACTTTTGTGTTTCTCAATTTATTTGTTTTCAATTTTTGATTGGTCAATCATTGTGTTTCAACACCACTTTCTTTTTCATTAACCATTTAAAAAAAAAACAATAATAATAGTACGTAGATATATACCTTGTTGGCATCGGCAACGATAAGTCGCTTATCTGGTCCAAGCACGAGTCCGAGTGGCCGACCGCCTGAGTTGACCCAATCCTCGACTGATAAATCATCAACCCGGACTCGCTTGATCCAACCGTCGGCACAGCCGGTGTAAATGAGTTTCGATTCCGCATCGTAGGCTACATCTTCCGGCCCCATAATCTTTCCAGTCCCTACCTTTTCGACACCTCGAAGAATGTTAAGTTTAAGGTTAAGGTTTGGGGCTGTCGGCGCAATAAGAGAATCGTGGATTGGGAGTTGAGCCGGTTCGAACGACTCTAATTGGTAAAAGATAACCACTGATAGTAAAGTCGGCGCGGCAACCCATAGTAACAAAATGTTGGACAACCACCTCATTAAGTCACCGGAAATTCTTAAACAAAAACACGTTTAGAAAGAGAGACTAATGCTTCTTTCTTTTATTCTATATATATATGCAATTCAAATTTATTTATTTTTAACAAATGTCATACTTACCCATTTATATATATTGTTTTGTAACTTTGTGACATATTCATATTTATTATATAATATGTGATTGGTTTATAGATCTGAAAAAAAAAAAGACAGGGAAATCTCTAAAAAAATGGGCATTGGAAATTGTTTTTGGATCTGACGTATTGTTTTTTGGAAATTGTTATAATTAATTGATTTATTTTTATTATATATATATATATATATATATATATATATATATAATATGTATTTTTTTATATGTACATCAAGCCTTAGAGTTATAAATGCCTTATTACAGCAACTTATTTGTGATCACATTTGGTAGTCCACATTATTACCTATATCATAATAATTATTTCACTCACACTTTACACTAACCTTTTCTTTTAATAATAAAAAAGTTATTTCTCTTTCATCACTTCATATTTTCATATTT
Organism: Impatiens glandulifera; assembly: GCF_907164915.1. NCBI lineage: Eukaryota > Viridiplantae > Streptophyta > Magnoliopsida > Ericales > Balsaminaceae > Impatiens > Impatiens glandulifera. Next base: position 27,548,988 of record NC_061870.1, read on the forward strand.
ATCTTCACCAATAAAATATTATTTTTTATTTCAACACTTTTTATTTTTAATTCTTAAATTTTATTCAACACTTGTTCTATATTTTCTTATTCATTATAAAAACAAAGTTGTTATAATGTTTTTATATTTTTTAGTTTCGATATTATTAGTTTTAAAGTTGTTTATTTTTCAATTATATTTTAATCTATATTTTGTAATTTTTTTTTAATAAAATAAATTAACATTAAATCGGGTAATGGTACCTGACAAATCGAGGATAAGAATAAAAATAGAAATACCAGTCAAATTCTGTGATAATAAAATGAAAACCGATATGATGCCGTTTCCATCCCTACTTAGAGTTGATGGGTTGGAATTTATTTAAAAATTGATTTTGGTTGATTATGAAATGAATATTTTTTTTGGATAAAAAGATTAAAAATGATTATAATGATAAAATATATATTTTAATATAAAATATTTTATTATTTTAATTAATGAATTGAAAGATAATTAATATATAATAGATGACTTAAGGCCTTGTTCTTTTTGGGTTTTTTAAAAAATCTATCCCAAAACAATTTTTCAATCAATCACTTCTCAACAATCACATCACATTTCATTAACCAAAATACTAAAATACCCTCTATTTTAAATTATTATTTTTTATTTTATTCATATATATCAATACACTTTAAGGCATTGTTCTCTTTGGGTTATTTAAAAAACTCATACAAAATCCATTTTCCAATCAATCAATTCTCACCAATCACATCACTCATATCATTAACCAAAATACAAAAATACCCTATATTTTAAATTATTATTTTTTATTTTATTTATATATATCAATACCTTTTAAGTCTTTTTACCAAAACTAATCATTAATTTCTCAAAATCATCACCCATCATCCAATCTTTCTCTCTCTTGGTTTTTTAAAAAACCCACAACCGAACAAGGTCTAAGAGCATCTCCAGCGCATGACCTGTGCCCGCATGGGACAGCGTGGAAAAGTGCAGGTCATTGGGTTTTTTCATTTTTTGTATTGTAGATAAAAGCAAAAGGAGGGCAGTGCCCTCTATGCCGGTCATGCCCTCCTCTGACTTTTTCATCATTATATAATATAATATATTATATAAATAGGAATATTAGTTATATATTTAATTATAATAATTTTTCTTACTATTTTTAAGTAACATTATAATAACATTAAATAAATATATATTCTAAAGTTTTAGAATAAGATAGGAATATTAATTATATATTAAATTATAATAATATTAATTATATATTTAATTATAAAAATATTATAATATTTTATTATAATATAGAAATATTAACTATATATTCTCAAATTTTCCTATAATATAGGAATATATGTTATATATTCTTAAATTTATTCGTTTTTAATATTATAATATATTTTAAATTATAAAAATATTTTATATTTTTTATTAATTATATTAATATGTTTTAAGGTGAAATTTTAAATTCTCCTATAATATATATAATACAGTAATATTACTTATATATTTAATTAATAAATATATTTTTTAAATAAATTAATATATTTTTTATTAATTATATTAACACGTTAGTTTAAAATCTCAAATTTTCCTATAATATAGTTATAATATAGGAATATTAGTTATAATATTCCTATATTATAAATTAGTTATTTATTTAAAATATTATAAATAAAATTTATTATTTAGATAAGAGGGCGGGCGGAAGCATTGGAGTGTTTTGGACAACTACAATGTGTGCCCGCTTTCTGCTGATGTGGAATATTGATTTCACAAATTAAGAGGGCAGAGGTCTTGTGCGCTGCTGATGCTCTAAGTCTTTTTACCAAAAATAATCATCACTTCCTCAAAATCATCACCAATCATTATATTTTTCCCTCTCTAGGTTTTTTCAAAAATCCCAATCCGAACAAGACCTAATATTATGAATGAATTTAATTTTTTTTTTACAAAATTAAATCTGACAACAAACAACACAAGTAAAAAAGTAAAGGGGTTGTTTAAATAATTATTTAAATTATTTTGTTTTTTTATCAATTTTAAAATAGTGAATTTTTTAAGATAAAAATCCTTAAAAGTTAATGATAAAATAAATTTAAAAAATTAAAATTAAATATATTTTCATATTTTAATTAATAAATTGAAAGGTGGTTGATAAAATAGAAAATAAAATAATTTTGAATTACGTTAAAATTAATTTAAAAAATTAACTAAAAATAGTTAGATATGGATTTATATTTAAAAAAACATTAAGAATAATAATGAATATGCACAAAATCCAGATATAATATTGAGATGAGGCTACATTTTGTATAAAGATTGATAACTAACAATAGAAAAATAGATTAAATAATTATGGAATAATTAGATGTCTTTATTATTTTTCTTAAGAGCGTCGGATAAAAATGTTTATAATTTTATTGAAATATTTCAACTCATCGTTTTGTCAACTAATTAATTTAGATAATGTTAAATATTTTAAAGATCTATTGATATTCAAGATTTTTTTACTTTAATAAGGCTCTTTTATCAAAATTATGTAGTAGATTTGTAACGAAGCCGAATAGTTTTTGGGCATCGATGATTATTTGTAAGTATGTTCATGATTGGTCTGGTTGGTTCACCAAAATGTTTAATTATCTTGCGGGGTGTAACATTTGGAAGATAATTTATTCAATGTAAAAAAGTTTTCGTGAGCAGTCTAGATTCATTGTGGGAATAGTTATTTGATCAGTTTTTAGAACGATATTTGGTGTAGTGTCAAAAGTCTAGCTATAACGTATCATAAATTTGTTTTCATTGTTATATGTAGAAATGCCACAATTAATGAAATGTTTAATTTTCGGTCTAGTGGTTTTTCTATTCGAATTAAATATAGAGAAATATTAAAATTAAGGAGATTTCGTTTCCTAATAGAGTTTACTTTTGATACGACACAAACAAGTGTACATCCCTGTCTGAAACAAAACGTTATGCGTTGACAAGACAATGATGGTTTCTATGTGGGGTATTAGTATAATATTTTTTATAATTCTTATTGATCTTAAAAAAAAAGAAAAGAAAAAAAAATGAATTAATTAAATATATAAGTTAATTGAGGTTACTATATAGATGCTTGTATAATAATAAATGTTCTAACTTCACCAAGACAAAAGTGTTTTATTGTTTTCATTCAAGAATTACACATTTTAATTGATTAATTTTAATTGATTGTTAAAATCATATTTTCATTTCGTTTATAATTTATAATTTACAGTTATAATCGGATTTGATTTTTTTTTATAGAAAACAGTTAAAACCATTTTATTAAAATCCCAAAAGTTGGAAGGTTAATGATCAAAGCTAGACAAATTCTAACTATGATTAAATGATGACAATCAAACGACCATAAATAACCTGACTAGTAGCAATATCAAACATACAAACAAAGATTACAAACAACTATTATAAACTGTATGAAATTCTAATTAACCCAATCGAGATTTTTATTTTCATGCCAACCTGTTGTATCAACAAGTTGTCTTCCTCTTCCCCTTCCTCTTGCAATGAAAAAGGGATGAATTGAAGAGGTTGATGATACTGCCTATTCTCATTTTGATTTCCTTCTTTATATTAACCCGTTTTGATTTGATAGAAATAATTAATATTTTTTAGGATTTCCGGACTCTTCACCTTGTTGTTCTCAACTTGAATTTCTAGATCATTGTCTTCATTTCCTTCAGCTTCAACTTTGGAATCCTCAATAACTTTAGATTCTTCTGTATCAACTTTGGAATTCTTTTTTTCCTCTTGATTAGTCTGAGTATGTTCCTCTCTATACAGTTGGATCCTATATATGTATGCCCATTTTCTAGAATTTCCTCCAGATTAGATCCCTTCTTGAATTTAAGGAAATATAAATCATGGACATTTGTTAAAATCTTCTCAAGCCTTTTTCCTTCCCATTGTTTCAACAATGCCTCTTTAGTAATTGAGAAGGATACTCTATTTTTCTCTATGTAGTTTTCTACAACTACATTTTTCTATTCCTTTATGCAGTTTTCCTCTTAGTAGGACAATTTAAATTCAAATGTAGAATTCAGTTCCTCCACTTTTGTCTGTGTATTGCCCAAGTAGATTTTCCTTTTATAGGCATGATCTTCTGACTTTTTTGCATTGTTGTTCTTCCAGACTTCATTAGTTTTTCATGTCGAGTTGCTTCTTATAGTATATGACTTAGATTTGGGAGCCTTCATCAACTCCTTCATTGTAGCAACTGACCATTTAACAATTTCTTCATATTCTTATTTTTTTAGTAGATTCTAGTCTTGGAGATAATGAATGTTGAGTTGAATTGTAATATACTGTGCTTTTTCCTTATTAATAATAATGACTTAGAGGATAGTTATCATTTGACATAGCTTTTTTCGGCGTTGTTTATCAACCCTCGGATAAAGACAAATTTCACCGCCGCTTAGAATTTTAGGTAGAGATTCTTTCGACACCGCTTAATTAATTTGTTCGATTTACTTTTTTTCATCCCTCATTATTATGAAACTCACATTAGTTCATCTTTGGAGCCACCTGAAGAAATTGCATTATTGTTGTATTATTTTCATTATAATTTGAATATTTAAAGATCTGTATTATTTAACATCAGTTATTTTTATCATTTACAAATTAATGTTCTATTTTTAATTATTTACAGTAAAATCTTTATAAATTAATACTCGATAAATTAATAACCTCGATAAAATTAATAATTTATTCAGTCCTAAGTTGGGACCAGTATAAAATTGGACCTTAATCGATAAAATAATAAGATAATATTTTTTTTGAAAATTCAGTGTATATATATTGGTCCCAACGAAATTATAAATTAATAATTAATAATAAAAGATTCTAAATTCTGATGATCGCTATGATCGCTTTAGAGTGTTTGATATTGTTAATTGACTAACTTAATTTCAAATTAAAAGTTTTGTGAACCCACTGCAACATATTTTTTGTTATGGATTTGTCATGGTTAATTTTTGAACACCTTTAAATTTAAGAGTCATAATTAATTTGATTTTAACAAAATTTAAAGAACATTTTATAGTGATCAATTTCTAACTATATTTAATATACTACGTTGATATCATGTACCAACTTTGTAGTACCATAAACTAATTTTTTATTTATTTAAAAATAATAAACTTGACAAATTCAATTAATTTGTAAATGTACATTCTATATTGCGCAGGACTTGAAAATTTAAAGGTTATACGTGAAACCTCTTTAAATTAATAAATTAATTCTCGCTAAATTGACAGCATTATTTTATAGAGATTTTACTGTATTTGGTTTAATGAGAAATAATTTCTTATAAAAAAAGGTTAACTCTTTAATTATTTCAATTTGAGGAAGGATAAAAAAGAGAAATTTGGGGAATGAATATGAGAGATAATGTGACACATGTAAATGATTGAAAAAAAAGTTGGGTCAATAATTCCTTTACAAATTCTCTCTTTGAATTATTTATCTTTCAATTTTTATATCCATAGAGAATGAAATATTTTAATTTTTTCTTCTCAAGAATTGTTCTTTGTTAATCTAAGTCACAATATTGGGATAATTAAAAGAAGTATTAAGTAAATTATTTTCAATTATCTTAATAAATTAATTAAAACATTATTCAATTTTTATAATAAAAAATAAATAAATACATTTTATTTTGTAAAATTGTGAATGATTTAAATAACATTAATAGGACCTATATAAATCATTCATAAAGCCAAATTATCAAGCATGCATTCATATTAAAAAAAGAAAAGTTTGAAATATATTTGGTTACATAGATCTATATTACATTATTATTCATGCAACAATATCATATCCCATACATATTGGTGCATCTTTCCTTTATTTCATTAATTCAAATATTCATATAAGTTAGGCAGCAACGGCAGGATAACGAGTCACATTGAGGCGTAAGAAATGGTCCCTATGTAATGAGCAAAAATAGAGATGGTCCCCGATCTTTAAACCCGCGGTGACTAAAGACAAACCCGAGTCTGAATAGTGAGCCACCGCCTTCCCATCTTTATCGACTGCCAAAATGCCCCCGTTTCTTTCCATTTGAGGTAGTCCGATGTATTTTTGTATTATACCCGATATCTTTCTAATGAAAGGATACCTTTGAGCTAAATCCCAACTAAATGTAACTTCCTGTATTGCATCCCACCAACAAATTAATCATTTCACAAAAAAAAACTTAATTTTAATTAATTCTTACACTTGCTAGCCCAATCCAATACACGCCTTCGTTTTTGTCATATCGAATGTTATCTGGAAAACCATCTATATGGATAAACTCCTCAACCGCTCCTATTTTCTCCCCTTCTATAACATACTTCCTGCACCTCCTCCTGTCCCAACCAAACCAAATCATGTTAAATCTTACACATCATGTTGGGGAAACAAAGAAAAAAGACAAGTCTAGGTGGTGTCTTACATTTGAGTTTCGCAAAAAACTAGAAAGGTTTGATCGTGGGAGAGTGAGACTCCGTTTGGAAAGTAGAGATCATTGAGTAGGACTTTGGTTTGTTTTGTGGATGGATCATAGCTAAGGAGTCTTCCATTAGGTCTACCTTCTAACATGTCCCAAATGAAGTCTTTTAAACCATATTTGAATGATGCATCGGTGAAGTAAATGACACCGGTTTCATCATCGGCCACATCAACACCGTCCGTCAGCTTGAATTTCAAGCCCTCTGCTTCGTTCGTTAACAATTCCACTTCTCCATTCTGGTTCACTCTCAATAGACCCTACACCATTTGAGTTCAACATATATTATTAGTTATTGTTTAGACATTTTATAACAAGTGGGATATATATTTATCTAAAATTAAGGACTAAATCCCTATCCATATACACCTATTTAAGAATAACAAATAAAGGCTATAGTCTATAAATAGATAGAGAGTTTAAAATTTGACTAACACATCTTCAACAAGAAGCAATCTATTCATTAAGGTAGGGTCTGACAATTTAAAATTATTTCAACAATTTGATTTTCAATTATAGATAAAGAATCTATATTGTTTGGGCATTTGATTAGTCAAAATAAGATTATTCCTAAAAAAGCAATTAAACAATAAATAGTAAAATACCCTGTCAGCATCGGCTACAATAAGTTGTTTGTCTGGTCCAAGCACGAGTCCAAGTGGCCGGCCGGCCGAGTTGACCCAGTCCTCGACTGATAAATCGTCGAGCCGGAGTCGCTTGATCCAACCGTCGACGCAGCCGGTGTATATGATTCTAGATTCCGCATCATATGCTATGTCTTCCGGCCCCATCAACTTTCCGTCGAATATCTTTTCGGCTCCTCGGAGGACATTAGGGTTCCGGCTGGGAACTAAAACAGGGTGCCGGTCAAACTGATCGACTGGGAGATGAGCCGGCTCGAACGACTCTAGCTGGTAAACAATAACCGCTAGTAAGCTCGGCGCGACAATCCATACTAAGAGTATGTTTGAAAACCAGTTCATTTAGCAAGAAACTCCGGTGAAGAAGCCGGCGGAGATTCTTAACAATATCTCTTTAGAGAGAGAGATCTGTAGCCTCTCCAGGTTGACTTAACTTTTATGGAAGCAGTAGTTATTGTTTTCTCTTTCTTGAGATAAGATGATAAAAATATTAATATATAATAATATATATATATATATATATATAAGTTTTATTTAAATAACCCACTTTTAACTGAAAATTATTATAACTCTATTATTAGCATTTAAATGGACCTGACATACTGGCCCAAGATCTGCCTTTATAAGATTTTGTTTTAAAAAATGTATTGATTTATTATGACCAAATATATTCAAATAAATGAATAATCTGATTGATTATCAAATATATTTGTTTGATTGTGTTATTATATTAAGGTTTTTTTAATTAATTATTTTAAAATTTAATTAAAATGTATTAAATATAAATTATTAAACATACCAAATAATTATTAAAGCCTAATTTTTAAATCATTCAATCTTTTTGCGGAATATAGGCATGACCGGTCCTTGGGTAAGATTAACTGCCAATGATTATCCGGCCTCCCATGTTACCATGTAAACCCAAGCAATAGAAAAAGAAATATACATTAACAAACCACAATATATATATATATATATTGTTAACTAATTAAATTAAAGTTATTTGTATGAATGATTGTAATAAATTATTATATTTATTCAACACCACATGAAATATATTTACAAAAAAAAAGAGAATACATTCATTTTTTGGTTTAAGGTACCAAAGACAGCTACTGAGTATAGGTAATGAATATTGATTGAGCCAATATATTATGACTGAATTTAAATTTATTATTAAAAAGATCACTTATATGATACTTATTTCTACCTTCTACCTTCACATAATAACAAAATTATTAGTGCTAATTTTTTTCTTTCTAAACTCTTTCTCAAGATTTTACTTTATATATTAATAAGTAAAATAAAAGCTGAGAATAATTTTTAAAAAATAGTTAAAAATATAATGTTTTTTAATTTTGTTAAAATATGACCTCAATTATTATAGGTATTAATATTTATTTTAAAAAACTAAAAAAACAAGTCAATTTTAAAATTAGTATGTGAGTTAATTTGGAAATATCAATTATCCCTTAATAAAAGTTTGTTTTTTTAATAGACAATCTTCCTAATATCATTTCATTAAAAATTTAAAAAGGAGAAGAACATGTTTTTATTAGGCAAAACAAACCTTTGTCTTAATTTAAAAAAAAAAAAAGCATAGAAGAGAATACAAACAAGATACACACAAAGATCAAGTTTTTATTTTATTTTTGAATTCACACAAAGATCAAGTTATGTATTACTTATCACTTCATCAAATGAGATACTCCAATTTTGACTAAGAATTCAATTTTGTTCATTGGGAGGAATTTGACTTGCTGAATCTTCTTTCGAACATGACTAAACACTTGTTTGCTGGGCAGGGAATGGAAGGAGAAGTGTCGCCATCAATTGGATCTCGAACACGAAATAAGCTCTCTCGCGAAGGTCTGATGCCCACTCCCTTGAAAAGAGGGAGCCGGGCTATGTAGGCACCTGGCCGTTCAGAAGTAGCTCCAGCTCGACCAAAAAGGTAAAAGAGGTTAGAATTTCTTCAATAAGAAAGCATATCCTGTCCTCATGAATGGACTCTTTCTAATGCGTGAAGGCACAACAAAGATCCAATTTCCGGGAGTCCTGTCTTGGAGAACGTTCAACCCAAATATAATAGATTATAGTGCCGAAGAAGCATTTAAACACACTAGAATAGAACTTGTCTCCCATTTCCTTAACAATCGCTTATTCTTAATATCCTACCACTTATTCGAGAAATTAATGAGATTCATGTGATCGAAAACTACCCAAAAAATAGACGCAAATGAAAAATCTCTGAAAAGATGATCAATGCATTTCTTATCATCAGTGCATAAAGAACAACTAGAGCTGGAATAATCATATACATTTGAAGTCGATCCCTTGTGGACAATCTTTCATGAAAAACAAGTTAAAAGATGAACTAGTGTATTGGAATCACCTTAGAGAACCAAACAATATGATGCTAACCAACAACTACCCATTGGTACATATAAAATCCCATGCCAATTTAGAAGAGAATTTGTCATTCTTTTCAATTTTCCAAACGCAAGAATCTGAACTTTTCCGAAATTGCAAACTCCACACTCTATTCAAAATTCTCATTCCTTCTGAAATATGTCGTAATTAGAAGTGATTCACATCCCACTTTAGCAATATCACAAACTGTTGATGTTAGACACTCCCTTCAGATTAGAACTCTCACAAATCCATCTTTAAGGAAGATAGACATATTTTCAAACCACATTGAGTTCCAAAAAAGGGAACCACAACCATCGCCGAGAACAATTTGCATCCTCATGTCTTAGCTTAAGAATCTTTTTGGCGACCCTGACATATCATCCTTTATTTTACAAGTCTATATACTCGTTTCCCCTTTCATGAACCTAAAATGTATTCAACGCACCTACAATGGCTGTATTGTTTTTTTTAAATTGTTATAATTAAGTGATGTATTCTTGTTATATATAATATGTATTCTATACAGTACCTTTATTAAAATGATCATAAGAATCATTTAATTAAGCAAATTAAATGACGAATAATGACATTAAAATAAAAATAATAAAAAATATAACAATGTTAGCCAATAAATTATTGAGCTCGTAGATTTTCGAGAAAAAAGATTAACTGCCCAACCGATTTCAAAGCTTTATAAAAAAATCTTAAAAAACGTCATAATCAGGGACAAATCCAGAAATTAATATTCGAAAACAAAACAAAAATGAATTTAATCTTTATTATAGTAGGGTCGAATAAAATAAAAATAAATTAGTCTTTTTTGAGATTTATAGAAGAAAATAATGAATAATTTTTTTTTAAAAAAATAAGGTAACTTTCCTACTTAATTTCTTCAGTTTTAATGTAAAAAAATCAAAATTCATCCAATCAAATAAGTGATCAAACAATTTGAGATATGATTATAGCAAAACATTATTTATTAAATATAAATTAATAAAATAACAATTGATTAGCACACAAATAATTAATTTGTATAGAAGAATTTTTTTAAATATAATTTTATTGAATTCAAGTGGGTTCATACCTGTCATCTGTCATCATTTGGATGAACTTGTAAAAAAGAAAATAATATGTACCTCACAAAAATCAAAAAGACATAATTAAATTTTTTTTTGTTAAAATAACTATTAGGTAAATAATAATAATATTATTATTTATGAAAGATTAGAATATATATTTTTTAATATTAATTATTTAAAAAATATTTATTATAAAATATATTTGAACATAAAGAAAATAAATAAATTTGAAAAATAAAAAAACCCATAAATTATTAAAACACTAAAATAATCATATCAAACCATTCCTAAAATATAACTAAAATGTAAATAATCCTTCTAACCAAATAAAAATAAAATAACTATTTATAACATCTTTTTCTTTCTCTCTTTCAAACAATGCCAAAATATCCTAAATTCTATTATCAACACCTTATGACGGTTGTATTTTCTTATATGTACACCATGCCTTAAAAGCTAGTTGAATTTGAGTTTATTTAAATAAATCTATTTTATTTAAAATATTGGTTGATTCTGAAAAAAAAAAATTTGGGTACAATGATTTAAAAGATATTAATTTATAATGATAAAATATCTTTTTAAATATAATATTTTTTAATATTTTAGTTAATAAATTAAGTTATGTGATTAATGAGAGACGATAAAATAAAATAATATTAAATTATAATTAAGAATGAATTTACAATGTTATACCGTTCATGGTATAACAATCTTAGTTCAGATGTGTATATTAAATCAAATAAAATAATATATATTTTAGTGTATAATCTTATTACAAAGAAATAATTTTTTTTTATTATGATAATACAACTTATAAAAGTAGTTTGCTTATAAATATATTTGATAACATCGATCTATATTATATTATTGTTCATGCAACAATATCATATATCCCATACATATGGTGCATCTTTCCTTTATTTCATTATTTCAAATATTCATATAAGTTAGGCGGCAGCAACAGCGGGATAATGCGTCACATTGAGGCGTAAGAAATGGTCCCTATGTAATGAGCCAAAATAGAGATGGTCCTCGATCTTTAGACCCGCGGTGACTAAAGACAAACCCGAGTCTGAATAGTGAGTCACCGCCTTCCCATCTTTATCGACAGCCAAAATGCCCCCGTTTCTCCACATATGAGGTAGTCCGATGTATTTTTGTATTATAGCGAATATCTTTCTAATGAAAGGGTACCTTTGAGCTAAATCCCATGTAAATGTAACTTCCTGTATTGCAGCCCACTAACAAATTAATCAATTCAAAAAAACAAACTTACTAAATTTGAATTAAAACTTACACTTGCTAGCCCAATCCAATACACGCCTTCATTTTTGTCATATCGAATGTTATCTGGAAAACCATCTATATCAATAAACTCCTCGACGATTCCTTTTTTCTCCCCTTCTATAACATACTTCCTGCACCTCCTCCTGTCCCAACCAAACCAAATCATGTTAAATCTTACACATCATGTTGGGGGCAACAAAGAAAAAAAAGACAAGTCTAGGTTGTGTCTCACATTAGAGTTTCGCAAAAAACTAGAAAGGTTTGGTCGTGGGAGAGTGAAACTCCGTTTGCAAAGTAAAGATCATTGAGTAGGACTTTGGTTTGTTTTGTGCATGGATCATAGCTAAGGAGTCTTCCATTAGGTCTGCCTTCTAACACGTCCCAAATGTAGTCTTTTAGGCCATATTTGAACGATGCATCCGTGAAGTAAATCACGCCGGTTTCATCATCGGCCACATCAACACCGTCCGTCAGCTTGAATTTCAAGCCTTCTGCTTCGTTCGTTAACAATTCCACTTCTCCATTCTGGTTCAATCTCAACAGACCCTACAACATTTGAGCTCAACATATATTATTTACATTTATAACAAGTGGGGTATATATTTATGTAAAAGGCCTAAGTCCCTATTGGCTATCCATACCTATTAAGTATATTTCATCATACATTATTAAAAATATATAATAACAAATACATGTTGTTTATTGATTGATAGCTTAAAAGTTGACCAATACATTGAAAACAATCTATTGATTGGTATATAGGCTCTAACAATTCCAAATTATTGAAATAATTTGGTTTTCAATTATAAATAAAGAATCCATATTATTAATGTGTTATTAGTTTGGGCTCCTAATTATGTAATAAAAAACTCAGTTTATTTTAAAAAGCTCATTTGAGAAATAGAGGTATGATTGTTTTTTTGAAAAAAAATACTTGAGCTATCCTTAATCTGCTATAAAAGCCGGAGGAAACCTACATCTGAGAGACATCTAGTATACACTTATAAAGAGATAGTGAGACATCTTCTTTGTTTAGCTTATATCTTCATTTGTTTTGTGTTTAACATGTGATTATAGTGAAGTTTTTTAGACGAAATTCCATGGTTTTTACTCCTTGATTTGAGGAGGTTTTCACGTTAAATTGTTGGTGTTCTTCTGTCATTTATATTTTCGTTTATGTTGTTTTTCGTTCCTAAAGCTCAAATCAAGTGAGAATAGTTAATTAATTACAAGTGTGATTATTCCGCTTTATTCCCAACATAGTGGTATCATAACTTGATTCTAAGCGTTTTATTTTGATTGGTTTATGGAGATTAACACAAACAAAATGATTTTATTGAATGGTTCAAACTATCATATCTGGAAGGGTAAAATGAAATATCTTCTATTTGTGAAGTCTTTGCATTACCTATTTTTGATAGTGAGAAATCCATCTCCAAATATGATGATGAATGAACTTTTGTGCATGAACATATATGTGGTTTCATTCGTCAATTTGTTGATGAGAATATTTATAACCACATACAACATTAGACAAGTGCACATACTTTGTGGAGTAAGCTTGGGAATTTGTATTCTTCAAAAACAGGAAGTACCAAATTATTTTTGTTCCAAAATATTATACATTTGAGATTCTCATGCGATAGCCAAAGTGTTCTGTTCTTTCTGTCTCTTGTGATTTCCATGACTAGGATCTGATTCACTAAACTCAAATCCTTCATCGCAAAAGACTTGTTCAAATCTCTTTTGAGCTTCTTAATTTTCGCAATATCTTGCCAACAAATCAGCATATCATCAACATAGAGCAGAAGAATAACATAATCATCAACGTCGTATCTCTTAATGAAAACACAATGATCAAAAGTAGTTTTACTGTACCCATTTACTTCCATGAAGGAGTGAAATTTCCTATACCATTGTCTAGGTGCTTGCTTGAGTCCGTACAGGTTTTTCCTAAACCTGTAGACAAGATCTTCTTTATCTTTAACTTTGAAAGTCTCAGTTGTTCCATATAGATCTCTTCCTCAAAGTCTCCATGGAGAAATCCACATCAAGTTGTTCAATTTCTAAATCTTGATTAGCAGCCAATGCTAACACAACTCCAATGGAGGATCTCTTCACAACCGGTGAGAAGATCTATTCAAACTCAATCCCCTTTTTCTAACTAAATCCCTTCACAATTAGTTTTTCCTTGTATCGAGGTTATGAGCTATTCTTTTGAAGCTTCAACTTGAATATCCACTTGTTCTTCAAAGTCTTCTTTCCTTTCAGAAGTTTCACCAAGTCATGAGTCTCGTCCTCTTGCAAGGAATTTATCTCATCTTGCATTGTCATTGACCACTTGTTATTGTTTTCATGAGACAATACTTCTTGATAGGTTTCTAGTTCTCCCCCATCACTCAACATCACATACTCATTGGAAGGATACCTACTAGAAGGTTGTTGTTGCCTAATAGATCTTCTAATATGTTGATCATCGGGTGGCTCTAGAGAACTATCATCATCTTGTACATCTTCTTATGTTGGATCAACATCAACTAGAGGACTCTCATCAACATCAACTTGGACATTTTCCACATCATTGGACTGTGATTGTGGTGTACGAATCACATCATTATTGGGAAATTCCTTTTTCGTAGATTTTGACTTTTCATTTTTCTCAAAGTCTTCAATGGTCTGATCTTCTAAGAATACCACATATTTGCTTTTAATGAGTTTCTTGTTAACCGGGTGCCAACATGGGTACCCAAATTATTCGTGGCCATACCCAATAAAGATACATTGTCTCGTCTTGCTATCAAACTTAACTCTCTCATCTCGAGGAACATGAACAATCACTTTACAACTAAAAACTCTCAGGTGATCATAAGAGACGTCTAAAGGAGTTGAGGGTGAAAGGTTTATCAAATCAACCTTTGTCTTCATTAGCTATCCCTAAAAGGATTTTGACAACTTAGCAGGAGACAACATACACAAGATTCTCTCATTGATAGACATGTTCATCCTCTCCACAGCTCCATTCTGTTGAGGTGTTTTTGACACAGTTTTCAAAAGCTTGATCCCATGACTTCTACAGTATTCCATAAATGGCCCTCTGTATTCACCACCATTGTCCGAATGAACACATTTCTTCTTCCCAATTTCTTTCTCCACTTCAGCGTGAAACAACTTGAAGTAATTTAATGCTTGATCTTTAGTCTTCAAGTAATAGACTCACACCTTCCTTGAGCAATCATTGATAAAAGTGATGTAATAATGAGCATCATCTAAAGTCAAGGAATCCATAGAACATATATCTGTGTGAACCATATCTAGTATATTGGGCTTCCTATATGGAGAGAAACTCTTGAAAGAAACTTTATGTTGTTTACCAACTAAGCAATCCGTGCATGTCTTTAAATCTGTGGACTTCAAACCCTGAAGATCGATTGTCTTGGAGAGAACTCGCATGCCATTCTAACTTAAGTGACCAAGTCGCTTACGCCAAAATTTTGCTAAACAATCATCAATTGCATTTGCTTCTCCCTCGTAAGACTTAGCCTCTGTCACATAAAGAGAACCGACTTTCCTTCCTTTAGCTACCACCAAAGACCCTTAGTGAGTTTCTATATTCCTTCACCAAAGTTAGTATGATATCCCTCATTATCAAGAATGTCAGTGGAGATCAAATTCATCTGAATATTAGGAACATGTCGAACATTCTTCAAAAGTAGCTTGCACGAAGTGTTATTATCCAAACAGACATCTCATTTTCAAAAAATCCTACACGTAACATGGTTTCACAACGTCACTAAACCAAACTGTCCACCAGTGTAAGAAGTAAATATATTACAACGATTGGTGACATGATAAGAAGCACCCGAGTTTGCCACTCATTGTGTATCTTGAGAAACAAGGTTGATATTATCATTGTCGTAAATAATATCAATGTCGTTACCACCCACAACTGCAACCTTACTATTTTTATCTTACTTATTCTCCTTTTGTTCTCACTTAAAAGATTTGCATTGATACTTCTTGTGTCTTAATTTGTCACAATGATAATATGTAATCTATTTTCTCAAGCTGTATATTTCCCGTGACCTGTCAAAACTGCCATTTTGACTTTTATTTCTACCCCTCCTCTTGGTCACGAACACCTGACTTGGAGTCGAGAAATCTTGTTCTTTTCTTCTAGCATCTTCATTCAACACGCTCTCTTTCATCATTTTCAAAGTGAGCTTACCTTGTGGAACATACATAATTGGTAATAGAAACCACAAGTGTCTCCCAACTATTAGACAAAGAATTAATCAAACACATATATCATGAAGTTCATCATCAAATTTCATTCCTATCGCAGCCAACTCATTTAGAATACCCTAAAAAACATTTAGATGCTCGGACATAGAAGACCCATCTTGATATTCCAACGAGCAAAGCTTCTTAAATAAAAATGTTATATTTTGAGTGTTGTTCTTCTCATATAACTCACTCAAAATAGTTCACACTTTATGAGCATTAACCTTAGTAGCCACATGCTAATCACGCCGTTGTCAACCCATTGCCTGATCTTACCAACCGCCTTTCTGTTCAACTTTTTTCAATCTGCATCTAACATAACCTATGGTTTGCCTTTATCACCCAAGATAGTGTCTTCATAATCATAATTACACAATAAGTCATTCATCCGTGACTTTCAAATTGTGTAGTTGGTAACTATGAGTTTGATCATCGTGTCATTACTACTCAACAATTCTTCCATTTAAATTACACAAGAATCACCACCAAACGAACTCAGCTCGAATACCACTTGTTAGAGAATACCGAATAAAAGTACATGTTTAGCAATCCAAATTGACAAGATATAACAATGACCTAAAATTTCTTTTTCCCATTCAGTATAATCAAATGGGCAACCAATTCAATTGAGCAAAATATTATTTCAAACAATCAAACTATCAAAGAACAAGACACCAAAATTTTACGTGAAAAACCTAATTTAGGTAAAACCACATGACCCTTAGACCACTTAAATTATCTATTATATTATAGTTAGGATGAGATTTACTGTATGTCTCTTTATTTAATATAGTAAAAATATTTATACTTGAGTTACATTAACCATATAATAAAACTATAATATAATATAGAATAGAATATAATATAATAATATATTAATATAATATATTATTATATACATTAACAACATATATCATTCATATCATATGTTTAGCCAAAAAGAAAAAAGAAAGGTAAAAGAAACTGTTTGTGGCTTTTTGTGGCGTAAAGCCGTTAATTGGAGAAGAACAAAAGAATGACTGGTGTTCTCGCATGCTCGTTAAATTAATTCCAATCGACAAGAAGTAGAAAAACAAAACAAAAATCTATTATTTTTTTTTGTTAATTAATTAAATACCTAATAAACTTTATTTTTAGTCAAGCTCAAAACAATTTGAGCTGACCCTATAGGTAGTTTTTTATAACTTGTAAAGATGCAATCATGAGAATAGTTAATTAATTATGAATATGATTATTCCGCTTTATTTTTAACAATCTTTAGACATTTTTATTCAAAATAAGATTAATCCTAAAATAAATAATTAAACGAGAGATAGTAAAATACCCTGTTTGCATCGGCTACAATAAGTTGTTTATCTCGTCCAAGCACTACTCCAAGTGGCCGGCCGGCCGAGTTGACCCAGTTCTCAACTGATAAATCGTCAAGCCGGAGTCGCTTGATCCAACCGTCGACGCAGCCGGTGTATATGATTCTAGATTCCGCATCATAGGCTATGTCTTCCGGCCCCATCATTTTTCCGGCGAATACCTTTTCGGCTCCTCGGAGGACGTTAGGGTTCCGGCTGGGAACAAAAACAGGGTGCCGGTCAAATTGGTCGACTGGGAGATGAGCCGGCTCGAACGACTCTAGCTGGTAAACAATAACCGCTAGTAAAGTCGGCGCGACAATCCATACTAAGAGTATGTTTGAAAACCAGTTCATTTAGCAAGAAATTCCGGTGAAGAAGTCGGCGGAGATTCTTAACAATATCACTTTAGAGAGAGAGCTGTAGCCTCTTCAATCAATCTTCAGAGGTTGACTATGTGTAGCTTTTATGGAAGTAGTAGTTATTGTTTTCTCTTTCTCTTTTTTTAGATAAGGTGATAAGAATATTAATATATAATAAAATATTTATATATATAGTTTTATTTAAATAACCCATTTTAACTGAAAACTATTATACACTTCTAATATTATTATTAGCCTTTAAAAAGTACATGACGTACCTACCAACCCAACCTAGATATGCCTTTCAAGGCATTGTTTGGATTCAGGTTTTTTTAAAGTAAAAAAAATAATAATGATTGGTGATAATTTTGAGGAGGTAATAATTATTTTTTAATAAAATAATTTAAATGTATTGATATATAAATAAAATAAAAAATAATAATTTAAAATATAAAATATTTTAATATTTTGTTAATGAAATAAGTGATTGTTGAGAAATTATTAATTTAAAAATTAATTTTATTTGTTTTTTTTTTAAACCAAAGAAAACATGTCTAAGATTTTGTTTTAAAAAACTTATTAATTTATTCTAATTGATTATTAAAATATATATTTTTGAATTGTTATTATATTAAGGGTTTGTAATTAGTTATTTTAAAATTTAGTTAAAATGTATTGAATATAAATTATTAAATATATATAATATATATCTCGTATATCCAAATAATTATTAACTCAACCCAATTTTTAAAACATTCGTTCAAGAGGAAAATTAAAAGAGAGAAGGAGAGAGGAAATAACGTGTCACCACATTACTAACTGAAAAAAAAGAATAAAACGTAAAGAGGGAGAATAATTATTTTTTTTTTTGTTACTTTTTAGATAATCAAATTGTACTTGAACCTTGTAAGACGTACTCAGCCATTGTTAACCCCTACATTGTACACCCAAAATAATATAAAAACAAAATGTGCATTAACAAACTACAATATATTGTTAACATAATTAAAATAAATATAAAGATTGTATTGAATTAAATTGTTATTGTGGTTACATAAATTAGGTATATTATATAGACATTATAATCGACATATAAGTAAACTAATATAATAATATAATATTGATATTATCACAATTTATAATATTATAATAATATTTACAGATATATTATTTTATATTCTAACATCTCTTCTAAAATTTACGAAAAAATATTATACAACTAAAAAAACATTGAAAGTTTGTTAGTCAATGAACGAAAGCGTGAACAACAAGAAAATACTAATCATTCTTATTCTTAATCTTCTTCTCTTCCTCGTCTTACAGATATATTATTTTATATTATAACATCTATTCTCAAACTTACGATACAACTAAAAAATATTATGCAACTACAAACATTATGCAACTACAAAAAACATTGAGAGTTTGTTAATCAATGAACGAAAGCGCGAACAACAAGAATATACTCTCATTCTTATTCTTAATCTTCTTCTCTTCCTCATCTTCTCTCTTTTATCCAATCCATTAATCATCCACCCAGAAAGTAACTCTTCTTCAATTGAGACCAACCAAAATAATCAACCCACAAAAATCAAACCAAACCAAACTCAACTCTCTACTCTCGACGACAATAACCAAAACAAAGACCAATCAAATCAAGTTTCACAACACACAACGAATAACCAAATCAAATTTAACTCTCTATTTTCAACAGCCAAAACCAAAACCAATCAAACCAAGTTTCACAAATACATGGAAAATTAAATCAAATTCAATTCCATATTCTCAATAATAACAACCAAACCAAGACCAATTAAAAAACCAACCATCTAATTCAATCAAATCAACCTAAATATATTTAAAAGAAAAGACATTATTAATAAAAATAAATTAGTAGAGCTCTCCTTCAATGACTAAGGTAATTATTGAAGAAGGCAGCAGAAAACTCACTTGCTTGACTCAAAAATGATAACAAGGCTATGACACCATGCACTAGTAAAAAAAAATAAAATAAGAGTCAAACTATTACTAAAAGTGGAAAAGACAGTCAATGATAAATTTCAGTAACCACCTATATAAACTGTTATCATTTGTTACTGAAAGTGTTTTTACTATTATTAAAAAGTATAATAACGACATTAAAGTTCCGTTATAAATATTAGTCAGGTTCAATTATAACCACTAAGATATTGACATCTCAAAGATAATAAATCTTTTCTTTTTCATTTTATTAGGGTTTATCTCACTAAATTAATTAAAACATTCTTAAGTTTTTATATAAAAAAAATAAATACATTTTTTTTAAATTATGAATAATTTAAATAATATAAATATGACGTATATAAATCATTCATAAAGCCAAACTATCAAGCAACATTCATATTACAAAAGTCATAATACAAAAAGAAAAGTTTAAGTGAATAGATCTAATATGTTTGTTAGATAGATCTATATTACACTTATTCATATATGCAACAATATCACATCCCATACATGGTACATCTTTCCTTTATTACATTGATTCAAAATTCATATAAGTTAGGCAACAGCAGTAACGGCAGGATAACGAGTCACATCGAGGCGTAAGAAATGGTCCCTAGGTAAAGAGCAAAAATAGAGATGGTCCCCGATCTTTAGACCCGCGGTGACCAAAGTCAAACCCGAGTCGAAATAGTGAGCCACCGCCTTCCCATCTTTATCGACAGCCAAAATGCCCCCGTTTCTCTCCATTTGAGGTAGTCCAATGTATTTTTGTATTATAGCCGATATCTTTCTAATGAAAGGGTACCTTTGAGCTAAATCCCATATAAATGTAACTTCCTGCATTGCAGCCCGCCAACAAATTAATCAATTCACAAAAAAATAACTTAATTTTTATTAATCCTTACACTTGCTAGCCCAATCCAATACACGCCTTCGCTTTTGTCATATCGGATGTTATCTGGAATACCCCCTATTTCAATAAACTTCTCAACCGTTCCTTTTTTCTCCCCCTCTATAACATACTTCCTGCACCTACTCCTGTCCAACCAAACCAAATCATGTTAAATCTTACACATCATGTTGGTGGCAACAAAGGAAAAAAAGACAAGTCTAGGTGGTGTCTCACATTTGAGTTTCGCAAAAAACTAGAAAGGTTTGGTCGTGGGAAAGTGAAACTCCGTTTGGATAGTAGAGATCATTGAGTAGGACTTTGGTTTGTTTTGTGGATGGATCATAGCTAAGGAGTCTTCCATTTGGTCTACCTTCTAACATGTCCCAAATGAAGTCTTTTAAACCATATTTGAACGATGCATCCGTGAAGTAAATGACACCGTCATCGGCCACATCAACACCGTTCGTCATCTTGAATTTCAAGCTCTCTGCTTCGTTCGTTAACAATTCCATTTCTCCATTCTGGTTCACTCTCAACAGACCCTGCACCATTTGATCTTGAACTTATAACTTTTTAGACATTTATAACAAGTGGGAATATATATTTATGTAAAAGGACTAAGTCCCTAGCTATCCATATATATCTATTTAAATATATTTCATCATAATCATTAAAAATATAGATAGATAGTTCAAAAATTGAATAACACATCTATTCATTAAGGTAGGCTCTAACAATTTAAAATTATTTTTAATTATGGCCTCGGGGTTTTAAAAAAACAAACTAGAGGGAGAAAAAAAATAATGATTGATGATTATTTTGAGGAAGTTATGATTATTTTTGATAAAAAAACTTAAAATGTATTAATATATATATGAATAAAATAAAAAATAATAATTTAAAATATAAGGTATTTTAATATTTAGTTAATGAGATTAGTGATGTGATTGTTAAGAATTGATTGATTTAAAAATCTATATATATATAATGATGCTTAATTTTTAAAGTTTCCGGATTGCCGGGTCGAGAGCTGTGATTAATTTGGATACTTGGATCGGACTGTGGGTTGACCCGTTTTTAAATTTAAAACGGTCAAAAATAAAATTAAAAATGCTAGAGGTATGTTTCGAACTTGCAATCTAACAAAACAAGTACAACTCTTTAACCAACTAGGCTATTAAGACTTTATATTTTAAATTCAACACCAAATTTGATAAACGCGGGACATTTTAACATTAATATAAGTTCAACTTTTTAACTAACTAATCTATATATACATAATGATGTTTAATTTTTAAAGTGTCCGGATTGTCTGGTCGAGAATTATGGTTAATTTGGATACTTGTGTCGGATTGTGGGTTGACCCGTTTTTAAATTTAAAACGGTTAAAAATAAAATTAAAAATGTTATCCGTAATTTTTTTTCACGGTTTTTATATTATCAATCGTGCAAATGCACGGGTTAAATGCTAGTTGATTTAGTTGGATTATTTTAAAACCTAAAAAGAACCATGCCTATAAGTAAAAATCTATATTATTTGGGCATTTAGTCTAAATAAGATTATTCCTAAAAAAAAACAATTAAAGATACCCTGTCAGCATCGGCTACAATAAGTTGTTTGTCTGGTCCAAGCACGAGTCCAAGTGGCCGGCCGGCAGAGTTGACCCAGTCCTCGACTGACAAATCGTCAAGCCGGAGTCGCTTGATCCAACCGTCGACGCAGCCGGTGTATATGATTCTAGATTCCGAATCATAGGTCATGTCTTCCGGCCCCATCAACTTTCCGGCGAATACCTTTTCGGCTCCTCGGAGGACATTAGGGTTCCGGCTGGGAACAAAAACAGAGTGCCGGTCAAACTGGTTGACTGGGAGATGAGCCGGCTCGAACGACTCTAGCTGGTAAACAATAACCGCTAGTAAACTCGGCGCGACAATCCATACTATGAATATATTTGAAAACCAGTTCATTTAGCAAGAAATTCCGGTGAGGCGCAGCAGCGGAGATTCTTAACAATATCACTTTAGAGAAAGAGAGCTCTAGCCTCTTCAGTCTTCAGGATGACTATTTGTAGCTTTTATGGAAGTTGTAGTTATTGTTTTCTTTTTCTCTTTCACTTTCTGTTTCTCTTTCTTTCTTGAGATAATGATAAGAATATTAATATGAGAAATGATTAGGCGAGGAAATTTGGTGAGAGAATTTAGTGAGGGAATAACGTGGTATAATTTATTCGCTGAAAAATTAAATAATTTCTCTTTTTTTCTCTCTTTCTTCACACTTTTACATTTTCCAACCAATGAAGTGATGTCACGTCAATCCCTCACTAAATTCCCTCCCTCTATCCCTCATATATATATATATAATTTTATTTATATAACCCACTTTTAAGTTTTAACTGAAAATTATTATAGACTTTTAATATTAGCTTTTATTACCTTATAAGATTTTGTTTTAAAAAACATATTGATTTATTATGACCAAATATATTCATAAAATAAATGAATAATCTAATTGATTATCAAAATATATTTTTTTTTTATTATATTAAGAGTTTGTAATTAGTTATTTTAAAATTTAGTTAAAATGTATTGAATATAAATTATTAATATATACAATTGTATATCCAAATAATTATTAAGTCAATAAAAAATTTAAAATATTCAATTTATATGTAAGAGAGTGACCTTATTAAAGAAATTTGGGAAAAGAAACTTGGGAGAGAATTGTGTCAACACATCACTAATTGAAAAGAAATAAAAATAAAAGATGAAAGAGAAATTTTTTTTTTTTGTTATTTTCTTTTAGAGAATCAACCATCATTTTCTCTCATAAATTCTCTTCCCCAATCATTTCTCATATGTGAAATAGACATTAGTCACATTACTAAAAAAACAAATGTGCATTAACAAACTACACTATATTGTTAACTTGGATAAAATAAATAAAAAGATTATATTGAATTATTATTTTGGTTACATAAATTATGTTTATTATATAGACATTATAATTAACATATAAAAAAACTAATATAATAATATAATTTTTATATTATCACAATATATAATATTATGATAATATCTTACATATATATTATTTTATATTCTAACATCTTTTCTTAAAATAACGATGCAACTATAAAAAATAAATAAAGAGTTTGCCAGTAGATGAACTAAAATGCGAACAACAAGAAAATACTTATCAATCTTAATCTTCTTCTCTTCCTCATCTTCTCTCTTTTGTCAAACCCTAAACCCTAAACCCTAAACCCCAAATCAAATTCAACTATCTATTCTCAACAATCAAAATCAATCAAATCAAGCTTCACAAACACTAAATCAAATTCAACTCCCTATTCTCAATAATAACAACCAAAACTAAGACCAATTAAAAAACCAACCTTCTTCTAAACAATCTAATTCAATCAAATCAACATAAATATCAAAAAGAAAAAAGATATTATTAATAAAAATAAATTATTAGAACCCACCATCAATTTGATGACTAAGGTAACAATTGAAGGTGGTAACAGAAGACTCATTTGCTTGACTCAAAAATGATAACAAGACTCTGATACATATACCATGCACTATTAAAAAAAAAAAAAAAAGGACTTCAGTAAGAGTCAAACTGTTACTAAAAGTGGAAAAGGCCCTATAAGCCGTTATCATTCATTACTGAAACTGTCTTACAATTATTAAAAAGTATGGTAAAGACATTAGAGATCGTTACAGATATTAGTCATGTTCAATTGTATCTCTTAACTTGACTATGTTAGATTCTTTAACCATTATTTTCTTTTTTATTTTATTAGGGGATTATCTCAATAAATTAATTAAAACATTCTTAAGTTTTATAAAAAAAAAAATACATTTTCTTTTTAAAATTATGAATAATTTAAATCATATAAATATGACGTATAATTCATAAAGCCAAACTATCAAGCAACATTCATATTACAAAAAGAAAAGTTTAATTTGGATAGATCTAATTAATATGTGTTAGATAGATCTATATTACACTTATTCATATATGCAACAATATCGATCATATCCCATACATGGTGCATCTTACCTTTATTACATTAATTCAAAATTAATATAAGTTAGACAGCAGCAGCAACGGCAGGATAACGAGTCACATTGAGGCGTAAGAAATGGTCCCTAGGTAAAGAGCAAAAATAGAGATGGTCCCCGATTTTTAGACCCGCGGTGACCAAAGTCAAACCCGAGTCTGAATAGTGAGCCACCGCCTTCCCATCTTTATCGACAGCCAAAATGCCCCCGTTTCTCCACATTTGAGGTAGTCCGATGTATTTTTGTATTATAGCCAATATCTTTCTAATGAAAGGGTATCTTTGAGCTAAATCCCATGTAAATGTAACTTCCTGCATTGCAGCTCGCCAACAAATTAATCAATTCACAAAAATAAAAACTTAATTTATATTAATCCTTACACTTGGTAGACCAATCCAATACACGCCTTCGTTTTTGTCATATCGAATGTTATCTGGAAAACCATCTATATGGATAAACTCCTCAACCGTTCCTTTTTTCTCCCCCTCTATAACATACTTCCTGCACCTCCTCCTGTCCCAACCAAACCAAATCATGTTAAATCTTACCGATGTGGTGGCAACCAACAAAGAAAAAAAGGACAAGTCTAGATGGTGTCTCACATTTGAGTTTCGCAAAAAACTAAAAAGGTTTGGTCGTGGGAGAGTGAGACTCCGTTTGCAAAGTAGAGATCATTGAGTAGGACTTTGGTTTGTTTTGTGGATGGATCATAGCTAAGGAGTCTTCCATTTGGTCTACCTTCTAACATGTCCCAAATGAAGTCTTTTAGGCTGTATTTGAATGATGCATCCGTGAAGTAAATGAGACCGTCATCGGCCACATCAACACCGTCCGTCAGCTTGAATTTCAAGCCCTCTGCTTCTTTCGTTAACAATTCCACCTCTCCGTTCTGGTTCACTCTCAACAGACCCTACACCATTTGAGCTCAATATATAACAAGTGGGGATATATATTATATTTGTGTAAAAAGCCTAAGTCCCTATTAAGTATATTTCATCATACATCATTCAAAATATAGAATAACAAACAAAGGCATAATAATCTATAGATAGATAGAGAGTTCAAAAATTGAATACTTATTTCAATTATAAATAAAGAATTTATATTATTATTTGAGCATTTAGTCTAAATAAGATTGTTTTTCCTAAAAAACAATTAAACAGTAGATACGTACCCTGTCAGCATCGGCTACAATAAGTTGTTTGTCTGGTCCAAGCACGAGTCCAAGTGGCCGGCCGGCCGAGTTGACCCAGTCCTCGACTGATAAATTGTCAAGCCGGAGTCGCTTGATCCAACCGTCGACGCAGCCGGTGTATATGATTCTAGATTCCGCATCGTAGGCTATGTCTTCCGGCCCAATCAACTTTCCGCCGAATACCTTTTCGGCTCCTCGGAGGACATTAGGGTTCCGGCTGGGAACAAAAACAGGGTGCCGGTCAAACTGGTCGACTGGGAGATGAGCCGGCTCGAACGACTCTAGCTGGTAAACAATAACCGCTAGTAAGCTCGGCGCGACAATCCATACTAAGAATATGTTTGAAAACCAGTTCATTTAGCAAGAAATTCCGGTGAAGAAACTGGCGGAGATTCTTAACAATATCACTTTATAGAGAGAGAGCGGGGAATTTGAGGAGATGACCGACAAAATTGTGCGAAATGCGAAAAGTGCACAGATAAAAAAAAAAA